>NC_061114.1:5183247-5192256 GCF_002878395.1 Capsicum annuum | reverse complement strand
AAGGAATGAAGGGAGTATAAATTTTACTCCTTCCGTTCTAATTTATAGACGTCACTTTGTCTAAACTTTACAAAAGGAGGAGAGATTTATGAAATTTATGATCTATAATAAGTCATAAATATTTGCGTGACTATAAATTATTTTATTAAGGATAAAATAAGATATTTTAAAGTTAAATTATTACTAAATACAGAAGTGTATCATTCTTGCTGGGGAAGTAATATTGATCCTTATTATTTTTGGTTAGTTAAGTTTTAACTTTTGATTAATTGATATGTGCACATCTCCGAAAAATAGCAATTAAGAATAGAGAATGTATACTAAGAAAAAGATTTAATTTTTTCTTTGTTATATGACACGATTAAAGGTCTTAAATAAAATGCAATATAATTACTTGAAACAAATATAAAGTAAAAAATATGTTTTAAATTTGAGTTTATTATTTTTAAGCTCAGAAATATGGAGGAGAAAACATTTTCATTTTTCCCGTTAATTTTAAGAAAAAACACCAAATTAAACAATAAATTAAAAATTATTTACCCGTCATAGAATTGAGTAATAAAAAAAATTAAAGGATGTAATTGTTTGAGCTCATAATAAATAATAACTGTCCTTTATGCTACATATAGTGTGTACATTACCGTATACAATTCATTTAGTTATGTATACTTATAATAAATTAAATCATCATAACAATTTCGATCCTGTTATAAATGTATTTACATTATAGTGAATGTCTATCAAGATATAATAAGATCTAGTTGACATCTATCATGATTTGATGTATTTGTCTTTTACTGTGAAACTAGGGACAAATTTTCCCTATAAATAAAAGCTTACTTCATTGTAAATCATCCATCAAGAGAAGAAATAAGAATTACTCTCTCTATTCTCTCTACTCTTTTTTCTTGTTCATTATTATTTTATAACACGTTATCAGCACGAGACTCTGCCAAACAAGGTGAGATTATAAATCTAAAGGATTTCAAGGTTAGTAATTCTGTAAGTTATCTTTCTTTTGCTACTACTAATATAATTATTATTGGATTTGAGGAAAAATAATTGGTTTGGAACCATTTATATTTTAAATTTATTCCTCAATAACAATATTATAAAAAATGATGATAATATGTTGGGTTCAAGTCCCATCGATTCATGCCTAAGACTCCTTTATATGGATAAGACGCTGAGTTTGAATCTTAATACACCATACTGATGATATTATGATGGCTAAGGCAAAATAACGGGTGTTTAATAAAAGGTCATGAAACATATCCCATTAGTATGCTCTATTCCATGAAGTGAATAAGGCAGCATAAATCTGAAAGTTGACAACTTGCTTCATTGTTGAAAGAAGACAAGTGATTGAATGGATGAATATAAACGTGGAGAGACAATATGATAATAATCATCAAAAGTGATAATATTTTCACACGCTTATTATGATTATAAGATATGCTAGAGAAAAATTCTCTACATCATATGTATGCCTCGATTTGCTTCTGAAGTAGCAAAATTTTGAAAGAGAATATAAGCTATCATAATTTGATAGGCTTAAGGCACGATTATATTCCATTCCTGGGGAATGAGAAACTTATTAATGCAAACGTGCACTTGATTGTGATTGTATCACAACTCACCTACGAAAGAGGTTGAATAATTTTAAAATCTACTTCTGAAGTAGTAAGTCTGAAATTTATTCATATAATAGTAAATTTGAAATTTACTAAAGCAAAAACACATATCATGGTAAACTTGGAGTTTACTAGATTAAAAGTTTATAAGTTGACATGAACGATTGCGATATCCCGAAGATGTGCATACTGAGTATTGAACATATATTGAAGAATTAGAAAATTCTTAATGAACTTTAATGTTGCTTGTTCTCGTGATAAGTTGGTTGGACCAACTAATTTTGGGATTGGATCCCTTAAAATCTGAAAAGAATAAAAGGTGAGATAACATTGGTGATCAACAAATCATTTGTCCTAGATATCATTGCCTTGTTTGATACAAGTGCAGACCTCATTTGTGTCCAAGAAGGACTTATCCCTACTAAGTACTTCTAAAAATCTGCGGAATCCCTTAGGGCTACAAATGGTAGTAAACTAAGATTAAGTTACAAACTTTCCGATGTCGAAATACGAAATTCCCTAGGAAATTCGCTTTTGTCATCCTCTACTTCCTTTGTTCTAGTAAAGGATATAACTAGTCCTGTAATGCTAGGCACCCCTTTATTGAAACTTTAATTTCTTTCAAGGTTTACACATACCAGAATAACTATTGAGGCCAACAATATGTTTCTCCCATTTGACAAACCGCCCATTCAAAAATTTTTATCCTCTCTAAAAATCAAAGAGGCTCAAATTAATTTTCTCAAAGAAGAAATTACATTTCGAAGACTGGAGCAAAAACTTTAGGAACCTTCTCTTCAATCTATGATCAGGGCCTTAGAAACAAAGATTGAAAAAGAGCTTTGTGCTGACCTGCCCATAATATTTTGGAATCGCAAAAAATATATGATCAGGCTTCCTGACGAGCCTGACTTTGATAAAAAAACCATTCCTACCAAAGCTCGTCCAATTCAAATGAATCATAAGCTGACAATCTATTGTCAGACGAAAATCAATGATCTTCTCAAAAAAAAGATCATCTCACCAAGTAAATCTCCTTGGAGATGTGCTGCCTTCTATGTCAATAAAAGTTCCGAAATTGAGCGAGGAACCCCTCATTTGGTTATCAACTACAAACCTCACATTTCCGCCCTACGATGGATTAGATATCCTAATCCTAATAAAAAGGATCTTCTCTAATGACTTTATGCTGCTATTATTTTTTCCAAGTTTGATCTAATTTCAGGGTTTTCGTGAATCCAAATTGATCCAAGAGATTGTTATAAAACTACTTTTACAGTACAATTTGAGAAATATGAATGAAACATAATGCCCTTTGGCCTAAAAAATGCTCCTTTCGAATTTCAAAAAGTAATGAATGACATTTTAATTCTTTTTCAAAATTCATTCTAGTGTATATTGATGATGTTTTAGTGTTTTCCACCAGCATTGATCCACATTTTAAATATTTACGTGTCTTCTTTAATATCATCAAAGATAATGGCTTAGTTTTGTTCAAAACTAAGTATAGTCTTTTTCATGTCGATATTAGGTTTCTCGGTCAAAAAATTTGCTATGGTACTGTTACCCCAATTCAAAGGTCCATCCAATTTGCTGACAAATTTCCCGATCAAATTCTTGTTAAATCTCAACTTCAATGATTTTTAGGATGCGTTAATTATATAGCAGATTTTATTCCCGGGTTCAACAATCTATTGAAACCTCTTCACGAGAGGTTGAAAAAGCCTCCTCCTCCATGGACTCAAATTTATACCAATGTAGTTAAAGAAATCAAATTAAAGTCAAAAGACCTCCCTGCCTATCTCTCCTCGATCCCTCTACATTTAAAATAGTTAAAACATATGAATCAGACATAGGCTATGTTGGCATTTTAAAACAAAAGAAACATGACAAAAAATAATTGCATTTGCATCTAAGCATTGGAATAAAGCTCAACAAAATTATCCTACTATCAAAAAAGAAATTTTAGCAACTGTGTTATGCATTTTCAAATTTCAAGCTGATTTGTTAAATCAAAAAGTTTTACTAAGGATTGATTGTAAAGCGGCGAAATCTGTTTTGCAAAGAGATGTAAAAAATCTTGCCTCTAAACATATATTTGCTAGATGGAAAATAATTTTATCTGTTTTTTATTTTGATATTGAATATATCAAAGGGAGCTCTGACTTTATACCAGCTTTTCTTACCAGGAAATTCTTGCAGGGAAGATATGATGCCCAGAAAAAATAAAGAAGAACCTCCACAAATTCCAGCTCTTCCATCTCCAGAAAAGACCACCAGAAAAGCTATTACACCACAACAAAATACTTCAGTTTCACCAAAGCAACTTCCAAATGTAGTAGCTGACACAAATCAACCAATATATCAAACCTCAGTTGATTATGCCATGCCGGGATTACCATAATCTTTCATAATGCAATAAAGTACAAATCCAATTTCAATTTTCAAGACCAAGAAGTGGACTGATTTGGTCGACGAAGAAAATGAAGGGACTCAATTAGCTCAAATAGTGTCTGTCCCCTGGACAAAAGAAAATTTTAAACAATGATGCCTACTTATGGGTCTTAAAGATCTACCCAGCATGCCAGGTGCCAACAGAAGGGATTATTTGAGAGATTTTCAGATCTTCCAAAATATGTGTTCGTAAGCAGATGCCTCAAGCCATGCATCGTCTCATTCTATTGTTGCTAAGAGCACCATAAAAAATCCAGTGAATGTAGAAAACCCCATTAATTTGTTTTTTAAATTTCCACAAAATGATTCGAATATTTGTCCTGTACAAACTAAAATAATTTCCTCACCTACCCCACAACCAATTTCTTCAAGTAAAGGATCTTCCTCAAATGATCCGACATATTTAAAAAATAATAGTGTTTTACCAATAATCCAAATTGAAGTTAAGTATTGGCAATCCAACCTCCAAGAGGTAGCTAAGCAAATACTTAGCCCTACAGTAAATTTTATCCAAAAAATTCCTGCCCATACCCAGAACTTTTGTGAATTCATACTAACAGACACCAAATCCTGTTTGTTCAAACCCCACAAAGACAAACAAACCCTGTCTTATGTTACCCATATCATGGTGTGGATTAACAAATCATTTTACCATAAGAATGGGGTACGCATTCTGCAAAATATCGAAAGCTTACTAAGGCTTTTGAACCCCGATATTATAATTATTTTGATTATCATTTTGATTATCAAAGAGCTTGGATGAATGCATTCACCTTCCAAAATAAAACTAACAAACATTCTTGATATTTAATCTGGGTAAAACAACTAGCTTCAGAATTCCCCAATGGTTTCCACACCAATGGTGGCCAATTTTTGGCGACACCTGGAGATCCTTCCTCCCCTAGTCTGAGAAGGATACAAATATTTTACCCAAAGATTTCATGATGACCATCAAATTCCTTTGCTTTTACAGTTTTTCCAAAGGTTTCATATTCCTTAGATATTTCATGGAAATTTGTCTTTCATAAACCAGAGGGGCACAAAGGACTTCCATGGTTAGCCCTCCAAGGCTATTGCAAATGATACAAGAATTGGGATCCGACGAAAGCTTACGTACCGGAAGTAGAAAAGTGGTATCAGATACCAAGTACACGGAAGTGAACCCCCTAAAATATAGAGGGAAATACGGAAAAAGAGGATAAGAAAATGAAGCAAGTTATTAATGACATAATAAATTAAGTGGCAGGACCGATCATATGTTAATGATGCAACTAATTGAATAAAATAAAGAAAGAACACAAAATATAAAAATTAAATTTTGATATTAATATCAAAAATAAATTTGAAGATTAAAAATAGAGATAGAGAAAGAGAGAGAGCAAACTCTAGCCAAGTATTCTAAATAGAGCTTCTTACAAAGAAAATAATATGTTCTCCTCAAGAAGAGGAATATTATTTTTATAGACAAAATATGCTACAGTAAAAGTTCTACAGTAGAACTTTTAATTATTGCTACAGTATTGCTACAGTGATCTACAATAACATCTACCATAATTGAGCTACAATAACATTGACTATAATTTTTCAGCAATTGGTTGCTGATGTCATGCATGACATCAACGTTTTGATGACTCTTTGATGATGTCAATTTGATGTGGAATTGACTGAATATCTTCTTCATCATCTGTGTCTGATTTTTGTAGTTGAAAATTGATTGTTGGAAATTTCAGCTTTAATTTGTTGGAGAATATTTTTCATTTGTTGAATGAAATCTCCTCGGCTACCTGACTTAGACAATTGTGTATCTACAATTGATTTTTATTGTAGAAATGAGATTTGGGCGGCGTCTGTTGAGGTCAAATATCCAGGATTGCATAGGAACCACTTTTCTACTTTCGGTACGTAAGCTTCCATCAGATCCCAATTCTTGTACCATTTACAATAGCCCTGGAGGGCTAACCATGGAAGTCCTTTGTGCCCCTGGTTTATGAAAGGCAAAATTCCATGAAATATCCAAGGAATATGGAACCTGTGGGAAAATTGTAAAAGCAAAGGAATTCGATGATCATCATGAAATATTTGGGTAAAATATTCGTATCCTTTCCGGACTGGGGGAGGAAGGATCTCAAAGGTGTGGCCAAAAATTGGCCACTATTGGTGTAGAAACCACTAGAGGAATTCGGAAGCTAGTTTCTTTCCCCAGAATAAAAACCAAGAATGTTTGTTAGTTTTATTTTGGAAGGTAAATGCATTCATCCATGCTCTTTGATAATCAAAATAATTATAATATTGGGGATCAAAATCCTCGGTAAGCTTTCCATATTTTGCAAGATGCGTACCCCACTCTTTTGGTAAGATAATTTTGTTAATCCACACCGTGGTATGGGTAACATAAGACTGGGTTTGTTTGTCTTTGTAGGGTTTAAACAAATAGGATTTGGTGTCTGTTAGTATGAATTCATAAGACTTCTGGGTATGGACAGGAGTTTTTTAGATAAAATTTGCTTTCGGGCTAAGTATTTGCTTACCTACCTCTTGGAGGTTGGAGTGCCAATACTCAAATTCAATTTGAATTATTGATAAAGCACTATCATTTTTGAAATTTGTGGGATCATCTGAGGAGGATACTTTACTTGATGAAATTGTATGTTGGGTAGGTGAGGAAATTATTTTAGTTTGTATAGGACAAATATTTGAATCATTTTGTGGAAAGTTAAAGGAAAAATTAAAGAGGTTTTCTACCTCCACTGAATTTTTTATGGTGCCCTTAGCAACCACAGAATGAGATGATGTGTGGCTTGAGGCCTCTACTTGCGAACACATGCTTTGAAAGATTTGAAAATCTCTTAGATAATTCCTTCTGTTGGCACCTGACATGCTGGGTAGATCTTGAAGACCCATAAGTAGGCACCATTATTTAAAATTTTCTTCTGTTTCGAGGACAAACATTGTTTGAGCTAATTGAGTCTCTTCGTCGACCAAATCAACACATTTATTGGTGTTGAAAATTGTAATTGGATTTGTACTTTATTTCATTATGAAAGATTATGGTAATTCCGACATGCCATAATCAGCTGAGGTTTGATATCTTGGCTGATTTGTATCAGCTACTACATTTGAAAGTTGCTTTGGTGTAACTGAAGTTTTTTGCTGTGGCGTAACAACTTTTTTGGTGGTCTCTTCTGGAGATGGAAGGGCAAAAATTTGTGGAGGTGGAGATTTTTTTTTTTTTTTGCTTCTTATCTTCCCTGCAAGAATTCCCTGGTAAGAAAATCTAGTATAAAATTGGAGCTCTCTTTGATATATTCAATATCAAAATAAAAAATAGATAAAATTGCTTCTAATCTAGCAAATATATGTTTAGAGGTAAGGTTTTGTACATCTTTTTGTAAAATAGATTTCGCCACTTTACAATCAATCCTTGATAATTTTTTTTTTGATTTAACAAATCAGCTTGAAATTTGGAAATACATAACACAGTTGCTAAAATTTCATTTTTGATAGTAGCATAATTTTGCTGAGCTTTATTCCAATGTTTGAATGCAAATGCAACTAAATATTCTTTAAGGCTGAGTAAGTTGGAGATTGGGGTGGATCATCATGGATCTCGGTGGGAGGTGTTTCCATAGAATATTTAGCTTGTGAAAATCTAGATTTGAAGTTAATAGTCTCAATTCTAGAAGAAAATGAGGAAACTGAATTCCTAGCCGTCTGTATCTCGGGGAGAACAGAAGAGGAGCCAGAGATCCATTGACTTTGAGATCTCTGGAAAGAAATAGAAATAGTTCCTGTGGAGAACTGTCGGATCTGAGAAATTGTAGTATTCTCAAGTTTGTCTGCTGTGTTGTATCTTGCAACATCCAACTCTGGGGCAAGGATACTTGATTCCAGAAGATCTGTTTGGTAACTGACAAGTGAGACCATTGAAGGCCAGTTTGGAAGAATACGATTTCTCCTTTGTAGCTGTTTTTCATAGATTAGGAGCTAAAGTTAATATTCATGGCCTTATACTGAACTCTATAAATGACTGCTATTGGGAGAGATCCATATTTGGTTTTGTAATTAGATGTCTTTACAATGAGTGTTAAAGAATCTAATATATTTAGATCCTTTAAGGAAATGGTAAAATTTAGAAAACTATCAAAGTAAATTGGACCATTACAAAGTCTGGTTTCGATCATTCCTAGTAAGGAATCATTGAAGTCTAGAAACCTAGAGTCCTTATGACAAAGGAGTGGAGATGTATCTAAACCTTCTCGTGAAAGAGGTTTAGCTGTTATTTGGACTAGGCCGAAATGGAGGTAATCGTACTTATACTTACATATTTTGATAGTCCTGGGTTGAGAAGCTTGATATCCTCATGATCTGATTCAAGAGAGATAGTTTGTTTGATAGTGAAATATGGTAGTCACTTGTTAGAGACCGCCATCTGGAGGGAGCTTTGTAAATTTGGTCTTGAGGATGCTTGGGAATTTGCCAGTCATCAATTGATTGCTGCAAATCAGAGAAACTAATCTTTTCCTTGATTTTGAACTTGGAGAATTGTAGGATGTTGAAGCGGGCGAAGAGGATGAAGAGTTCTTAGAAGTAGAAGAGAAGGGACAACGGAAAGCCATAGAAGAATTTAAACAATAAACAATTAATAACAACAATATTAACTTATAAGCTTCCTATCCTAGGATCAAGAGACTATTGAGTTCCATAAACAAAAATATTCAAGTACTTAATTCAATATTACATGGAAGAGTCAAATTTGGTAATTAAATTAGTGAAATCTTGCCTCAATACTATATGTTTTAGCTAGATTCATTTTATCTAAAAGGTTCATTAGTCGGATAGTCCAAAGGTTATAAATAACCATCTGTAAGTCTCTAAGTCTCCACCTGCAATCCAGCCATAAATGCTAGGTTAAACAACCTAC
>NC_061114.1:5182727-5183218 GCF_002878395.1 Capsicum annuum | reverse complement strand
TAAAAAAATAATCCTTTTATAAAATAGATCTCTTTAAGTCTAATAGATTAAGTCAAGTTTTATCATTCATATTAAAGATCTGACAGTACTATATAATAGCAAGTTAAAAAAAGAATAATAATCTTTGCTTCCCCATGGCTCTGATACCAAGTATATAAATATTTCAAAAAAAAAATAATAAAATAATTTTTAAAAAATTATTTATGAAATTTTGTGACAAATCAAACTAAAAAGAGATTGAAGGGGAGTAATGAGTGAGATCATATGACATGTAGTAACATTTTGACTTAATAGTTTTGGTCTATTCCCACCTACTAGAGTACTATCAACCACCACTTTTATCATTGTTCACACGATTCGGTGCATGAAAGTTAGATGTATTGGATGATGGTCCATGAAGATTAAAAATAGACCAGATATAATGGTAGTAGAAGTGGTGTTGGCTTAAACATATGAGTGTATCGGTTAAATTGTTTTCGTCCCCTGAAAGT
>NC_061114.1:5153862-5179727 GCF_002878395.1 Capsicum annuum | reverse complement strand
TTCTTCTATGGCTTTCCGTCGTCCCTTCTCTTCTACTTCTAAGAACTTTTCATCCTCTTCATCCACTTCAACTTCCTATAATTCTCCAAGTTCAAAACTCAAGGAAGAGATTAGTTTCTCTGATTTGCAGAAATCAATTGCTGATTGACAAATTCCCAGAATCCTCAAGACCAATTTTGTAAAGCTCCCTCCAGATGGCGGTCTCTAACAAGTGACTACCAAATTTCTATTATTGAACAAACTATCCCTCTTGAATCAGATCATGAGGATATCAAGATTCTCAACCCCAGGACTATCAAAAGATGTAAGAGTAAGTACGATTACCTCTATTTCGGCCTAGTCCAAATAGCAGCTAAACCTCTTTCACGAGAAGGTTTAGATACATCTCTACTCTTTTGTCTTAGGGACTTTAGGTTCCTAGACTTAGATGATTTCTTAATAGGAATGGTCGAAACCAGTCTTTGTAATGGTCCAATTTATTTTGACTATTTTCTAAATTTTACCTTTTCCTTAAAGGATCTAAATATATTAGATTCTTTAACACTCAATGTTAAGACATCCAATTACAAAACCAAATTTAGATCTCCCCCAGTAGCAATCATTTATAGAGTTCAGTATAAGGCCTTGAATACTAACTTTGGCTCCGGAGCTATGAAAAACAACTACAAAGGAGAAACTATACTCTTCTAAACTGACCTTCAACGGTCTCACTTGCCAGTTCCCAAGTCGATCTCCTGGAATCAAGTATCTTGCCCTAGAGTTGGACATTGCAAGATGAAGCCCCAACAGACAAACCTGTGAATACTATAGTTTCTTAGATCCGACAGTTCTCCACAGGAACTATTTCTATTTCTTTCTAGAGATCTCAAAGCCAACGGATCTCTGGCTCCTCATCTGTTCTCCCCGAGATACAGACGACTAGGAATTCAGTTTCTTCATTTCCTTCTAGAATCGAGACCGTTTTTTTCGAATCTAGAATTCCACAAGTAAATATTCTATGGAAACACCTCCCACTGAGATCTATGATGATCCATCCCAATTTACAACTAACTCAGTCTTAGGCGCAGAGCTAGGGGTTTTAAGTCAAGATTTTCATATTGATAAGAAAACTCTTGGAACAGAATTTTATCCAAGAAAATATTTTAAAATGGAACTAGTTTTTTTACTAATTTCACAAAAGATGAGAGAAAAATATTCAAGAACTTTATTATGAATTTCTAAATTTTGTTCAAAAACAAATTAATTTCTTTGAATAGTTTGAGGCTTATGCTGAATATCATTAATTAGATTTTTTTTTTCTAAATCAATCAATGTTTCAAAAGTATGGAAAATCATAAATGGTATGGACGTCACCACTGAACTTCCTCCCTCATAACATTTTACAATTTCTCATGCCAATAGCTCAATTGTTGCTTCATCTTTCAAAAGAAAGGCTGAAAATGAACCAGTTACTGGCAAAGACATTAAAAGTCTTTTCGAATAAAATAACTAAACCAATAAGTATCTTCATACACTTGGTGAATACTTGACTTTAAAACCATCTCTAGCTCTTAAGTCAGAGGCGACTACCTCATCCTCTCCTTTATTTAAGCCTTATGTGATTCCTAAGACTTTCTCTAGGGAAATCCAAATGCATAGTTCAAAGTCATTCCCACTGCTATCTGACCTTCAGCAGAGGATCATCCAAATTGAGAAATCCCTCCACCTAGATATTAGTGAGACACCAAGTGTTGGATCATCTTCTACAGTTGGGTTCTCCAACAGGATAGTTAAGATGACAGCCAACCAGAGGAAGAACCTCCTCTTGAAATAGCTCCTGTCAAAACTAAATCTTCCAATTGGCAAAAGCCACAAAAACTTTGTTACCCTAGAGCCACTCCTCCAGATGTAGCATTGAAGAAAGACCCAATGTTATTCAGAATAACTACAATTCTAATAATATCTATGAATGAAACATAGATGGTTATTCTGAGTATAACATCCTGTCCAAACTTCAGCAGATGACAATGGTTGCCACTTCTTATAGAATTGCCCACAACTTCTCTGATCAACTCATTAACTATGTCCTAGTAGCTGGGTTCACAGGCCATCTTAAAGTACGGTGGGATACCTATCTTATTGAGGAAGATAAACAAAGTATCTTCCAAAATGTCTATGTAGACTCCGTAGGAAAACCTATTCTTAGGGATGGCGAAACCATTCTGGATTTCACAAATACATTGATTTATACTATTATCAAAACCTTCATCGGTAGTTCAGGTATCTTTAGAGAAAGAACCTCTAAAGTACTTAAAAATCTTAAGTGTAAAACTCTTTTTGATTTCAGGTGGTACAAAGATGTTTTTCTTGTGAGGATCTATCAAAGACCTAATGGGAACCTCCCATATTGGAATGAAAAATTCCTGCATGGATTGCATAAGTCCCTTAGAGACTTAGTCAAAGAAGACTTTCAAAACCAATACTCCAATGAGATCATTCCATATGAGCAAATCACTTACGGTCAGGTCACAAGCCAAGTTCAACAAATTGCCTTAAAAATCTATCAACAAGATAAGATATTAAGGCAACTCGCTAAAGATAGGACTCAAACCCATCGAGATTTAGGAAGTTTCTGTGAACTATTTGGCCTCACCTCTTGTAGGAAAAAGGCTTGTAGAAAAACAACCTCAAAAAGGGAAGTTTCTAATATCAAGCATAATTTTTCCCGAAAGTCAAAATCGTCCCATCCTAAACGAAACTTTACGGTAACACCAACTCTTCCCACCCCCTATTGTGGCAAATATTATAGTTGTGGCCAGCCTGGTCATATTGATAAATATTGTAAATTGTCTAAAAAGGTTAGAAACCTCAACCTTGATGATTCTATCCTTAGCCAAATCCAATACCTCTTATTAAAAGAAAGTGGAGATTCAGATAGTGCTAATGACGAATTTGATTAGGAATTCAACCAAATCCAAAATGATGACTTGGAATCTGCCCAGTCTGATCAAGAAGACCAACCAAAGATTAATGTTCTAATAAAAGAACAAGATCTCCTCTTAGACATGATTAGCAGTTTACAATATTTCGATCAAAAGAAGTATTATTTAGCCCAAGTATAAAAGACCCTAGTTAAGCCTTCTACATCTTCATCTAGAGTATTTTCTCATCCCCAGATTACAAATACATACAATATCACTGAAGTCCTGAAGCGGTTTTATTCTAGTAAACCTACGTTAGTAACTTTTCAATACCTCTAATCTAAGATAGTACTCCTTAAGAGGAAATTAGACAAGTCAAAGTAAGACAAGACTTAGATCGCCTTGTCCTCCAATAATTCTCTACGAAGGTTGAACAGTCTCAGTCGGTAGATGTCACTGACCCATTGGATTGAAATATTGAAGAGGGAGATTTCCTTATTCAATACATTCCAAGGATTACCATCAGAAGATGGCACACTCGAATAACCTTGGTGATGAACAAATCATTTGTCCTAGATATCATTGCCTTGTTTGATACAAGTGCAGACCTCATTTGTGTCCAAGAAGGACTTATCCCTACTAAGTACTTCTAAAACTCTGTGGAAGCCCTTAAGGCTACAAATGGTAGTAAACTAAGAATAAGTTACAAACTTTTTGATGTCGAAATATGAAATTCCCTAGGAAATTCACTTTTGTCATCCTCTATTTCCTCTGTTCTAGTAAAGGATATAACCAGTCCTGTAATGCAAGGATCCCTCTTATTGAAAATTTAATTCCTTTCATGGTTTACTCATATGAGAATAACTATTGAGGCCAACAATATGTGTCTCCCATTTGAAAAAGAGCTTTGCGCTTACCTGCCCATAATATTTTGGAATCGCAAAAAACATATGGCCAGGCTTCCTGACGAGCCTGACTTTGATGAAAAAATCATTCCTACCAAAGCTCGTCCAATTCAAATGAATCATAAGCTGACAATCTACGGTCAGATGAAAATCAATGATCTTCTAAAAAAAAAGATCATCTCACCAAGTAAATCTCCTTGGACTTGTGCTGCCTTCTATGTCATTAAAAGTTTCAAAATTGAACGAGGAGCCCCTCATTTGGTTATCAACTAAAAACCTCACAATTCCACCCTCCGATGGATTAGATATCCTATTCCTAATAAAGAGGATCTTCTCAAACGGCTTTATGCTGCTATAATTTTTTCCAAGTTTGATCTAAATTCAGGGTTTTGGAAAATCCAAATTAATCCAAGAGATTGTTATAAAACTGTTTTTACAGTACAATTTGGGCTATATGAATGGAACATAATGCCCTTTGGCCTAAAAAATGCTCCTTCCGAATTTCAATAAATAATAAATGACATTTTAATTCTTTTTCAAAATTCATTCACGTGTATATTGATGATGTTTTAGTGTTTTCCACCAGCATTGATCAATATTTTAAATATTTACGTGTCTTCTTTAATATCATCAAAGATAATGGCTTAGTTTTGTCCAAAACTAAGTATAGTCTTTTTTAGGTCGATATCAGATTTCTCGATCAAAAAATTTGCAATGGTACTGTTACCCCAATTCAAAGATCCATCCAATTGCTGACAAATTTTCCGATCAAATTCTTGATAAAACTCAACTTCAATGATTTTTAGGATGCGTTAATTATATAGCAGATTTTATTCTCGGGCTCAACAATCTATTGAAACCTTTCCACGACAGGTTGAAAAAGCCTCCTCTTCCATGGACTCAAATTCATACCAATCTAGTTAAAGAAATCAAATTAAAGGCAAAAGACCTCCCTTGCATATCTCTTCTCGATCCCTCTGCATTCAAAATAGTTGAAACAGATGAATCAAACATAGGCTATGGTGACATTTTAAAACAAAAGAAACATGACAAAGAATAGTTGCATTTGCATAAAAACATTGGAATAAAGCTCAGCAAAATTATCCTACTATCAAAAAAGAATTTTTAGCAATTGTGTTATGCATTTCTAAATTTCAAGCTGATTTGTTAAATCAAATTTTTTTACTAAGGATTGATTGTAAAGCGGCGAAATCTGTTTTGCAAAAAGCTGTATAGAACCTTGCCTCTAAACATATATTTGCTAGATGGCAAGCAATTTTATATGTTTTTTATTTTGATATTGAATATATTAAAGGGATCTCTAACTCTATACCAGATTTTCTTACCAGGAAATTCTAGCAGGGAAGATAAGATGCCTAGAAAAAATAATGAAGAACCTCCACCTCCACAAATTCCAGCTCTTCCATCTCCAGAAGATACCACCAAAAAAGTTGTTACACCACAACAAAAAACTTCAGTTACGCCAAAGCAACTTCCAAATATAGTAGTTGACACAAATCAACCATTATGTCAAACCTCAGCTGATTATGCCATGCCAGGATTACCATAATCTTTCATAATGCAATAAATTACAAATCCAATTTCAATTTCCAACACCAAGAAATGGGCTGATTTGGTCGACGAAGAAGAAAAAGAGACTCAATTAGCTCAAACAGTGTCTATCCCTAGACAAAAGAAAATTTTAAATAATGGTGCCTACTTATGGGTCTTAAAGATCTACCCGGCATGTCTGGTGCCAACAGAAGGGATTATTTGAGAGATTTTCAGATCTTTCAAAACATGTGTTCGCAAGCGGAGGCCTCAAGCCATGCGTCATCTCATTTTGTGGTTGCTATAAGCACCATAAAAAATCCAGTGGATGCAGCAAACCCCATTAATTTTTCCTATAACTTTCCACAAAATGATTTGAATATTTGTCCTGTACAAACTAAAACAATTTCCTCACCTACCCCCCAATCAATTTCTTCAAGTAAAGGATCCTCCTCAAATGGTCCGACATATTTAAAAAATGATAGTTTTTTTACCAATAATCCAAATTAAAGTTGAGTATTGGCACTCCAACCTCCAAGAGGTAGGTAAGCAAATACTCAGCCCTACAACAAATTTTATCCAAAAAATTCCTGCCCATACCTAGAAGTTTTATGAATTCATATTAATAGACACTAAATCCAGTTTGCTCAAACCCCACAAATACAAACAAACCCAGTCTTATGTTACCCATACCACAGTGTGGATTAACAAAATCATCTTACCATAAGAGTGGGGTACGCATCCTGCAAACTATCGAAAGCTTACATAGGCTTTTGAACCCCAATATTATAATTATTTTGATTATCAAAGAGCATGGATGAATGCATTCACATTCCAAAATAAAACTAACAAACATTCTTGATTTTTACTCTAGGAAAAACAACTAGCTTTAGGATTCTCCAGTGGTTTCTACACCAATGGTGGCCAATTTTTGGCTACACCTTTGAGATTCTTCCTCCCCTAGTCTGATAAGGATACGAATATTTCACCCAAAGATTTCATAATGACCATCAAATTTCTTTGCTTTTACAGTTTTTCCACAAGTTTCATTTTCTTTGGATATTCCGTGGAAATTCGCCTTTCATAAACCAGAGGGGCACAAAGGACTTCCATGGTTAGCCCTCTAGGGCTATGGAAAATGATACAAGAATTGGGATCCAACGGAAGCTTACGTATCGGAAGTAGAAAATTTGTATCAGATACCAAGTACACGGATGTGAACCCCCTAAAATATAGAGGGAAATACGGGAAAAGAGGATAAGGAAATGAAGCAAGTTATTAATGACACAATAAATTAGGTGGTAGGACCAACCATATGTTAATGATGCAACTAATTAAATAAAATAAAGAAAGAACACAAAATATGAAAATTGAATTTTGATATTAATATCAAAAATAAATTTGAAAATTACAAATATATAGAGAGAGAAAACTCTAGCCAAGTATTCTAGAGAGAGCTTCTTCCAAAGACAATAATGTGTTTTCCTCAAGAAGAGGAATGGGCTATTTATAGCCAAAATATGCTACAGTAAGAGTGCTACAATAGCACTTATAATTATTGCTACAGTGTTGCTACAGTGATCTACAATAACATCCACCATAATTGAGCTACAGTAACATTGGCCATAAGTTTTCAGCAATTGGTTGCTGATGTCATCCATGACATTAATGTTTTGATGACTCCTTGATGATGTCAATTTGATGTCGAATTGACTGAATATCTTCTTCATCATTCGTGTTTGATTTTTGTAGTTGAAAATTGATTGTTGGAAATTTCAGCTTTAATTTGTTTGAGAATTTTTTTTCATTTATTGAATGAAATCTCCTCAGCTACCTGACTTAGCCAATTGTGTGGCTACAATTGATTTTTGTTGTAGAAATGAGATTTGGGTGACGTCTGTTGAGGTCAAACATCCAGGATTGCGTAGGAACCATTTTTATACTTATGGTACATAAGCTTTCGTCGGATCGCAATTCTTATACCATTTGCAATAGACCTGGAGGGCTAACCATGGAAGTCCTTTGTGCCCCTTTGGTTTATGAAAGGTAAAATTCCATGAAATATCCAAGGAATATGGAAGTTTTGGGAAAATTGTAAAAGTAAAGGAATTTGATGATCATCATGAAATCTTTGGGTATAATATTCGTATCCTTTCTAGACTGAGGGAGGAAGGATCTCAAAGGTGTTGCCAAAAATTGGCCACCATTGGTGTAGAAACCCACTGGAGGAATTCTGAAGCTAGTTTCTTTCCCCAGAGTATAAACCAAGAATGTTTGTTAATTTTATTTTGGAAGGTGAATGCATTCATCTAGGCTCTTTGATAATCAAAATAATTATAATATTGAGGGTCAAAAGCCTCAGTAAGCTTTCGATATTTTGTAGGATGCGTACCCCACTCTTTTAGTGAGATGATTTTGTTAATCCACATCGTGGTATGGGTAACATAAGACTGGGTTTGTTTGTCTTTATGGGGTTTAAACAAATAGGTTTTGGTGTCTATTAGTATGAATTCATAAAACTTCTAGGTATGGGTAGGAGTTTTTTGGATAAAATTTGCTGTCGGGCTAAGTATTTGCTTAGCTACCTCTTGGAGGTTGGAGTGCCAATACTCAACTTAAATTTAGATTATTGATAAAGCACTATCATTTTTGAAATATGTCGGATCATCTGAGGAGGATCCTTTACTGGATGAAATTGTCTGTGGGGTAGGTGAGGACATTATTTTAGTTTGTACAGGGCAAATATTTGAATCATTTTGTGGAAAGCTAAAAGGAAAAATTAATGGCATTTTTACGTCCACTGTATTTTTTATGGTGCCCTTAGCAACCACAGTATGAGATGATGTGTGGCTTGAGGCCTCCACTTGCGAGCACATGTTTTGGAAGATCTGAAAATCTCTTAGATAATCCCTCTATTGGCACATGACATGCTGGGTAGATCATTAAGACCCATAAGTAGGCGCCATTATTTAAAATTTTCTTCTTTCCGGAGGATAGACATTGTTTGAGATAATTGAGTCTCTTCGTCTTCTTCGTCAACCAAATCAACCCATTTCTTGGTGTTGGAAATTGAAATTGGATTTGTTCTTGATTGCATTATGAAAAATTATGGTAATCCCGGCGTGCCATAATCAGCTGAGGTTTGATATCTTGGTTGATTTGTGTCAGCTACTACATTTGGAAGTTACTTTGGTGGAACTAAAGTTTTTTGCTATGATGTAACAACTTTTTTGGTGGTCTCTTCTGGAGACGGAAGGGCCAGAATTTGTAGAGATGGAGGTTTTTTTTTCTGGGTATCTTATCTTCCCTGCAAGAATTCCCTGGTAAGAAAAGAGTTGGAGCTCCCTTTGATATATTCAATATCAAAATAAAAAACAGATAAAATTGCCTGCAATCTAACAAATATATGTTTAGAGGCAAGGTTTTATACATCTTTTTGTAAAATAGATTTCACTGCTTTACAATCAATCCTTGGTAAATTTTTTTGATTTAACAAATTGGTTTGAAATTTGGAAATGCATAACAAAGTTGCTAAAATTTCTTTTTTGATAGTAGGATAATTTTACTGAGCTTTATTCCAATATTTGGATGCAAATGGAACTATATATTCTTTATCATATTTCTTTTGTTTTATAATAGAACCATAGCCTAGGTAAGATGCATCTATTTCAACTATTTTGAATGCAGAGGGATCGGGGAGGGATAGGCAAGGGAGGTGTTTTGCCTTTAATTTGATTTCTTTGACTACATTGGTATGAATTTGAGTCCATGGAGGAGAAGGCTTTTTCAACCTATCGTGGAGAGGTTTCAACAGATTGATGAGCCTGGGAATAAAATCTACTATATTATTAACGCATCCTAAAAATCATTGAAGTTGAGTTTTATCAAGAATTTGATCGAAAAATTTGTCAGCGAATTGGATGGACCTTTGAATTGGGGTAGCAGTACCATTACAAATTTTTTGGCTGAGGAATCTGATATCGACCTAAAAAAGACTATACTTAGTTTTGAACAAAACTAAGCCATTATCTTTGATGATATTAAAGAATACACGTAAATATTTAAAATGTTGATCAATGCTGGTGGAAAACACTAAAACATCATCAATATACAGGAGAATGAATTTTGATAAAGGATTAAAAATGTCATTCATTATTTTTTGAAATTCGAAAGGAGCATTTTTAAGCCAAAAGGCATTACGTTCTATTCATATTTCCCAAATGGTACTATAAAAGCAATTTTATAACGATCTCTTGGATCAATTTGGATTTTACAAAATCCTGATTTTAGATCAAACTTGGAAAAAATTGTAGCAGCATAAAGCCGTTGGAGAAGATACTTTTTATTAGGAATAGGATATCAATCCATTGGAGGACGGAATTAAGAGTTTTGTAGTTGATAACCAAATGAGGGGCTCCTCGTTCGATTTTGAAACTTCTATTGACATAGAAGGCGGTACAACTCCAAGGAGATTTACTTGGTGATATGATTTATTTTTGGAGAAGAACATTGATTTCCGTTTGACAATGGATTATCATCTCATGATTTATTTGAATTGGATGAGCTTTGTTAGCAATGGTTTTTTCATCAAAGTAAGGCTCATAAGGAAGCCTGACCATATGCTTTTGCAATTCCAAAATGCTGTGGGCAGGTCAGCGCAAAGCTCTTTTTCAATCTTTATTTCTAAGGCCCTGACCTTAAATTGAAGAGAAGGTTCCTGAAGTTGTTTCTCCAGTCTTCGGAATGCAATTTCCTCTTTGAGAAAATTACTTTGAGCCTCTTTGTTTTTTAGAGAGGATAAAATTTTCTGATGGGCAGTTTGTCAAATGGGAGAAACATATTGTTGGCCTCAACAGTTATTCCCATATGAGTAACCATGAAAGGAATTAAAGTTTCAATAAAGAGGGTGCCTAGTATTACAGGACTCGTTATATCCTTTACTAGAACAAAGGAAGTAGAGGATGACAAAAGCGAATTTCCTAGGGAATTTTGTATTTCGACATTAGAAAGTTTGGAACTTATTCTTAGTTTACTATCATTTGCAGCCCTAAGGGCTACCACAAATTTTTCGAAGTACTTAGTAGGGATAAGTCCTTATTAGACACAATTGAAGTCTGCACTTGTATCAAATAAGGCAATGATATCTAGGACAAATGATTTATTGATAACCAAGGTTATCCAAGTGTGCTATCTTCTGATGGTAATCCTTGAAATGTATTGAACAAGTAAATCTCCCTCTTTAATATTCCAATCCAATGGATCAGTGACGTCTGCCAGCTAATACTGTTTAGCCTTCATAGAGAATTTGTTGGAGGACAAGGAGATCTAAGTCTTGTCTTGCTTTGATTTGTCTAATTTCCTCTTTAAGGAGTACTATCTCAGATTGGAGGTCTTGAATAGTTCCTACCCTAGGTTTACTAGAAGGAAACCGCTTTAGGACGTCAGTGATATTGTAAGTATTTGTAATCTAGGGATGAGAAAATACACTAGATAAAGATGTAGAATGCTAGTCTAGGGCCTTTTTGAATTGGTCTAAATAATATTTCTTTTGATTGAAATTTTGTAAATTGCTACTTATGTCTAAGAGGAGATCTTGTTCTTTTGTTAGAACATTAATCTTTTGTTGGTATTCTTGACCAGACTAGGAAGATTCCAAGTCATTATTTTAGATTTGGTTGAATTCCTGATCAAATTCGTCATTAGCACTATTTGAATCTCTGCTTTCTTCTAATAAGAGGTGTTGTATTTGGCTAAGAACAGAATCATCAAGGTTAAGTGTCACACCCCTTTTTTAACTCCAAAAAGATCAATTTTAAGTTTGAAAGGGTTTTATTATTAAAGTGACAAAAATGAAGATTTGTTTCGAAAAAGGATTATTTACACATTTTTTTATTCAGAGTCGCCACTTGGCATAATTCGGTGTGCCAAGTCACCTTTAGAAAATCCTTTTCGAAATGATTTGACTCTTTAAAACTGGTTTGCGAACAACGATTTTGGCTAAGAAATTCTGTTGACCGAGGGGAAGGTGTTAGGCACCCCTCAATCCCGTGATTTGACCATGGTCACTTGGTGGAGCATATCAGCTAATTTGACATTACAAATGTATAAACCACACAAAGCAATCAATCAAACAAACAAAACAAAACAAGTCCAAAATATAGTGTTCAGTCCAATTATACAGTCCAAAATGAAAATGCGAAAAATCTAAATCCTGTTCTAAACTAATCCTAATACTATGCTCCAATGCCTTACCCGATGCCTCGGGCCTTGATCACGAGACTCCTTTGTGTACATGATACTTCGGGGCATTCCCCGTTGAATAAGTCGATTCCCTAGGGGCATTCCCTGAAAAATAAATACAATTTCAATTTAATGAGATAAACTAGAAAAGTATTCGACATATTCAACATTCCACTCATTCAATCCAACATCATTCCTAAATTTGCCTACCCGAACTTAAACTTTTACCTATTCATTCGATGGCCTAATCATGATACTGTCACATTCAACCTTTGATTTGTTCCAAAATAACCAACGCCAATAAATCAAGACTAAAAAATATTCATTTTTATCAATTCCTATCATCCAACCCCCTATATTCCTTTTTAACACCAAATTTCAACAAATTCAAGGTTACTATTTCAATAATCCACACCCATCTATTCAACGAAGTAGAGCAAAACAAATCAATATCACCGAATATTCAACCAAATCTCACACAAATTAAACACATATGGCGAACTAAAATTAGAGGAGATAGAATTGGACCTTTTGATGACTGATTTTCATCGATAATAATATTTAAGAAAATCTGAACTTGGAACCTCGAATAAAATAACCTCAACCGCAAGAATCCAACTCGGTATAGAAGAATTTGAAATCCCAAAGTTGAGCGAGACGGATGGAAAAACCCATATCCCAGAACAGGAACAAGAACTGATGAATACTAAAGCCCGATTTCAGTGAGGAAACCCAGAACTCCAATACGCGATGGAAAACCAAAAAGAAAATAGTGTAGCCTGAGATCCGATGTGCTATTAGTGACCAAAAATCAATTGAAATAGGGTGAATTCCAGTGAGACCTTGGTGTTTTCTGACCAAAATCGCCTGTTTCACTGTTTCTCATCGAATCTCTGTCGATCTCACTGCATTATCTCATTTTTCCTCTAATACATGGGAAAAATGGAGCTCTCTGTACTGTCCATTTTCATGGTGTGTGATTGTGTAATTTGTGTGTAAATATGGTGTTTGTGTATTGTCGATCCAAGAAGAGAAAAGAAAAATAGATGATGGATGATGATCTTTGATTTTTGTTAGCTGGTGTTATTCCTATCCCCCTTTGATTTGTGAGATATATGTTCATATATCCCTTTTTTTTGTAATTGTTATGGAAAAGAAAAGATAAGAAAAATAAGAGTGGGGTAAGTAGTAGGGTGGGTGGGTAGGGGTATGGGGTAGGGTAGCTTAGTAGGATGAGGTGTAAAGTTGGTTAGGATAAGGTTGTTATTTTTTGTATTTTTGTGGAGTATGATCACATAGATGAGGACATGTGGTAAGGTGAGCTAAAAACGGTTCAAATCAACGTTGGGAGGGACAAAATTAGGTGTCTACAACATTCCCCCTTTGAATGTAACCATAAAGTGTTTTCAGATAAAGAAGTAGACAACGAGACAAAATTTTGTCCCGACCATTATTCAACAAAAATGAAATATAAGGAAGGAGGGAAACAAAGTCTTGACTTTGGAAGTCATACTCATCCCTAGTTATGAGGGAATCAAGTCACAGGTATCCCCAAGGACTGAAAGAAGAGGACTCTACCGAGTTGGAAAGTCGAGCGAGGTTCTGTCGATGTTCCGGTCCGCACCTCTGTTATTTCATCAAAAATAAAAATTATAAGATAAAACATAAATGAAATTACAAAATCCTATCTATGCAACTTTTTTTGGACTCTTGACTTGTATTTCATCACCCTATTCTTCAGGCGAGCTCTTGACTTGCAATTTTCTCAACTTCCAATTTCATCACCCTGTTCTCCAGGTGAGTTCCCGACTTGCAATTTCATCAACTCCCAATTTCATCACCCTGTTCTTCAGGCGGGTTCCTGACTTACAATTTTCTCAACTTCCAATTTCATCACCCTATTCTTCAGGTGGGCTTCTAAAAACAAAATCAAAACTAGAACGAAAATTATCCTAAACCAATATTAAGATAAAGAAAGATTTCTTTTTTCTGAAAGTAATGTCCCATTTTTCTGGAGGGTCCAGAACAAAAGGTAAAGTCCCATTTTTCAGGAGGGTCCTCAACAGAAAGTAAAGCCCATTTTTTAGGAGGGTCCTGAACAGAAAGTAAAGCCCATTTTTCAGGAGGGTCCTAAACAGAAAGTAAAATTCCATTTTTCAGGAGGGTCCTGAACAGAAAGTAAATCCCATTTCCATGAGGGTCCTGAACGGAAAGTAAAATCCTATTTTTCAAAAGAGTTCTAGAAAGAAAGTAAAATTCCATTTTTTAGGAGGGTCCTGAACGAAAAGTAAAATTCCATTTTCCAGGAGGGCCCTGAACGAAAAGTATGATCCCATTTTCCAGGGGGATCCTGAATGGAAAGTATGATCCCATTTTTCAGGAGGGTCCTGAACAGAAAGTATAATCCCATTTTCCAGGAGGGTCCTGAACGGAAAGTAAAATCTCATTTCCAGGTGGGTCCTGAACGGAAAGTAAAATCCCATTTTTCAGGAGGGTCCTGAAAAAAAGTGAAATCCCATTTTCCACGAGGGTCCTGGACAGAAAGTAAAATCCCATTTTCTAGGAGGGTCCTGAACAGAAAGTAAAATCCCATTTTTCAGGAGGATCCTGAACAGGAAGTAAAATCCCATTTTCCAGGAGGGTCCTGAACAGAAAGTAAATTTCCATTTTCCAGGAGGGTCCTGAACAGAAAGTAAAATCCCATTTTTCAGGAGGGTCCTGAACAAAATGTAAAATCCAATTTTTCAGGAGGGTCCTGGACAGAAAGTAAAATCCCATTTTTCAGGAGGGTCTTGAACAGAAAGTAAAATTCTATTTTCCAGGAGGGTCCTGAACAGAAAGTAAAATCCCGTTAAAGTAAAATCCCATTTTCTAGGAGGGTCCTGAACAGAAAGTAAAATCCCATTTTCCAGAAGGGTCCTGAGCATTAAGTAAAATCCCATTTTTCAGGAGGGTCCTGAGCATGAAGTAAATTTTCATTTTCCAGGAGGGTCCTGAACATAAAATAAATTCCCATTTTCCAGAAGGGTCCTGAATAGTAAATAAATTCCACGGATGTGCATTTCCAATGGTAGCTAAATTAAGTGAAGTGAATTTGCCCTTGTTTCAAAAAGAAAATTTGTTAGTTAAAAACTTAGTGGTGGCTTGCAGCACTTGGCTGTCCCGACAGCTGCTCCAGTGTTCTCGACAGCTGCTCCAGTGTTCTTTCCCTTTCTTTTGTTTCAGATTACTGGCACTTGACTTTGCTTTGTCGTGTCATTGATCCAAACTCAAATTATTAAGAGTGACTCCAAAATAAATACAGTATTTCTGCTTTGTCATGTTTCTCAGATAAACACTTTAAACCTTGGTATTTCCATGAGTTCCCAAGCTTTTCTGTTGACAAAACTTTCTGCATGCCTTATTCGACTCACAATCATGTCTCTTTCATATGCTGGACTTGTCTTGCCTTGTGCAATTGAAGAAGCTGGTAGCCAGTTTTGAAATCTTTTCTCACTTGTTTTGTCAGGGACTTGACTCAAAGACAGGAGAAAAATGACAATGATTTTTTTTATTATTTGGATAACTGACTCAAGAAAATAAAAATAGAACTAAAGAGAAGAAAAAAATGACAATGAATGTCCCCACTGAAAAAGATGAAAGAAAAGTTTATCTGAAAATTACAGTCAAGTCTAATGATTATGACATGCATATCAGATTAGATTGCCTGATCTTTCCATCCAAAACTTTCTACCAATTGCTGTTGAGTGAATGACCTTGAAATTGAGTTGCTTCCTTAGGTCAATTGCATTTAAGACCTCATTCGACTAGTGATACCTTGAAGGATTTTTGCCAACAAGACTCTCTCATTTTCTCTCAGCTCACTATCGCCTTATGGTGTTCGTGAGTTTTTTTACCAATGAGATTCTCTTATCTTCATTTCTTTGAACTCACAGTCGTCTTATGGTGCCGGTGAGGATTTTCACCGATAAGACTCTCTCATTTTTATCTTTCTCAATTTACCACCGACTTACGGTGGCCATGAGGGTTTTCATCAATAAGAATCTCTCATTTTTATTTCTCTCTTGATTTCTTATGCTGAGGAAGACAAGTAGTTCCCAAATGCATCATCATATCTCTTGCATGATTAGCCTTAGCATTCTCAAAGATTGATCTGAAGGTCTTTCTTTGGTTATAACTTGGCTTTTGGATAGGGTTAAAAAGATAGGATGGCATGAGGCCCAAACGACACTTGAAGTGGGGTAGGACTTACATGTTTTGGAATCAATTCAAATAATGAGGATTAACCCCTGCCCCAGTTTCTTTGGCTGGATGAATATAAATTGTTTATTTAGTTGAACCGAGCCTAGAGTAGGGCAACCTATGTATCTCACCCCCGAAAGAGGAGAATCGGTCACCTGTAGTTCTGGCAACTTATACTTTCGCTTGATTCTAGTCTCTTTTCTCTTTTATTGATTCTTTTTCTCTTTGAAACTTTTCTGACTCTATTTTTCTTGACACTTTCTCTTTACTTTGTTTTTGGATATATTTTCTTCTTTTTTTAAAAAAAAATTTTTCTGACTCTATTGTTTTGCTTGACACTTTTCTTTTGAGCTTTGCTGACTCTATCTTGATTCCAAAAGAGGTGTATGAAAGAAAATAACACAGACTCAAATGGGGTAAACAAAGGATGACAAAATATTTCGATAGTGGAATGAAATGCCTTTATCATATCAATCCTTGAAGATGCTAGTACATAGCATGCAATGTGAAAGTGAAAGATGAAGATCATTTGTGATACTTTTTACTGTACTAACTTTAACTGATCTTGTGCGATGCTACTTCTTTAGAAAACTCCATATTTGTTGTACATTCCTCATATCGAATGACTCATGCTTTCGTGGAGCTGATTTTCTATTCCTTTTGATGTAGGATAACACATCCACTACTTGACCAAATTGAGACATCTCTTTCAATTGATGACTAAGTTATTCATGTGATTCTCAAAATAATTTCCTTAATTTTCAGAAAAGGCTTCAACTTGTCACCAAATGTCTCAGCACTCTACCTATTTTCTCAGATGCCCTATTTTTCTAACTTTAACCCTCTGATTCAATGTTCATGCTTAAACTAAATTTTGAAATGTTACTGAAAATTCCGTTAGCATGTGATATCACTAGAGTCCACATAAAATGTAATGTGGAAAGAAAACAAACAAAAACATATTTAAAACACAAAGAAAAAAGAGGCACTCCATTTAATTAAAATAAAAGATAGAAAGGTTTGAACATAACGAAAAAGGAACAAAACAAGATAGATCCCGAACTACAACCTTGAAATAATTTGGATAACAAAAAAGAAGACAAAACAAACTACCAGACCTCTTCCAAGTAGGGAGAGGGGTGACTTCTCAATTGCTCAGCCTGATGACTTATCCACTGGTTCACATATCAACATGACTAGAACTTTCCTCACTGTCAATGTTCAGCACCATAATTGATCCATCTTGAATCATCTTTTCAATTTCTCTTTTCAAATTTTGACAATCTTCAATACTATGACCCTGAGCATAAAAATGATACCCATATCATATATTAAGATCAAAATTTCTTGAATGCCGATTAAGAGTGCACCCAAGAAGAGGAGTGATCACGCCTCACTGTACCAATCTCTAAAATAAACTGGCAGACGACTCTCCAATTGGTGTAAAACTATCTCTCAATTTCTGCCTCATTTCATTGTTTAACTTAGATTGAACATCGGGCCTATAAAGGCTTTGGTATTTTTGCGGAATTGGAGTATGATTTTGAGGAGTTGATATGTGCCATTGTGGGTAAGGAAGGAGTTGAACATATGGTTGTGCGCAATATACTAGATATGGAGGTGGAGAAATAGAGTACATGGATTTTAGGAGTGATTATGGAGAGCTTGGGTATGAACTTGGGCTTGAGACTGACAGCAACAATGACGTCGTCTTCCTGGATGTGCCCGTTCTCCAACTAAAATAGCAGTGTCATCTTTCTCATTCTTATTCCCTCCAGGTTCCCTTAATTGATTGCAATATTGTACCAAATATTTCACGAATTCCTCATGTCCATCTTGCTCCCTAAGTTTCAATATCTCAAGGATTGGAGGGCGGTTAACACTTGAAGACATTCCCCAATATTTATATGAAACATCTACTTTACCCACGGGTCCTAGGGAACTTTTCCTAGCATTTTCTGCACTCTTTATTTTTCCAACCATTTTCTCTAGCTCTTCTGGCAAGCTAGACTTCTTGTTAAGAAATTTTGGTGTCCAATTAACATTGATGTGGGCTCGGGAGTATATAAATGATCATTGAGAGTATTGAACAAGTGCCTACTAGCAAATTAGGGCAGCACAACTATTCGATTGATAACGAAAGTGGAAACCTCAACGGAAGGTTGAGCAACAAAAACACAGGCAGTATGTGGTGCTATTAATGTAGCAGGCTTATACTGAGAAGCTAGAGGAAGAGTGACAGAAGCATTGGGATGCTTTTGGCTTGAAAGGAATTCTAATTCATATTGTAGTGCATCAACAAAAATAAGAAACTGACTTTGCGATTTTGATGGAAGGCTCAAGTTATTTGCAGGGTCAATAGTGGGGAATGGAGAAGGAGGTAGCCCACTAGCCCAAGCTCAGTGCATTTCATTCATTTGTTTGATCCATGATGTCACTCTCTATATCCTTGTTGGACATAGCTAAACCTTCTTCAGATTTGGTGTGATGTGAAGAACTATCCACAATGCCACAAACCAACCACCTTAAACTAACTGAACAAGAGGTAACAAAAGTGTTAGAGTTCAACATTTTTTCAAAACCTCTTTTCCTTCTTTTTATTTTTGAAAAAATCACCGAACCCAAGAAGGGAGCCTACATATCTCACTCCCAAGAGAGGAGAATTAGGTGTGCGTAGTTCGTGAAGTCTTGCCAAAATGGCCAATCAAACTCTTTTCCATTCTTTTTTCTTTTTGTTGAAACTTTAAAAAGAAAAAAAAAACAAAAAATTGTCAAAATAATTGATGAAAATATTTTTACATTTTTCATCTTTAACACCCCTATACAAAATAAGGATCTATGATTACCAAAGAAAATCTTTTTGCATTTTCAATTTTGAATTTCACACAAAAATGAAACTTGATACTATGAAAGAAAAATCTTTTTGTAGTTTTCTTTTAAAGATGTATATGACACCTACTCTAAATGAAGAGTGAAGAAAAAGTTTTTTTGAATTTTTTTGAATAAGATCCCTGAACTCACAATAGGTTGCCTACGTATCTCATTCCCGAGATAGGAGAATCAAGGGTGCGTAGTTCGTTCAGATTGGACAATTAAAGATTAAATAACAAAATAAACCTTGATTTATGAGACATTACCAAAGAAATGATGAAAAACGTCAATAAAATCTTTTTGGGATTTTTAATTTAACACTTCACACAAAAATGACACCAACAACTATGAAATAAAAATCTTTTGGTATTTTTGTTGTATTAAATGTACAAAAGTTCTACCATCTTTTATGAATTTTTTCTTTATAAAAAAACTCCAATTAAAAGAGAAATTCTAATATTTTCGAATTATGAATGCATGGTAAAGGAACAAAAGGAAAATCTTTTTGATGGTTTTTTTTTTTGAAGATGAGTGCGAAAGGTTAAAAAAAAATTGATTTGATTTGATTTTTTTTTAATTGTAAAAAAAATCAAAAGCCATAAAAACTCTAAAAACTATGAAACTCTTTTTTTTCTTTTTTTTTTTTTTAAAAAATTTCTTTCGACACTTTTTTTGTCTACACACTTTACTTCTAACACATGCTTCCCCAAATCGATCCGTTAAATGACCACATTACCCTCAGAGATGCAACATTTAGCACGTAGGGATGCTTTAGAGGTGAGTCTCCTACAAAGGACCTAGTGGGTCCGTTAGGTCTCAATATGATGCACATAAGCATGACCTAAAGGCTTACCTACGTCGAGGTTTACTAACAAGGCTATTCGGGGGAGCGTATGGTTTATAGTGGCTGTGACAACTTTCCACCCACTCCATACGTCTGACGGATCCCCCTCCTAAAAAAAGGGTGACTCAACTAGAGTTCATGTACACGACATGCACACCGAGACTTGTTGCAGAAAGAATTGACTTGGGTTATACAAATGATGCCAGACATAAAACGGTAACACAAAGAAAAACCATAAATAAAGAGCATGTAGGCTCTCAACAATGATAAGATAAATACAAACGATATCACAAACAATGTCTATACACCCATAATGTCAAACTAAACAGATACAACTCCAAAAAATAAGCTTGAATTCTGAAAGTTCCCCAGCAGAGTCGCCAGAACTGTCACACCCCCTTATTTTTAACTCCAAAAAGATTAATTTTAAGTTCGAAAGGGTTTTATTATTAAAGTGACAAAAATGAAGATTTGTTTCGAAAAAATATTATTTACACATTTTTTTATTCAGAGTCGCCACTTGGCATAATTCCGTGTGCCAAGTAACCTTTGAAAAATCCTTTTCAAAACTATTTGACTCTTTAAAATTGGTTTGAGAACAGAGATTCTAGCTAAGGAATTCTGTTGACCAAGGGGAAGTTGTAAGGCACCCCTCAATCCCATGATTTGACCACGGTCTCTTGGTGGATCATATCGGCTAATTTGACATTACAAATGTATAAACCACACAAAACAATCAATCAAACAAACAAAAAAAAATAAGTCCAAAATATAGTGTTCAGTCCAATTATACAATCCAAAATAAAAATGCGAAAAATATAAATCCTATTCTAAATAAATCCTAATACTACGCTCCAATGCCTTACCCGATGCCTCGGGCCTTGATCACTAGCATCCTTTGCATACATGATACTTCGGGGCATTCCCCGTTGAATAAGTACAATTTCCTCGGGGCATTCCCCAGCAAATGAATACAATTTCAATTTCATGAGATAAACTAGAAAAGCATTCAACACATTCAACATTCCACTCATTCAATGGAACATCATTCCTAAATTCGCCTACCCAAACTTCAACTTTTGCCTATTCATTCAATGGCGTAATCATGATATTGTCACATTCAACCTTCGATTTGTTCCAAAATAACTGACGACAATAAATCAAGACTAAAAAATATTCATTTTTATCAATTCCTATCATCCAACCCCCTACATTCTTTTTTAACACCAAATTTCAACAAATTCAAGATTACTATTTCAACAGTCCATACCCATCTATTCAACGAAGTTGAGAAAACCAAATTAATATCACCCAATATTCAACCAAATCTCACACAAATCAAACACATATGACAAACTAAAATGAGAGGAGATAGAATTGGACCTTTCGATGACTGATTTTCATCGATAATAATATTTAAGAAAATCAGGACTTGGAACCTCGTATAAAATAACCTCAACTACGACGAATCCAACTTGGTATAGAAGAATTTGAAACCCCAAAGATGATTGAGATGGATGGAAAAACCCAGACCCCAGAATAGGAACAAGAACCGATGAATCCTAAAGCCCGATTTCAGCGAGAAAACCTAGAACTCCAATACGTGACGGAAAACTGATAAGAAAATAGTGTAGCCTGTGCTCCGGTGAGCTATCAGTGACCAAAAATCAATGGAAATGGGGAATATTCCAGTGAGACCTAGACATTTTCCGACCAAAATCGCTGGTTTCACTGTTTCTCATCGGATCTCTGTTGATCGCCCTCCATTATCTCATTTTTTCTCTAATCCGTGAGAAAAATGGAGCCCTCCGTATTGTCCTTTTTCATAGTGTGTGATTGTATGATTTGTGTGTAAATATGGCGTCTGTGTATTGTCGATCCAAGAAAAAAAATAGATGATGGATAATGATCTCTGATGGAATCGTGAATGGGAACCCCTTTTCTTGTATTTGTTATCTGGTGTTATTCCTATCCCTCTTTGATTTGTGAGATATATGTTCATATATCTATTTTTAATTGTTATGGAAAAGAAAAGATAAGGAAAGTGTGAGTGAGGTGATGGGTAGGGTAGGTGAGTAGGGGTATGGGGTGGGGTAACTTGTTAGGATGAGGTGTAAAGTTGGTTAGGATAGGGTTGTTATTTTTTGTATTTTTGTGGGGTATGGTCACATGGATGAGGACACGTGGTAAGGTGAGCTAAAACCAGATAAAAGCAACATTGGGAGGGACAAAATTAGGTGTCTACATTGAGGTTTCTACCTTTTTTAGACAATTTACAATATTTGGCAATATGACCAGACTACCACACCTTTAACATTTGCCACTATTGGGGGCAGGTAAAGTTGGTGATACCGTCTAGTTTTTTTTAGGATGGGATGGTTTTGATTTTCTGGAAAAATTACGCTTGGTAGTAGAAAATTCCCTTTTTGAGGTTGGTTTTCTAAAATCCTTCTTCCTACAATAGGGGAGGCCAAATTGTTCACCGAGACTTCCTAAATCTCAATGGGTTTGAGCCCTGTCTTTAGCGAGTTGCCTTAATATCTTATCTTGCCGACAGATTTTTAAGGCAACTTGCTGAACTAGGCATGTGAGCTGACCATAAGTGATTTGCTCATTTGGAATAATCAAGTTGGAGTATTGGTTTTGAAGTTCTTCCATGACTAAGTCTCTAAGGGGCTTAGGCAATCCATCCAGGAATTTTTCTTTTCAATATGGGAGGTTCCCATCAGGTCTTTCATAGATCCTCATAAGAAAAACATCTTTGTACCACCTGAAATCAAAAAGAGTTTTGCACTAAAGATTTTTAAGTACTTCAGAGGATCTTTCTCTAAAGATACCTGGACTACCGATGAGGGTTTTGATAATAGTATAAATCAATGTATTTGTGCAATCAGGAATGGTTTCTCCATCCCTAAGAATTGGTTCTCCTAAGGAGTCTACACGAACACTTTGGAAGATACTTTGTTTATCTTCCTCACTAAGATGGATATCCCACTATCCTTTAAGCTGGCCTATGAACCCAGCTACTAGGACATAGGTAGTGAGTTGATCAGAGTAGTTGTGGGCAGTTCTATAAGCAGTGGAAACCATTGTCATCTACTGAAGTTTGGACAGGATGTTATACTCAGAACAACCATCTATGTTCCATTCATAGATATAATTGGCGTTTTAGTTATTCTGCATAACATAAGGTCTTTCTTCAAAAGCTACACCCAGAGGAGTGTCTCTAGGGTAATAAAGTTTTTGTGGCTTTCTCAAGTTGGAAGATTCAGTTTTGATAAGAGCTCTTTCAAGAGGAGGTTCTTCCTATGGCTGGCTATCAACAAACGATCCAACACTTGGGGTTTCAGGAATGTCTAGGTGGAGGGATTTATCAATTTGGATAATCCTCCGCTGAAGGTTAGATAGCGGTGGGAAAGACTTTGAATTATGCATTTGGATTTCCCTAGTGGAATTCGTAGGAATCTCGTAAGGCTGAAATAAAGGAGAGGTTGAGGTAGTCACCTCTGACTTAAGAGTTAGAGATGGTTTTGAAGTCAAGTATTCACCAAGTGTATGAAGATACTTATTGATATAGTTATTTTGTTTGAAAATACTTTTAATGTCTTTACCATTTCAGCCTTTCTTTTGAAAAGTGAAGCAACAATTGAGCTATTGGCATGAGAAATTGTAAAACCTTGTGATGGAGAAAGTTCAGCGGTGACATCCGCACCATTTATGGTTTTCCATACTTATGAAACATTGATTGATTTAGAAAAAAGAAAAATCCAATTGATGATATTTAGCATAAGCCTTAAACCATTCAAAGAAATTAATTTATTTTTGGACAGAATGTAGAAATTCATAATAAATTTCTTGAATATTCTTTTGTCATCTTTCATGAAATTGGTAAAAAATCAAGTCCGTTTTAAAATATTTCCAGATGAATAAAATTCTGTACCAAGAGTTTTCTTATCAATGTGAAAATCTTGACTTAAAACCCCCAATTCTGTGCCAAAGGCTGAGTAAGTTGGAGATTGGGGTGGATGATCATGGATCTCAGTGAGAGGTGTTTCCACAGAATATTTAGCTTGTGGAAATCTAGATTCAAAGTTAACAGTCTCAATTCTAGAAGAAAATGAGGAAATTGAATTCCTAGCCGTCTGTATCTCAAGGAGAATAGATGAAGAGCCAGAGATTTGTTGGCTTTGAGATCTTTGGAAACAAATAGAAATGGTTCCTGTGGAGAACTGTCGGATCTGAGAAACTGTAGTATTCTCAAGTTTTTCTGTTGGGATGTATCTTGCAATATCCAACTCTGGGGTAAGGATACTTGATTCCAGGAGATCTGCTTGGTAATTCACAAGTGAGATCATTGAAGGCCAGTTTGGAAGAGTACAGTTTCTCCTTTGTAGCTATTTTTCATAGATCAGGAGGTAAAGTCAGTATTCATGTCCTTATACTGAACTCTATAAATGGTTGCTACTGGGAGAGATCTATATTTGGTTTTGTAATTGGATGTCTTAACATTGAGTGTTAAAGAATCTAAGATATTTAGATCCTTTAAGGAAACGGTAAAATTTAGAAAACAGTCAAAGTAAATTGGACCATTACAAAGACTGGTTTCGACCATTCCTAGTAAGGAATCATTGAAGTCTAGGAACCTAGAGTCCCTAAGACAAAGGAGTGGAGATGTATCTAAACCTTCTAGTGAAACAGGTTTAGCTGCTATTTGGACTAGGCCGAAATGGAGGTAATCGTATTTACACTTACATATTTAGATAGTCTTGGGTTGAGAAACTTGATATCCTGATGATCTGATTCAGGAGAGATAGTTTGTTCGATAGTGAAATATGGTATTTGCTTGTTTAGAGATCGCCATCTGGAGGGAGCTTTGTAAATTTGGTCTTGAGGATGCTTGGGAATTTTCTAACCATCAATTGATTGCTACAAATTAGAGAAACTAATCTCTTCCTTGAGTTTTGAACTTGAAGAATTGTAGGATGTTGAAGTGGATGAAGAGGATGAAGAGTTCTTAGAAGTAGAAGAGAAGGGAAGACAGAAAGCCATAGAAGAATTTAAACAATAAACAATTAATAACAACAATATTAACTTATAAGCTTCCTATCTTTGGATCAAGAGACTATTGAGTTCCATAAAGAAAAATATTCAAGTACTTAATTCAATATTATATGGAAGAGTCAAATCTGGTAATTAAATTAGTGAAATCTTGCCTCAATACTATATGTTTTAGCTAGATCCATTTTATCTAAAAGGTTCATTAGTCGGATAGTCCAAAGGTTATAAATAACCATCTGTAAGTCCCTAAGTCTCCACTTGCAATCCAGCCATAAATGCTTAGGTTAAACAACTTACAATGTAGATCTGGAAGATAAGAGTACTATCTTCAAAATAATCCTTTTATAAAATAAATCTCTTTAAGTCTAATAGATTAAGTCAAGTTTTACCCCTCATATTAAAGATGTGACAGTACTATATAATAGCAAGTTAAAAACAGAATAATAATCTTTACTTTCCCCTATGACTCTGATAACAAGTATATAGATATATATTTATAACAAAAAATAACAAAATATTTTAAAAAGAATTATATATTAAATTTTGTACAAATCAAACTAAAACGAGATCGAAGGGGAGTAATGAGTGAGATTATATGGCATGTAGTATCATTTGAACTTAATAGTTTTGGTCTATTCCCACCTACTAGAGTACTACCAACCAAAACTTTTATCATTGTTCACACGGTTCGGCGCGTGACAGTTAGATGTATTGGATGATGGTCCATGAAGATTAAAAATAGACCAAATATAATGGTAGTAGAAGTGGTATTGGCTTAAACATATAAGTGTATCGGTTAAATTGTTTTCGTCCCCTGAAAGTCTGAACCTGTAATTGTTGTTGGTTAGGTTTTGTATTTCGGATTAAGGCTAGTAAACTTTAAATTACACGCCAACATAAGTTTCACAGTATGCATTTTAAAAAAATCTACGACGCCCTTCAGCAATTACACAATTGTACACATAACTAAAATGATATGCAGATCGATATGAATCATTATGAGGAATAATATTGACGCAAGACGTTTATTAGGGTTTAAATACACTCTTATCCCTTATCTGTATCCCATTGTAATTTTCATTATACACTTGCCATTATTTTTAAGTTTTTGAAGAATTCGCGACGCTCTTCAGCAGTTACATAGTTATACAAGTAACGAAAATGACATGCAAATATGAATCATTATGACAAATGAAATGGATGCAAGATGTTTATTAGGGTTTAAATACATTCTTATTCCTTATTTGTGTCCCA
>NC_061114.1:5112916-5150862 GCF_002878395.1 Capsicum annuum | reverse complement strand
AATAGTATATTTTCTAATGAACTCCTAGTTAAACATATCATCAAATTTTCATTTCAATATGTAACTATCAATTCATAAAATCAATATCAATTTTTTTAATAAGTTAATTTAAACATGTTCTTAACTTAGATGTAAACAAAACTAGGTGGATTAAACTAGTAGAGGAATAGTATACGTGGCAACAAGGTCCATTATAGTCAAAAATATTATTATATTAATTTTTTTATTAGTCAAACCTAATCTTTTCTCTTATTAAATGAGCAATTATCCACATTAATTATCATCATTAACCCGCGTGTCAAAACATCCGTTTCTTATTCCTCAAGTTCTCAATGCCACTGCCACTGCCACTTCCCATCAACAATTAAGATAATCATCTCACATTTACATAAGAGATTAATTTGCTCTGATACTAGTGAATGCAATGCTAAATTCATCAAAATGTTGAATTTTAATATGTGATGTAAATTTATATCCAAATTAGAAATCATAACGAATAGTGAATTTGAACTTCATAATTCATCGCCATATAACAAGAGAAATTATATTTTTTAAAGATCAAATTTTCAATATTTACATAAGAAAAAGAATAAAACATCTTTGGTTTTCATCATAATTACTATTATTAGGCTCATAATTAAGTCATAATTATAACTCAAGAATTAATTCTAAACGTTACTTAGCATTAATACCATGATGTTTATTCATATAATCTGCTTGTCAACAGAGGGAGTGTTTGACTTGCCTGATGTAATTGTGGGTCCACATGAGATGTAATAATTTATTGCTTAATTAAGAAATTTTTTGATAATAATGTCTTAAATATTTACTTTCTTCATTCCTTTTTAATTGCTTATTTTTTTAGAGTCAAATAATATAAATTTTGATCAATATTTTAAGATGTATTTTTAATTAAATTAAAATATTATAATTTATAGTAACTTTCATGTAGTTTTTGAATATTTAAATTTTAATTTTAAAATAATTAAATTTATCTAATCTATTTTAACTTTGAAACTTAGTCAAATTGACTCACGAAAAATGAGGAGAACAATTTAAAAGGAATGAAGGGAGTATAAATTTTACTCCTTCCGTTCTAATTTATATACGCCACTTTGTCTAAACTTTAAAAAAGGAAGAGAGATTTATGAAATTTATGATCTATAATAAGTCATAAATATTTGCGTGACTATAAATTATTTTATTAAGGATAAAAAAGGACATTTTAAAGTTAAATTGTTATTAAATACAGAAGTGTATCATTCTTACTGGGGAAGTAATATTGATCCTTATTATTTTTGGTTGGTTAAGTTTTTACTTTTGATTAATTGATATGTGCACATCTCCGAAAAATAGCAATTAAGAAGAGAGAATGTATACTAAGAAAAAGATTTAATTTTTTCTTTGTTATATGACACGATTAAAGGTCTTAAATAAAATGCAATATAATTACTTGAAACAAATATAAAGTAAAAAATATGTTTTAAATTTGAGTTTATTATTTTTAAGCTCAGAAATATGGATGAGAAAACATTTTCATTTTTCCCTTTAATTTTAAGAAAAAACACCAAATTAAGCAATAAATTAAAAATTATTTACCCGTCATAGAATTGAGTAATAAAAAAATTTAAAGGATGTAATTGTTTGAGCTCGTAATAAATAATAACTTTCCTTTATGCTACATGGAAATAACTACATATAGTGTGTACATTATCGTATACAATTCATTTAATTATGTATACTTATAATAAATTAAATCATCATAACAATTTCGATCCTGTTATAAATGTATTTACATTATAGTAAATGTCTATCAAGATCTAATAAGATCTATTTGATATCTATCAAGATTTGATGTATTTATCTTTTACTGTGAAACTGGGGGCAAATTTCCCCTATAAATAGAAGCTTCCTTCATTGTAAATCATCTCTCAAGAGAAGAAATAAGAATTACTCTCTCTATTCTCTCTACTCCTCTTTCTTCTTTTTTATTATTTTATAACATGTTATTAGCACGAGACTCTGCCAAACAAGGTGAGATTATAAATCTAAAGGATTTCAAGGTTAGTAATTCTTTATGTTATATTTCTTTTGCTACTACTAATATAATTATTATTGAATTTGAGGAAAAATAATTGGTTTGGAACCATTTATATTTTAAATTTATTCCTCAATAACAATATTATAAGAAAGGATGATAATATGTTGGGTTCATGTCCCATCGATTCATGTCTAAGACGCCTTTATATGGATAAGATGTTGAGTTTGAATCTCAATACACCATACTGATGATATTATGATGGCTAAGGCAAAATAATGGGTGTTTAATAAAAGGTCATGAAACATATCCCATTAGTATGCTCTATTCCATGAAGTGAATATGGTAGCATGAATCTGAAAGTTGACAACTTGCTTCATTGTTGAAAGAAGACAAGTGATTGAATGCACGAATATAAGCGTGGAGAGACAATATGATAATAATCATCAAAAGTGATAATATTTTCATACGCTTATTATGATTATAAGATATGCTAGAGAAAAATTCTCTACATCATATGTATGCCTCGATTTGCTTCTGAAGTAGCAAAATTTTGAAAAAGATTATAAGCTATCATAATTTGATAGGCTTAAGGCACGATTATATTCCATTCCTGGGGAATGAGAAACTTATTAATGCAAACGTGCTCTTGATTGTGGTTGTATCACAACTCACCTCCGAAAGAGGTTGAATAATTTTAAAATCTATTTCTGAAGTAGTAAATCTGAAATTTATTCATATAATAGTAAATTTGAAATTTACTACAGCAAAAACACATATCAATGTAAACTTGGAGTTTACTAGATTAAAAGTTCATAAGTTGACATGAACGATTGCGATATCCCAAAGATGTGCATACTGAGTAGTGAACATATATTGAAGAATTAAAAAATTCTTCATGATCTTTCATGGTGCTTGTTCTCGTGATAAGTTGATTGGACCAACTAATTTTGGGATTGGATCCCTCAAAATTTGAAAAGAGTAAAAAGTGAATAAGGGTCCGTTCACCTATCATTTGATATGTTGAAAAGATGCATCAATAAGATGATCATATGTACATTCATGGTCAACCTACGTTTGACATTCAAAAAGTTACTTGTTCAATATAAATTGAGCAGAATTTTCAGATTGTGTAATCAAGATAATTCATCTTGATGATGATGGTTTAGCATTGAATGCCTTCCATAAATAGTTGAACCATTACTAATGAGAACAAATTTTCATGTATTGGTACGAAATATGATATATTGCATAAAATAGCACTTGTATACACTAGATCAATATATTATGATTATTTCTTCCCTTTCAACTGGTTCAAGGCCAGGAACCATCTATTCCATCTAATAGTTTTGATGTGTGGTATACGATTAATAAATATACCATGATGCACAAAGATGGATTCCTCAAAGAAGATGGAGGATGTATGTTAGTTTTTCTAACATAAGGGGGAGATTATAAGCAATTATAAAATATGTTAGGAATTATCATCAGATCCTCATTCAAAAGATAATTCAAGTCAAATGCCGAAAGCATCTCATAGTTAGTTGCAAGTGCTCCTATTTTGTGTCCTTAAAGGATAAAATCTATGCATGCGTAAATCATGATAGACCAATCAATTCCAAATGAAATAATTCTTGAAAAAGATAAGGAGCAAATAATCATGATAAGAAGGTAATGTGCTCTTGAAGAGCCTACAACATAACACTTCATGAAACTTTATGAGAGGTTTAGGTACCTGAAAATGATGAAGTGATGAAATCTCAAAATGTTGTGTCGCATTGTGAACCGATACAAAATAATAAATCGTCGACGATATCTTTGATACAATATTGGCATAATATTGTAAAAGATTATGAGGATCTAAATTCTGCATTAATTTAAGCATGCTGACGTAGAAATATTTATCAAGTGACTTGAAAGGATGCATTTTGGTAAGCATAAAACTTATTTGATTTGCATTCCAGACACTTGAAGATGTCACACTTGAAATGTTGGATATTGTTACTTGACAAACATCCATATGAAAATCCCCAAAGGATTCAAATTTCCTGAAGCATATAAAGTTTCTAAAAAACTTTTTATTAGCTTCATAAGATATAATTTGATGATTTGAGTATCATTAAACTCTTTGAGAGTTTTCTAAAGCAATAGAGTATTTGCTTAAATGAGAAACATGCAAAAATTGAACAAGGATCTATTTTGAGATCAAGAAAAGAATGAGGAACTCCTTGGTTATGAAGTACCATATCTTAGTGCATTTGATGCACTAATGTATCTTGCAAATATAACAAGGCCTAATATAGACTTTTTTTAGTTAATTTGTTAGCAAGTTTGCAGTCCCAATCTTATTGATCATGTTGATTTTGGGTACTTCTCTGACCTACATAAAGCTCGGTCTCAAATAGGCTATGTGGTCATATGTGATGGTACTGCAATATCTTAGAGATATACATAGCAGTTTATCGTAGCCACTTTATCGAATCATGCTGAGATAATAGCTATTCATGTAGCAAGCCGAGAATGTGTATGGTTGAGGTCCATGATACATCTCATTCGAGAAAAATGTGGTGTGAAATATTACAATCTACCCACAATTTTATACAGAGATAATGCATTATGCATAGCACATCTTAATGGAGGATTCATAAAAGGAGATAAAATGAAACACACTTTATCAAAGCTTTCCTACATACATGAGCTACAAAAGAATGGTGATATCAATGAGCAAAAAATTCGTTCAAGTGAAAATGTGCCTGATTTATTCACCAAGTCTTCTCCAATTACAATTTTTAAGAAGATGGTGCACAAGATCGGGATGCAAAGGTTCAAGGATTTTCTCATTAGGGGGAGTTAATACGTACTGTACTGTTTTGCCCTTACGAGGTTTTGTCCTACTGGGTTTTTCTTATAAGGCTTTTAATGAGGCAACCGATATGCGTATTGTTAGAAATGTGTACTCTTTTTCCTTTACTAGATATTTTTTCCTACTGGATTTTTTCTAGTAAGGTTTTAATGAGGCACATTATCTATCTAGACATTCAAGGGGGAGTGTTATAAATGTATTTACATTATAGTGAATGTCTATCAAGATCTAATAAGATCTAGTTGATATCTATCAGGATTTGATGTATTTGTCTTTTAGTGAGAAACTAGGGGCAAATTTTTCCTATAAATAGAAGCTTCCTTCATTGTAAATCATCCCTCAAGAGAAGAAATAAGAATTAATCTCTCAATTTTCTCTACTCTTCTTTCTTATTCTTTATTGTTTTATAACAGATCCTACAATGAATATTATTGTAAGGTATAATTATATTCAAAATAACTGAGTAAATAATAAATAACTCAATTTTGATAATGTCGTAAATGGTACTTATTTTAACTTGATCATGGTGGTTGATCAAATAATCTAAAATATAAGTCAAATGAATGTTTTTTTGGGGTTATATTTCACAATTAGAGGTCTTAAATGAAATACAATATAATTACTTTGAAACAAATATGAAGGCGAAAATTAATTTTTAAAATTTGGGTTTATTTCTTTTTAGCTCAGAAATATGGAGGAAAAAGTAAAATTCTCTTTTTCCCCTACCAAAGAATTAAGTGCTGAAAAAAAGATATTTGTTTGAGCTAGTACTAATTAATATAATTTTTCGTTTACGTTAGCAACAGGTCGATAATAGAATAAACATCACATGCGAATAACCGTTGTCTACGTTACACGACAAATCGATAGTAGAATACATATCAACGGAGAATACTTGTCGTTTACATTGCGCGACAATCTGACAACAGATTGCATACAACGTGCGAATAATTTATTTTTTAACCTTACGTGATAAATCGATTGTAAGTTATATGTCACGTGTGATTCATCGTATAAATTTGATTTAATTACGTATGTGTATAAAAGGTTCGGTCTTAAACATTTTCAATCATCCAACAAATAAAACTGACATAAGAGTAAAATTATATAGAAAAATTAAAGGTCCTAAATAAAATGTAATATAATTACTTGAAACAAATATGAACGAGAAAATTAATTTTATAAATTTGAATTTATTGCTTTTTAGCTCAGAAATATGGAGGAGAAAGTAATAAGTGATGAAAAATAATATATTTATTTGAGCTCATACTAAATAATAATTATAGTTTACATTATGTGACAAGTCGACAATAGATTACATTTTTCGTGTGGTTTGCTGTATAAATTTAATTTAATTATGTACACTTATAAAAAGTTCGATCTTAATGTTTTCAATACCGTATGATTAATCCTTTTTATTAATTATAATCTTTTCTAAATGTATTTAATAAATTATTTAAATTTATTATATTCAATTGACATATTTAAAATTATCCATGTGAGCCCTTTGCTTTTTTCCATTTCAGATTAAATGTTTTATTTTATCAAGTTATCTTAAAAGGTATATTTTTTAAATATCTCTCTCTATATATATGATCTGGGGGTCTATCGAAAATAATCTCTCTACTTCGTCGGAGGTAGTGGTATGGACTGCGTACATTCTATCCTCCCCAAACTATGTGGAAATTTACTGTGTTTGTTGTTATATATATATACATACATACATACATACTTGGCTCTAATACCAAGCATTTATGGCTGGATTGTCAGTGGAGACTTATGGACTTATAGATGATTATTCATAACCTTTGGACTATCCGACTAATGAACCTTTTAGATAAAATGGATCTAGCTAAAATATATGGTATTGAGGCAAGTACATCTTCCATATAATATTGAGTTAGGTACTTGAATATTTTTCTTTATGGAACCCAGTCATCTCTTAATCCAAGGATAGGAAGCTTTTATGTTATTATTGTCGTTATTAATTGTTTATTGTTTAAATTATTCTATGGCTTTTCGTCGTCCCTTCTCTTCTAAGAACTCTTCTTTCTCTTCATCCGCTTCAACTTCCTACAATTCTCCAAGTTCAAAACTCCAGGAAGAGATTAGTTTCTCTAATTTGTAGCAATCAATTGATGACTGGCAAATTCCCTGGCATCCTCAAGACCAAATTTACAAAGCTCCTTTCAGATGGCGGTCTCTAACAAGTGACTACTATATTTCCACTGCCGAACAAACTATACCTCTTGAATCAGATCATGAGGATATCAAGATTCTCAACTCCAGGACTATCGAAAGATGTAAGCGTAAGTACGATTACATCCTTACCAAATTTTCTTATTGGGGAATTCTTGCAGGGAAGATAAGATGCTCTGAAAAAAGAAAAAAGAACCTCCACCTCCACAAATTTCGACCCTTCCATATCCAGAAGAGACCACCAAAAACGCAGTTAAATGTAGCAGCTGACACAAATTAGCTAAGATATCAAACCCCAGTTGATTATGCCATGCCGGGATTACTACAATCTTTCATAATGCAATCAAGTGCAAATCTAATTTCAATTTTTAACACCAAGAAATGAGATGATTTTCTCGACAAAGAAGACGAAGAGACTCAATTATCTCAAACAGTGTCTATTCCCTGAACAGAAGAAAATTTTAAACAATGGCGACTCCTCATAGGGGGGAGTAAAGATTATTATTCTTGTTTTTAACTTGCTATTATATGGTACTATCAAATCTTTAATATGAATAGTGAAACTTGACTTAATCTATTAGACTTAGAGATATCTATTTTATAAATGGATTATTTTGAATATAGTACTGTGATATTTCAGATCTACATTGTAGGTTTTTTAACCTAAGCATTTATGGCTGGATTGCCGGTAGAGACTTAGGGACTTATAGATGGTTATTTATAACCTTTGAACTATCCGACTAATGAACCTTTTAGATAAAATGGATCTAGCTAAAACATATAGTATTGAGGCAAGATTTTACTAATTTAATTACTAGATCTGTCTCTTCCATATAATATTGAGTTAAGTACTTGAATATTTTTCTTTGTGGAATCCAATTGTCTCTTGATCCAAGGATAGGAAGCTTTTAAGTTATTATTGTTGTTATTAATTGTTTATTGTTTAAATCCTTCTATGGCTATCCGTCTTCCCTTCTCTTCTACTTCTAAGAACTCTTCATCCCCTTCATCTGTTTCAACTTCCTATAATTCTCCAAGTTCAAAACTCAAGGAAGAGACTAGTTTCCCTGATTTGCAGCAATTAATTGATGACTAACAAATTCCCAGCATCCTCAAGACCAAATTTACAAAGTTCCCTCCATATGGTGGTCTCTAACAAGTGTCTACCAAATTTCTATTATTGAACAAACTATCCCTCATGAATCAAATCATGAGGATATCAAGATTCTCAACCCTAGGACTATCAAAAGATGTAAGTGTAAGTACAATTACCTCCATTTCGACCTAGTCCAAATAACAACTAAACCTCTTTCACGAGAAGGTTTAGATACTTCTCTACTCCTTTGTCTTAGGGACTTTAGGTTCCTAGACTTTAATGATTCCTTAATAGGAATTAATGGTTCAATTTATTTTGTCTATTTTCTAAATTTTACCGTTTCCTTAAAGGATCTAAATATATTAGATTCTTTAACACTCAATGTTAAGACATCCAATTACAAAACCAAATCTGGATCTCCCCCGGTAGCAATCATTTATAGAGTTCAGTATAACGCCTTGAATACTAACTTTGGCTCCGGAGGTATGAAAAATATCTACAAAGGAGAAACTATACTCTTCTAAGCTAACCTTCAACGGTCTCACTTGTCAATTCCCAAGTCGATCTCTTGGAATCAAGTATCCTTGCCCTAGAGTTGGACGTTACAAGATGCAGCCCCAAAAGACAAACCTGTGAATACTATAGTTTCTTAGATCCGACAGTTCTCCGTAGGAACTGTTTCTATTTCTTTCCAGAGATCTCAAAGCCAACAGATCTCTGGCTCCTCATCTGTTCTCCCCGAGATACAGATGGCTAGGAATTCATTTTCCTCATTTCCTTCTAGAATCAAGACTGTTAACTTGGAATCTAGAATTCCACAAGCTAAATATTCTGTGGAAACACCTCCCACCGAGATCCATGATGATCCACCCCAATCTACAACTAACTCATCCTTAGACACAGAGCTAGGGGTTTTAAGTCAAGATTTTCACATTGATAAGAAAACTCTTGGAAAAGAATTTTATTCAAGAAAATATTTTAAAACGGAGCTGGTTTTTTACTAATTTCACAAAAGATGGGAGAAAAAATATTCAAGAACTTGATTATGAATTTCTATGATTTTGTTCTAAATCAATCAATGTTTCAAAAGTATGAAAAATCATAAATGGTGTGGACATCACCACTAAACTTCCTCCATCATAACTTTTTGCAATTTCTCATGCCAATAGCTCAATCGTTGCTTCATCTTTCAAAAGGAAGGCTGAAAATGAACCAGTTACTGGCAAAGACATTAAAAGTCTTTTCGAACAAAATAACTATACCAATAAGTATCTTCATACACTTGGTGAATACTTGACTTTAAAACCATCTCTAACTCTTAAGTCAGAGGCGACTACCTCGTCCTCTCCTTTATTTAATCCTTATATGATTCCTAAGACATTCACTAGGGAAATCCAAATGCATAATTCAAAGTCTTTCCCACTGCTATCTTACCTTCTACAGAGGATCATCCAAATTGAGAAATGCCTCTACCTAGACGTTCCTAAGACCCCATGTGTTGGCTCGTCTTCTACAGTTGGGGTTCTCTAATAGGATAGTTAAGATAATAGCCAACCAGAGGAAGAACCTCCTCTTGAAATAGTTCCCATCAAAACAAACTCTTCCAATTGGCGAAAGCCACAAAAACTTTATTACCCAAGAGCTACTCCTCGAAACGTAGCTTTGAAGAAAGACCCAATGTTATACAAAATAACTAAAATGCCAATAATATCTATGAATGGAACATAGATGGTTGTTCTGAGTATAACATCCTGTCCAAACTTCAGCAGATGACAATGGTTGCCACTGCTTATAGAATTGCCCACAACTACTCTGATCAACTCACTACCCATGTCCTAGTAGTTGGGTTCACAGGCCAGCTTAAAGGATGGTGGGATACCCATCTTAGTAAGGAAGATAAACAAAGTATCTTCCAAAGTGTCCGTGTAGACTTCTTAGGAAAACCAATTCTTAGGGATGAAGAAACCATTCTTGATTCCATATATGCATTGATTTATACTATTATTAAAACTTTCATCGGTAGTCCAGGTATCTTTAGAGAAAGAACCTCTAAAGTACTTAAAAATCTTATGTGTAAAACTCTTTTTGATTTTAGGTGGTACAAAGATGTTTTTCTTATGAGGATCTATGAAAGACTTGATGGGAACCTCCCATATTGGAATGAAAAATTCCTGGGTGGATTGTCTAAGTCCCTTAGAGACTTACTCAAAGAAGACCTTCAAAACCAATACTCCAACGAGATTATTCCAGATGGTCAAATCACTTATGTTCAGGTCACAAGCCTAGTTCAACAAATTGCCTTAAAAATCTATCAACAAGATAAGATATTAAGGCAACTCGCTAAAGATAGGGCTCAAACCTGTCGAGATTTAGGAAGTTTCTGTGAACTATTTGTCCCCAACTCTTGTAGGAAGAAGGTTTATAGAAAAACAACCTCAAAAAGGAAAGTTTCTACTATCAAGCCTAATTTTCCCAAAAAATTAAAATCGTCCCATCCTAAACGGAACTATACGGTAACACCAATTCTTCCCACCCCCAATTGTGGCAAATGTTATAGGTGTGGGCAGCCTGGTCATATTGATAAATATTGTAAATTGTCTAAAAAGGTTAGAAACCTCAACCTTGATGATTCTATCTTTAGACAAATCCAACACCTCTTATTAGAAGAAAGTGGAGATCCAGATAGTGCTAATGACAATTTGATTAGGAATTCAACCAAATCCAAAATGATGACTTGGAATCTACCCAGTCTGATCAACAAGACCAACCAAAGATCAATGTTCTAACAAAATAACAAGATATCCCTTTAGACATGATTAGCAATTTATAAAATTTCGATCAGAAGAAGTATTATTTAGACTAATTCGTAAAGACCCTAGATAAGCCTTCTACATCTTTATCTAGAGTATTTTCTCATCCCCAGATTACAAATACATACAATATCACTGACGTCCTGAAGCGGTTTTATTCTAGTAAACCTAAGTTAGTAACTTTTCAATACCTCTAATCTAAGATAGTACTCTTTAAGAGGAAATTAGACAAGTCAAAGTAAGACAAGACTTAGATCGCCTTGTTCTCCAATAATTCTCTACGAAGGTTGAACAGTCTCAGTCGGTAGATGTCACTGACCCATTGGATTGAAATATTGAAGAGGGATATTTCCTTATTCAATACATTTTAAGGATTCCCATCAAAAGATGGCATACCCGGATAACCTTGGTGATCAACAAATAATTTATCCTAGATATCATTGCCTTGTTTATACAAGTGCAGGCCTCATTTATGTCAAAGAAGGACTTATCCCTACTAAGTACTTCTAAAAAAGCCCTTAGGGATACATATGGTAGTAAACTAAGAATAAGTTACAAACTTTCCGATTTTGAATTATGAAATTCACAAGGAAATTCGCTTTTGTCGTCCTCTACTTCCTTTGTTCTAGTAAAGGATATAATCAGTCCTGTAATACTAGGCACCCTCTTTATTGAAACTTTAATTCCTTTCAAGGTTACTCATACGGAAATAACTATTGAGGCCAACAATATGTTTCTCCCATTTGACAAACTGCCCATTCAAAAAATTTTATCCTCTATAAAAATCAAAGAGGCTCAAATTAATTTTCCCAAAGAAGAAATTGCATTCCGAAGACTGGTGCAACAACTTTAGGAACCTTCTCTTCAATCTATGGTCAGGACCTTAGAAACAGAGATTGAAAAAGAGCTTTGCACTTACCTGCCCATAACATTTTGGAATCGCAAAAAGCATATGGTCAGGCTTCCTGACGAGCCTGACTTTGATGAAAAAACCATTTCTACAAAAGCTCGTCCAATTCAAATGAATCATAAGCTGACAATTTTATTGTCAGACGAAAATCAATGATCTTCACAAAAAAAGATCATCTCACCTAGTAAATCTCATTGGAGTTGTGCTGCCTTCTATGTCAATAAAAGTTCCAAAATTGAACGAGGAGCCCCTCATTTGGTTATCAACTACAAACCTCAAGATTCCGCCCTCCGATGGATTAGATATCCTATTCCTAATAAAAAGGATCTTCTCCAACGGCTTTATGCTGCTATAATTTTTTCCAAGTTTGATGTAAATTCAGGGTTTTGGCAAATCCAAATTAATCCAAGAGATCATTATAAAACTGTTTTTACAGTACAATTTGGGAAATATGAATGGAACATAATGCCCTTTGGCCTAAAAAATACTCCTTCCAAATTTCAAAAAATAATGAGTGGCATTTTAATTCTTTTTCAAAATTCATTCACATGTATATTGATGATGTTTTAGTGTTTTCCACCAGCATTGATCAACATTTTAAATATTTACGTGTCTTCTTTAATATCATCAAAGATAATGGGTTAGTTTTGTCCAAAACTAAGTATAGTTTTTTTCAGGTCGATATCAGATTTCTCGATCAAAAAATTTGCAATGGTACTATTACCCCAATTCAAAGATCCATCCAATTTGCTGACAAATTTCCTAATCAAATTCTTGATAAAACTCAACTTCAACAATTTTTAGGATGCGTTAATATATAGCAGATTTTATTCTCGGGCTCAACAATCTGTTGAAACCTCTCCACCATAGGTTGAAAAAGCCTCCTCTTCCATGGACTCAAATTCATACCAATGTAGTTAAAGAAATCAAATTACAGGCAAAAGACCTCCCTTGCATATCTCTTCTCGATCCCTCTGCATTCAAAATAGTTGAAACAGATGAATCAAACATAGGCTATGGTGGCATTTTAAAACAAAAGAAACATGACAAAGAATAGTTGCATTTGCATAAAAACATTGGAATAAAGCTCAGCAAAATTATCCTACTATCAAAAAAGAATTTTTAGCAATTGTGTTATGCATTTCTAAATTTCAACCTGATTTGTTAAATCAAATTTTTTTACTAAGGATTGATTGTAAAGCGCCGAAATCTGTTTTGCAAAAAGATGTAAAGAACCTTGCCTCTAAACATATATTTGCTAGATGGAAAGCAATTTTATCTGTTTTTTATTTTGATATTGAATATATCAAAGAGAGATCTAACTCTATACCAGATTTTCTTACTAGGAAATTCTTGCAGGGAAGATAAGATGCACAGATAAAATAACAAAGAACCTCCACCTCCACAAATTCCAGTTCTTTCATTTCCAGAAGAGACCACCAAAAAAGTTGTTACACCACAACAAAAATCTTCAGTTGCACCAAAGCAACTTCCAAATATAGTAGCTGATACAAATCAACCAATATATCAAACCTCAGCTGATTATGCCATGCCAGGATTATCGTAATCTTTCATAATGCAATAAAGTATAAATCCAATTTCAATTTCCAACACTAAGAAAGGGGCTGATTTGGTCGACGAAGAGACTCAATTAGCTCAAATAGTGTCTGTCCCCTGGATAAAAGAAAATTTTAAAAAATAGAACCTAATTATGGGTTGTAGACACCTAATTTTGTCCCATCAAAAATATTTATTATTTTGATATCACACAATTTAACCCCATTCTTATAATTTTTCTGCAAGAAAATAAATAACCACCCCATCTTTTACTTATTTATTTATTTATTTATTTTTGTTTTGTTTTTATCCCAAAATAACAAGTCATAACAAACTTTGTGTCATTCTAACATTCCAACAACACACCTAATAAAAAATGGACACCTAACCCCTACCCCTCTAATTAAGAAAACAACAACACCTTACCACTCACCAAACCACCTCACCACCACCGCCTCCATGTGACCCCCTACCTGTTTTTGTTTACACGTTTTCTTGCCATCTCCATATATAGAAAATGAAAATACATAAAAGAGAAGGATTCATTGGGGTCCACAGAATAACAAAAAACACAAAACACAAAACAACACCATTACCTCAATATTTCATATGCAGTCAATCAACTTCTTCACGATATATTCACTCACATTCACTGATAAGAAGGAGAAGGAGAAGGAGAAGGAGATACTCACCCTTAACACAACCTCACACCCTCTCCATTTTCTCCATTGATTACACAGAAAGAACACTACACATAGAAAATAAGGTAGATCGAGAGAGAGAGTAGCAGAGAGGAGAGATGCAAAAAAGAGAGGAAAAGAGATTTGGGTTTCTGTCTTTTTAACCTTCATCCACGCCCACACATGAAAAACACACGCACACGATGCACACAGTGAAAACAACAAAAAATTTAAGCAAAAATGGCATGAGAATCGAAGGAGAAAACAGTATTCGAGTTTCTGGTTAGTGTTCCGGCGACCCCTTCGCTGGAATCTCATCGTTATCTTTTGATTTCTAGGTGAATCCAATCGAGAAATGATAATCTCACCGGAATTTGTCTCAATTCATCATTACTATCGCTGTCTGGGTTCACTGGAGCCAGGTTACACTGATTTCGACTTTTTGTTGCATTGTTGGAGTGTTGGGGTTCATCTGTTTTCGCGTTTCATCATTGAAACACGGTTTCCATCCTGTTGAATTGCTTAGATTTGGTTTTATTTTTATTCTTGGGTTTTTGAGATTTGAATTTCATCTTTCTATTTAGGGATTTTCTATTGTTGTTCTAAGTTGTTGATTCGAATATTTATAATTGAGTTTGGTTTCCCGAATTAAAATTTGTTCGGATTGGGATTGGAGAAATCAAGTTGGATCTTTGTCATTGTTGAACCTAGAAGTCGAGGTTCTCGGGCGTGGTTCTATCTCCGATATATTGAAAGCAACACTTGAGGTCCAATTCTATATTCTCTTTAACTTTTTATGTAAATATGGATGATTTGTTATTTGATATGTTTGAATCTTTGTTTTTGTGTTGGCTGATGTTGAATTTGAATGTGGAAATTTGGATTAGTAGTCGAAGAATTGATTAATTATTTTGAGAATGAATGTGGGAAGGGATTGATCTCGATAAAAGTAAATTTGGATAATTTTTGATTCATTGATGATGTTGAAATGTGATAAGAATCATGATAGGTCGAGTTGGATATGAAAATAGTAGGTTCGGGTAGGCAAATTTAGAACTTTTAGATTGTTGAATGTTGAAAATGTTTGTTGAATGGTTTTATTTTATGAATTTGGATCGATTGTATTCATTCGTCGGGGAATGCCCCGAGGTCACATTTGTATTCATTCACCGAGGAATGCCCCGAGGTCACATTTGTATTCATTCACCGGGGAATGCCTGGTGAATGCCCCGACGTATCATGTACTCGGAGGACGCCCGTGATGAAGGTACGAAGCATCGGATATGGCATTGGAGCGTAGTTTAGGATTAGTGTAGGTTAGCGTAGGTTTACTTTTCAGTACCTTTTTCATTTTGGGTTGTAATAATTGGACTGAACACTATATTTTTGGACTAGTTTTGTTTGTTTGATTGATCATTTTCGTGTGTTTTTGTGTAGTTTGTACATGTTGTAGTATCAAATTAGCCGATATGCTCCACCAAGATACTGTGGTCGAACCACAGGATCGAGAGGTTCCTAACACCTTCCCCTCGGTCAACAGAATTCCTTAACCAAAATATCTATTTGCGGATCATTTTAAAAGATTCAAAATCATTTTTTTTGACAAAGGATTTCCAAAGGTGACATGGCACACCTGATTTATGCCAAGTGGCAACTCTGAGTTTTTGATTATTCATGATCCTTTTCAAAACAAATCTTCTTTTTTGGCACTTCAATAATAAAACCCTTTCAAGCCTTAAAAACTCAAACTAATCTTTTTAGTTAAAAAAGGGGTGTGATAGCCCTGGAGACTCTGCTGGGGATTTTTCAGAATTCAAGCTTATTTTGGAGTTGTATCGGCTTAGTTGACACTATAGGTGTATAGACAGTTTGTTTATGTTGTTTTGTGTTATTGTTTACCATTGTTGAGTGACTATGTTCTCTTTGTTTACAGGTTTTACTTTATGTGTTACCGCTTTATATCTGGCATCATGTGCATAACCTGAGTTTTTCTTTCTGCAACAAGTTCGTAGTACACGTGAGTACACAATCTATAGTTGAGTCACCTTTATTTTAGGAGGGGGAGCCGTTGGGTTGTATGGAGTAGGTGGACAACTAAAACAATCCACTATCGACGATACGCTCCCCCGAACACCCTTGTTAGTGGACCCCAACGTAGGTCAGCCTTTAGGTCATGCTTATTTGCATCATATTGAGACCTAGCAAGACCCACGTGGCCCTTTGCAGGAGACTCACCTCTAAAGCATCCCTACGTGCTAAATGTAGCATCTTTGAGGGTAACATGATCATTTGACGGACTGATTTGGGGAAAACATGTGTTAGAAGTAAAGTGCGTAGGTAAGAAATGTTGAGAAAAAAATAAAAGTGAAAAGTGAATCGAAAAGAAAAAAAGAGAGTTTTTAGTTTTTAGAGTTCTTTATGGCTTTTGTTTTCCCCAATTCAAAAATTAATTTATTTTTTTTAAAAAAATTTTGCACTCATTTTTCAAAAATAAAAAAATACATCAAAAAGATTTTCCTTTTATTTCATTTAGTAAGCATTCACAATTCGAAAACTCCAAAACTATTTTTTAAGAGCTTTTTATGAAAGAAAAATTCAAACAAAGGGTGGTAGAAATTTTGTACATTTCATATAATGAAAATACCAAAAAGATTTTCTTTCATAGCTGTTGATGTCATTTTTTATGTGAAGTGTCAAATTAAAAACTCACAAAAAAAGATTTTGATATGTTGTTCATCGTGTGTCTTTGGTCGTGTCTCAAGTCAGGGTGCAATTTATTATTTAATCATTAATTATCCAATCTGGACGAACTACGCACCCCTGATTCTCCTATTTTGGGAGTGAGCTATGTAGGGAGCCTATTATAGGTTCGGGGATCTTATTTAAAAAATTCAAAAAAGATTTTCTTCACTCTTCATTTAGAGTAGGTGTTTCATACATGTTTTGAAAAGAAAAATACAAAAAAAAAAGGATTTTCCTCAATAGTCGTAGGTTTCATTTTTGGTTGATCTTATTTTAAAAAATCCAAAAAGATTTTCTTCACTCTTTATTAGAGTAGTTGTTTCATATACATTTTTAAAATAAAATAACAAAAAAGATTTTCCTTTAATAGGTTAAAGTTTCGTTTTCGTATGAAATTCAAAATCTAAATCCCAAAAAGATTTTCTTTGGTATCATAGGTTTCATTTTGTATAGGGATTTTCAAAGCTGAAAAACTCAAAAAGATTTTCATCAATTCTTTTGACAATTTGTTGTTTTCTTTTAAAGTTTCAATAAAAAGAAAAAAGAAAGGAAAAAGAGTTTAATTGGCCATTTTGGCAAGACTTCACGAACTACGCACACCTGATTCTCCTCTTTTGGGAGTGAGATACGTAGGCGCCCTTCTTGGGTTCGGTGATCTTTTCTAAAATGATAAGAAATTAAAAAATGGTTTTGAAAAAAGGTGTGGAACTCTAACGCATTTGATGTTTCTTTTGTTCAGTTAGTTTAAGGTGGTTGGTTTGTGGCATTTTGGCTGGTCCTCTATAGTGCACCAAGTTACAGAGAAAGTTATGGCCAACAAGGATACCGAGTTTATTGTCACTAATTCGATAGGGAGTTCAGGGAATGAGAATTTAGGAGCTAATGAAGAGATTCGAAAATTAAGGCAACAAATGATAGAAATGCATCGAGCTTGGGCTAATGGGTTGCCGCCTCCTCCAGTTCCTAATGATAATTTAGAATATCTTTCTAGCTTGCCTCCCGTGTCACATGCACAATTTCCCATTTTTGTTGACATGCCACAACATGCATCAGGGACTACTCCGGGACAACACTATCCAAACACTTCCAATATTCCTTTCCTCACTCCTCAACATAAAACTACCACTTACTAGGATCCATCTGTTGTTCATGCTTTTGCAGCACCAACCCCGCTTAAAGCTCCTACTTTTAATTCCAATCCAACGGTTGTTATTCCTCACTCTAAAAGTGACCCTGTATTGAATATTTCAAGGGATCAACATTATGCTCCCAAGCTCACATTTAAGTCAACTGATCCTTATGGCTATACTCATCCGACTGAATTTACTTTTAATGCCGAAAAGCCTGTTATAAAAGAAGAACAAGAAGAAATAACCAAAAAATTGTGAAGTGTGGAACTGGCTACGAAGAATCTCCAAGGGCCTAGGGGGTACAAAAGTGTCTCATATAAAGATCGGTGCATGTTTCCAGGTGTTCATCTCCCTTTCGATTTTAAGATGCCAAAGTTTGAGAAGTATGATGGACATGGGGATCCGGTGGCACATTTGAGACGTTATTATAACCAACTAAGAGGCATTGAAGGCAAAGAAGAACTGCTCGTGGCTTACTTTGGTGAGAGTCTTTTGGGTCTAGCTTCGGAATGGTTTGTTGACCAAGACATTGACAAGTGGATTAGTTGGTATGACCTAGCTAATGGATTTGTGCAACAATTTCAATACAATGTGGAGTTGATCCCTGAAGAAAAATCCCTAAATAGTATAAAAAAGAAGAATACTGAGAGTTTCAGGGAGTATGCAATCAGATGGCACGAATAAGCTGCTAGAGTAAAACCACCAAAGAAAGAAAGAAAAATAATGAAGGTGTTTATTCAAACACAGGATGAAACATATTATCAACACTTGTTACCTACATTAGGCAATTCATTTATTGAGGTCCTTAAAATGGGGGAGATGATAGAAGAGGGAATTAAGACTTGTCGTATTTTGAGTTTTGCAACATTGAAAGCGACAACTCAAGAAATTCAAAAGGGTTCAGAAAGTGTTGGGGAGATAAAGAATGAGGAAGTTTCATCTTCTATTGTGGTTGGACAGCGGGCACGGTCAAGAAGACCCCATTTTCGTCACTCTCAGCTCAAACCCAAGTTCATGCATAAGCTCCACATAATCACTCCCAAAATTTATTATACTCTGCTCATCTACCTTCGTATCTAGAATATAATGCACAACCACATGTTTAAACCCTATGTTACCCAAAGTGGAACACACTAACTCCCCAGAGTCATCCTCTAACTCCACAAACATACCAAAACCCTTCTAAGACTGATTTTTAATCCAAGCCAAATGATGAAATGAGGCAGAAGTCGAGAGATCACTTCACACCAATTGGAGAGTCGTATGCCAGTTTATTTCAGAGATTAGTACAATGGGGCATGATCACTTCTCTCCTTGGTTGCACTCTTAATCGACGTTCAAGAAATTTTGATCCTAATGTACGATGTGCGTATCATTCTGATGCTCAGGGTCATAGTATTGAAGATTGTCGAGATTTGAAAAGAGAAATTGAAAAGATGATTCAAGATATATCAATTATGGTGCAGAACATTGACAGTGTGGGAAGCTCTAGTCATGCTGATATGCAAACCGGTGGCTAAATTGTCAGGCTAAGCAATTAAGAAGTCACCCCTCTCCCTACTAGGAACAGGTCTGGTAGTTTTTTTTAGTTTTCTTTTTTGTGTTTTTGAATTATTTCAGGGTTTTAGTTTGGGATCTCTCTTGTTTTGTCCTTTTGTCGTTTAGGTTCAAATCCTTCTATCTTTTATTTCAACTAAATGAATTGTCCTTTTTCCTTTGCGTTTTAAATATGTGTAATTTGTTTGTTTTCTTTATACAGTACATTTTATGTTGACTCTGGTGATATGACATGCTTGCGGAATTTTTAGCCAGATCTTAAAATCCAATTTAACCATGAAACATTGGATCAGAGCGCTAAAGTTAGGAGAAACATCTGAGAAAATGGTAGACTGCTAAGACATTTGGTGACAAGTTCAAGCCTTCTTTGAAAATTAAGGCCATTTATTTTGAGAATCACAAGAATAACTTGGTCATCAATTGAAAGACATATCTCAATTACGTCAAATAGTGTCTGCATGATCCTATCAAGAGGAACAGAAAGAAAATCAACTCCACGAAAGCATGAGTCATTCAAAGTGAGGGATGTACAACAAATGTGGAGTTGTATGTTTGAAAAGTATAGAAAAAGAGGTGACACACATGCTTGGGGCAAGTTAGTATTGTAAAACATGTCATAAGTTATGTTGATCGTACACTTTCACATTGCATGCTATGTACTAGTATTTTCAAGGATTGATATGACGAAGGCATTTTATTCTGCTATCCAAATATTGTGTCATCCTTTGTTTACCCCATTTGAGCCTTAGTTTTATTTTCTTTCATACCCCTCTTTTGGAATTAAGATAAAGCCAGCAAAGCTCAAAAGAAAAGTATCGAGCAAGAGAATAGAGTCAGAAAGTTTCAAAAAAAAAGGGAAAGAGAGAAAAATATGTCCATAAAAGAAGAAAAGGGTGTCAAGAACTTAGAGTTAGAAAAATCACAAAGAAAAAAAGGTAAAAAAAAGAAGAAGAAGAACCAGTCAGAATTAAGCAAAAAAGAATAAGCTGTCAGAACTACACATGAACTGATTCTCCTCTCTCGGGGGTGAGATATGTAGGCTGACCTACTCCGAACTCGGTCCAACCATATAAACAATTTAGAGTCACCCAGTCAAAAGAAACTGGGGCATGAGTTAATCCTCATTATTTTGAGTCGATTCCAAAAGTTGTAAGTCCTACCCCACTTCAAGTGTTGTTTGGGCCTCATGTCATCCTTTCTTTCTAACCTTATCCAAAAGTCAAGTTATAACCAAAGAAATACCTTCAGATCAATCTCTGAGAATGCTAAGGCTAAGCATGTAATGGATATGATGACACATTTTGGGAATTACTCGTCTTCGTCAGCATAAGAAATCAGGAGAGAAATAAAAATAAGAGTCTTATTGGTGAAAACCCTCACGAGCACCATAAAGTTATGGTAAGTTAAGAGATATAAAATGAGAAAGTCTTATTGGTGAAAACTTCATGAGAACCATAAGGCGATGGTGAGTTGAGAGAAAAATTAGATAGACTTGTGGGTAAAAATCCTTCAATGTGCCACTAGCTGAATGAGCTCTTTGAATGCAATGGGTCCAAGCAAGTAACTCAGTTTCAGAGCCGTTAACTCAAGAACAATTGGTAGAAAGCTTGGATGGAAAGATTAGGAAGCTTGATCCAAAATGCATGGCATAATCATTAGATTTGACTACCATTTCTAGATAAATTTTTCATTTCTTTATTTCAAATGGGGACATTCTTTGTCTTTTCTTTCTTCTCTTTATTTTTTATTTTATTTTCTTTAGTCAGTTGTCCAAATAAAAATCATTGTCATTTTTTTCTCTCTTGTCTTTGAGTCAAGTCCATGTCAAAACAAGTGAGAAAAGATTTCAAAACTAGCTACCAGCTTCTTCAATTGTGTAAAGTAAGACAAAAGGCCAACACATGAAAGAGACATAATTGTGAGACGAAATAAAGCATGCAGAAAGTTGTGTCAACCGACAAGTCTGGAAACTCATGGAAATACCAAGGTTCAAAAGGTTTATCTGAGAAACATGACAAAGTAGAGATACTGTATCTGTTTTAGAGTCACTCTTCATTATCTGAGTTCGGGTCAATGATGCAGTAAGCCAGTGACACATGCTAATGGTTGAAAGCAAGATTAAATGTGACAGGGGCAAGAGAGATTTCCACGAAAGCCAAAGCCACAAACCAGCCACCATGTTTTTAAACAAATAAGTTTTCTTTGTATGAAACAAGAGCACATGCTACCTTCGAATCAAGGATTTCAAAGCCTAAACATCAAAGGCTGTAATATTCTCACTTCTACAAATGCAAGAAGCAATGTTGCTGCATAGATTTTGTATTTAAAACCATGGTAAAACTCATCATCCAATACCTCTAGGAGACACACTTCCTTATTTGGGTAATTCAAGCAACATTTGTAAGGAGACATACTTTCTTGTTTAGGTGATTCAAGCAACATTTGTAAGGGGACACACTTCCTTGTTTGAAAAATTCAAGCAATATTTATAAGGAGACGCACTTCCTTATTTTGGTAATTCAAGCTGCATTGGTAGGAAGACGCACTTTTTTATTTCGGTAATTCAAGCAGCATTTGTAAGGAGACACACTTCCTTGTTTAGGTAATTCAACCGGCATTTGTAAGGAGACAAACTTCCTTATTTGGTGAATTCAAGCAAACATTTTTGAGGAGATGCACTTCCTTGTCTGGATAATTCAAGCAACATTTGTAAAGAGACGCACTTCCTTATTTGGATAATTCAAGCAATATTTGTAAGGAGACACACTTCCTTGTTTGGTAATTCAAGTGGTATTTGTAAGGAGACACACTTTCTTGTTTGCACATTTCAAGCAACATTTGTAAGAAGATGCACTTCCTTGTTTCGGTAATTCAAGTAGCATTTGTAAAGAGATGCACTTCCTTGTTTGGGTAATTCAACCGACATTTGTAAGGAGACACACTTCCTTGTTTGGACAATTCAAGCAATATTTGTAAGGAGACACACTTTCTTGTTTGGTAATTCAAGTGGTATTTGTAAGGAAATGCACTTCCTTGTTTGGACAATTCAAGCAACATTTATAAGAAGACGTACTTCTTTGTTTAGGTAATTCAAGTGGAATTTGTAAGGAGACACACTTCCTTGTTTTGGTAATTCAAGAGGCATTGGTAAGGAGACGGACTTTCTTGTTTGGACAATTCAGGCAACATTTGTAAGGAGACGCACTTTCTTATTTGGGCAATTCAAGCAACATTTGTAAGGAGACAAACTTCCTTGTTTGGGAAATTCAAGCAACATTTATAAGGAGACGCACTTCCTTGTTTGGAAAATTCAAGAAACATACTTAAGGAGCCACACTTCCTTGTTTGGCTAATTCAAGCAACATTGGTAAAGAGACACACTTTATTATTTTGGTAATTTAAGCGACATTGGTAAGGAGATGCACTTCCTTGTTTTGGTAATTTTAGAGGCATTGGTAAGGAGATGCACTTTCCTATTTGGGTATTTCTAGCAACATTTGTAAGGAGACGCACTTTCTTATTTGGATAATTTAAGCAGCATTGGTAAAGAGACACACTTCCTTGTTTTGGTAATTTAAGCGGCATTGGTAAGGAGATGCACTTTCTTGTTTTGGTAATTTAAGCAGCATTGGTAAGGAGACGTACTTCCTTGTTTGGACAATTCAAGAAACATTTGTAAGGAGATGCACTTCCTCATATCCTCATTTGGGTAATTCAAGCAACATTGGTAAGGAGACACACTTCCTTGTTTTGGTAATTTAAGTGGAATTGGTAAGGAGACAAACTTCCTTGTTTTGGTAATTCAAAAGGCATTGGTAAGGAGACACACTTTCTAGTTTGGGTATTTCTAGCGCCATTTGTAAGGAGACACATTTCTTTGTTTGGGCAATTCAAGCGGCATTTTGTAAGGAGATGCACTTCCTTGTTTGAGTAATTCAACCGGCATTTGTAAGGAGACGCACTTACTTGTTTTGGTAATTCAAGCAATATCTGTAAGGAGACGTACTTCCTTGTTTGGGTAATTCGAGCGGCATTTGTAAGGAGACGCACTTCCTTGTTTTGATAACTCAAGGAGCATTGGAGCCTGCCCAAAGCACAAGGCGAATAAATGGAAAGTCAAGCAACAAGGTGAAACCATTGAAAGCCAAGTAACAAATTAAAAAATTATAAGTCAGGATCCCGCCTAAAGAATAGGGTGCTGAAACTCAAGTCAAGAGTTCAAAAGAAGCTGTATAGATAAGAATTTTGTAATTTTATTTATCTTTTTAACTCTTGTAGTTTTTTATTTTTTGATGTAATGATAGAGCCGCAATCGGAACCTCAATGGTACCTCACTCGACTCTACAACTCGGTATATTCCATCTCCTTCCAATCCTTTAAGATACCTGTCACTTGATTCCCTCATAACTTGGGTAGATAGGATGTCCTAAGTCAAGACTTGGTGTCCCTCCTTCCTTCTGTTTCATTCTTTTAATAATGGTCGGGACAAAATTCTATCTTGTTGTCTACTTCTTTGTCTGAAAACACTTCATGCTTACATTCAAAGGGGGCATACCTTGGACACCTAATTTTATTCCGTCAAAATATTTCTTATTTTGGTATCACACAATTTAACCCCATTCTTATAACATTTCCCCAAGAAAATAAATAACTACCCCATCTTTTACTTATTTATTTATTTATTTATTTTTGTTTCATTTTTATCAAAAAATAATAAGTCATAACAAACTTTGTCTCATTCTAACATTCCAACAACCTACCCAATCAAAAATTGACAAGTAACCCCTACCCTTCCAATTAAAAAAAAACAACACCTCACCACTCACCAAACCACCTCACCACCACCCCTCCACGTGACCCCCTACCTTTTTTTGTTCACACATTTTCTTTCCATCTCCATATATAGAACAAGACAATACACAAAAGAGGAGGATTCATTAAGGGCCCACAGAATAACAAAAAACACAAAACAGCACCATCACCTCACAATTTCATAGGCACACAATCATCTTTTTCATGATATATTCACTCACATTCACTGATAAGAAGGAGGAGAAGATACTCACCCTTAACACAACCTCACACTCTCTCCATTTTATCCATTGATTACACAAAAAGAACACTACACACAGAAAATGAGGTAGATCGAGAGAGAGAGAGTAGCATAGAGGAGACACGTGAAAAAGAGGGGAAAAGAGATTTGGGTTTCTGTCTTTTTCACCTTCATCCATGCACACACATGAAAAACACGCGCACACAGTAAAAAAACAAAAAAATGAGCAAAATGACATGAGAATCGAAGGAGAAAATAGAATTCAGGTTTCTGGTTAGTGTTCCGGCAGCCCCTTCGTCGGAATCTCATCGTTCTCTTTTGATTTCTGGGTGAATACAATCAGGAAATGATAATATTGCCGGAATTCTTGATTCATCATTACTACCGCTGTCTAGGCTCACCGAATCTTAGGCTACACTGATTTTGACTTTCTGTTGCATTGTTGGAGTGTTGGGGTTCATCTGTTTTCACGTTTCATCATTGAAACCGGGTTTCCATCTTGTCAAATTGCTTATATTTGGTTTTATTTTTATTCTTGGGTTTTTAAGATTCAAATTTCATCTTTCTATTCGGGGATTTGCTATTGCCGTTCGGAGTTGTTGATTCAGAAGTTTATAATTGAGTTTGGTTTCCCGAATTAAAATTTGTTTGGATTGGGATTGGCGATATTGAGTTGGATCTTTGTAATTGTTGAAGCTCAAAGTCAAGGTTCTCGGGTGCGGTTCTATCTCTGATATATTAAAAGCGACACTTGTGGTCAATTTTATCTTCTCTTTAATTTTTTTACATGAATATGAATGATTTGTTATTTGATATGTTTGAATCATTGTTTTTGTGTTGGTTGATGTTGGATTTGAATGTGGAAACTTGGATTACTAGTCAAAGAATTTATTAATTATTTTGAGAATGAATGCGGGAAGGGATTGATCTCGATAAAAGTAAATTTGGATAATTTTTGATTCATTGATGATGTTGAAATGTGATAAGAATTATGATAGGTCGAGTTGGATAGGCAAATAGTAGGTTCGGGTAGGCAAATTTAGAACTTTTGGATTGTTGAAAATATTTGTTGAATGGTTTTAATTTATGAATTTGGATTGATTGTATTCATTCGCCGAGGAATGCCCCAATGTCATATTTGTATTCATTCACCGGGGAATGCCCCGACGTATCATATACTCGGAGGACTCCCGTGATAAAGGCCCAAAGCATCGGGCAAGACATTGGAGCGTAGTTTAGGATCAGTGTAGGTTAGCGTAGGTTTACTTTTTAGTACCTTTTTCATTTTGGGTTGTAATAATTGGATCGGACACTATATTTTTGGAGTGGTTTTGTTTGTTTGATTGATCATTTTTGTGTGTTTTTGTGTGGTTTGTACATTTTGTAGTATCAAATTATCTGATATGCTCCACCAAGCAATTGTGGTCAAACCACGGGATCGAGAGGTGTCTAACACCTTCCCCTCGGTCAGCAGAATTCCTTAACTGAAATCTCTATTCGCGGATCAGTTTAAAAGAGTCAAAATTGTTTTTTTTTTAAAAAGATTTTCCAAAGTGACTTGGCACACCCGATTTATGCCAAGTGGCGAATCTGAGTTTTTGAATATAAATAATTCTTTTCGAAACAAATCTTCATTTTTGTCACTTTAATAATAAAACCCTTTCAAACCTTAAAAACTCAAACTAATCTTTTTGGTTGAAAAACGGGTGTGACATAGGTCTTAAAGATCTAACCAGCATGTCAGGTGCCAACAAAAGGGATTATTTGAGAGATTTTTAGATCTTTCAAAACATGTGTTCGCAAATGGAGGTCTCAAGCCACACACTGTCTCAGTTTGTGGTTTCTAAGGGCACCATAAAAAATCCAGTGTAGAAAATGATTTTTACTTTAGAAAATGTCTCAGTTTGGAGGTCTTAATTTTTTCTTTAACTTTCCACAAAATGATTCGAATATTTGTCCTGTACAAACTAAAACAATTTCCTCTCCAACCCCACAATCAATTTCTTCAAGTAAATGATCCTCCTCAAATGATCCGACATATTTAAAAAAATGATAGTGTTTTGCCAATAATCCAAATTAAAGTTGAGTATTGACACTCCAACCTCCAAGAGGTAGCTAAGCAAATATTTAGCCCTGCAACAAATTTTATTCAAAAAAACTCCTGCCCATACCTAGAAGTTTTATGAATTCATACTAACAGACACCAAATCCTGTTTGTTCAAACCCCACAAAGACAAACAAACCCAGTCTTATGTTACCCATACCACAGTGTGGATTAACAAAATCATCTTACCATAAGAGTGGGGTACGTATCCTGCAAAATATCAAAAGTTTACTGAGGCTTTTGAACCCCAATATTATAATTATTTTGATTATCAAAGAGCGTGCATGAATGCATTCACCTTCCAAAATAAAACTAACAAACATTCTTGATTTTTACTCTAGGAAAAACAACTAGCTTTAGAATTCTCCAGTGGTTTCTAGACCAATGGTGGCCAATTTTTGTCCACACCTTTGAGATCCTTCCTCCCCCAGTCTGATAAGGATACAAATATTTTACCCAAAGATTTCATGATGACCATCAAATTTCTTTGCTTTTACAGTTATTCCACAAGTTTCATATTCCTTGGATATTCCATAGAAATTTGCCTTTCATAAACCAGAGGGGCATAATGGACTTCCATGGTTATCCATCTAGGGCTATTGCAAATGATACAAGAATTGGAATCTGATGGAAGCTTACGTATCGGAAGTAGAAAAGTTGTATCAGATACCAAGTACACGGAAGTGACACCCCTAAAATATAGAGGGAAATACGGGAAAAAAGGATAATGAAATGAAGCAAGTTATTAATGACACAATAAATTAGGCGGCAGGACTGACCATATGTTAATGATGCAACTAATTAAATAAAATAAAGAAAGAACACAAATTATGAAAATTAAATTTTGATATTAATATCAAAAATAAATTTGAAGATTACAAATAGCGAGAGAGAGCAAACTCTAGCCAAGTAATCTAGAGAGAACTTCTTCCAAAGAAGAGGAATGGGATATTTATAGCCAAAATATGCTACAGTAAAAGTGCTACAGTAGCACTTTTAATTATTGCTACAATGTTGCTACAGTGATCTACAATACCATCCACCATAATTGAGCTACCGTAACATTGACTATAATTTTTCAGCAATTAATTGTTGATGTCCTGCATGACATCAGTGTTTTTAATGATGTCAATTTGATGTCGAATTGACTGAATATCTTCTTCATCATCCGTGTCTGGTTTTTGTAGTTGAAATTTGATTTTTGGAAATTTCTGCTTTAGTTTGTTGGAGAATATTTTTCATTTGTTGAATGAAATCTCCTCGACTACCTGACTTAGCCAATTGTGGGGTTTTAATTGATTTTTGTTGTATAAATGAGATTTGGGCGGCATCTGTTGAGGTCAAACATCCAAGATTGAGTATGAACCACTTTTCTACTTTTGGTACGTAAGCTTCCGTCGGATCCCAATTCTTGTACCATTTACAATAGCCCTGGAGGGCTAACCATGGAAGTCCTTTGTGCCCCTCTAGTTTATGAAAGGCAAAATTCCATGAAATATCCAAGGAATATGGAAGCTATGGGAAATTTATAAAAGAAAAGGAATTTGATGATCATCATGAAATCTTTGAGTAAAATATTCGTATTCTTCCTGGACTTGGGGAGGAAGGATCTCAAAGGTGTGGCCAAAAATTGGCCACCATTGGTGTAGAAACCACTGGAGGAATTCTGAAGCTAGTTGCTTTCCCCAGAGTAAAAACCAAGAATGTTTGTTAGTTTTATTTTGGAAGGTAAATGCATTCATCCATGCTCTTTGGTAATCAAAATAATTATAATATTGGAGATCAAAAACCTTAGTAAGCTTTTGATATTTTGCAGGATGCGTACCCCACTCTTTTGGTGAGATGATTTTGTTAATCCACACCGTGGTATAGGTAACACAAGACTGGGTTTGTTTGTCTTTATGGGGTTTAAACAAACAAGATTTGGTTTTTGTTAGTATGAATTCATAAAACTTCTGGTATGGGCAGGAGTTTTTTGGATAAAATTTTCTGTCGGGCTAAGTATTTGCTTAGCTACCTCTTGAAGGTTGCAGTGCCAATATAAAGCACTATTATTTTTGAAATATGTTGGATCATCTGAGGAGGATCCTTTACTTGATGAAATTGTCTGTGGGACGGGTGAAGAAATTATTTTATTTGTACAAGAAAAATATTTGAATCATTTTGTGGAAAGTTAAAGGAAAAATTAAAGGTGTTTTCTACCTCCACTGGATTTTTTATGGTGCCCTTAGCAACCACAGAATGAGATGATGTATGGCTTGAGGACTCCACTTGCAAACATATATTTGGGAAGATCTAAAAATCTCTCCGATAATCCCTTCTGTTGGCACCTGACATGCTGGGTAGATCTTGAAGACCCATAAGTAGGCACCATTATTTAAAATTTTCTTCTGTACGGAGGACAGGCATTGTTTGAGCTAATTGAGTCTCTTCGTCTTCTTCGTCGACCAAATAAACATATTTGTTGGTGTTGGAAACGGAAATTGGATTTGTACTTGATTGCATTATGAAAAATTATGGTAATCCCAGCATGCCATAATCAGTTGAGGTTTGATATCTTGGCTGGTTTGTGTCAGCTACTACATTTGGAAGTTGCTTTGGTACAACTGAAGTTTTTTACTGTAGTGTAACAGCTTTTATGGTGGTCTCTTCTGGAGATGGAAGGGCCAGAATTTGTGGAGGTGGAGGTTCTTTTTTTTTTCTTTTTTTTTTCTGGGCATCTTATCTTCCCTGCAAGAATTCCCTGGTAAGAAAATCTAGTATAGAGTTGGAGCTCCCTTTGATATATTCAATATCAAAATCAAGAACAGATAAAATTGCCTAGAATCTAGCTTATATATGTTTAGAGGCAAGGTTTTGTACATCTATTTGTAAAATAGATTTCGCCGCTTTACAATCAATCCTTTGTAAATTTTTTGATTTAATAAATCAACTTGAAATTTGGAAATGCATAACACAGTTGCTAAAATTTCTTTTTTGATAGTAGGATAATTTTGCTGAGTTTTATTCCAATGTTTGGATGCAAATGCAACTATATATTCTTTATCATATTTTTTTTGTTTTAAAATAGAACCATAGTCTATGTATGATGCATCTGTTTCAACTATTTTGAATGCAGAGGGATTGGGAAGGGATAGGCAAGGGAGGTCTTTTGCCTTTAATTTGATTTCTTTGACTACATTGGTATGAATTTGAGTCCATGGAGGAGGAGGCTTTTTCAACCTATGGTGGAGAGGTTTCAACAGATTGTTGAGCCCGGGAATAAAATCTACTATATAATTAACGCATCCTAAAAATCGTTGAAGTTGAGTTTTATCAAGAATTTGATCGGGAAATTTGTTAGCAAATTGGATGGACCTTTGAATTGGGGTAACAGTACCATTACAAATATTTTGGCCGAGGAATATGATACCGACTTGAAAAAGACTATGTTTAGTTTATAACAAAACTAAGCCATTATCTTTGATGATATTAAAGAAGACATGTAAATGTTTAAAATATTGATCAAAGCTGGTGGAAAACACTAAAACATCATCAATATACACAAGAATGAATTTTGAAAAAGGACTAAAAATGTCATTCATTGTTTTTTGAAATTCGAAAGGAGCATTTTAAAGCCAAAGGGAATTACGTTCTATTCATATTTCCCAAATGGTACTATAAAAGCAGTTTTATAATGATCTCTTGGATCAATTTGGATTTTCTAAAATCCTGATTTTAGATCAAACTTAGAAAAAATTGTAGAAGCATAAAGCCGTTGGAGAAGATCCTTTTTATTAGGAATAGGACGGAATTGAGAGTTTTGTAGTTGATAACGAAACGAGGGGCTCCTCATTCGATTTTGAAACTTTTATTGACATAGAAGGAGGCACAACTCCAAGGAGATTTACTTGGTGAGATGATCTAGTTTTGGAGAAGACCATTGATTTTCATCTGACAATGGATTTTCATCTCATGATTTATTTGAATTGGATGAGCTTTGGTAGGAATGGTTTTTCCATCAAAGCAGAAGCCTGACCATATTCTTTTTGCGATTCCAAAATGCTGTCGGAAGGTCAGCGCAAAGCTCTTTTTCAATGTTTGTTTCTAAGGCCCTGACCTTAAATTGAAGAGAAGGTTCCTGAAGTTGTTTCCCAAGTTTTCAGAATGCAATTTCTTCTTGGAGAAAATTAATTTGAGCCTCTTTGTTTTTTAGAGAGGATAAAATTTTCTGAATGGGCGATTTGTCAAATGGGAGAAACATATTGTGGGCCTCAATAGTTATTCCCGTATGAGTAACCTTGAAAGGAATTAAAGTTTCAATAAAAAGGGTGCCTAGTATTACAGGACTAATTATATCCTTTACTAGAACAAGGGAAGTAGAGGATGACAAAAGCGAATTTCCTAGGATATTTTGAATTTTGACATCAGAAAATTTGTAACTTATTATCAGTTTACTATCATTTGCAGCCCTAAGGGCTTTCGCAGATTTTTTGAAGTACTAAGTAGGGATAAGTCCACACAATTGAGGTCTGCATTTGTATCAAACAAGGCAATGATATTTAGGACAAATGATTTGTTGATAACCAAGGTTATCCAAGTGTGCTATCTTTTGATGGTAATCCTTGAAATGTATTGAACAAGGAAATCTCCCCCTTCAATATCCCAATCCAATGGGTCAGTGATATCTACTAGCTGAGACTATTCAGCCTTCGTAGAGAATTGTTGGAGGACAAGGTGATATAAGTCTTGTCTTGCTTTGATTTGTCTAATTTCCTCTTTAAGGAGTACAATCTCAGATTGGAGGTCTTGAATAGTTACTACCCTAGGTTTAATAGAAGGAAACTACTCCAGGACATCAGTGATATTGTAAGTATTTGTAATCTGGGGATGAGAAAATAAACTAGATGAAGATGTAGAAGGCTGGTCTAGGGTCTTTTTGAATTGGTCTAACTAATATTTCTTTTGATCCAAATTTTGTAAATTGCTACTTATGTCTAAGAGGAGATCTTGTTCTTTTTTTAGAACATTAATCTTTGGTTGGTATTCTTGACCAGACTGGGAAGATTCCAAGTCATCATTTTGGATTTGGTTGAATTCCTGATCAAATTCGTCATTAGCACTATCTGAATCTTCACTTTCTTCTAATAAGAGGTATTGGATTTGGCTAAGGACAGAATCATTAAGGTTGAGGTTTCTAGCTTTTTTAGACAATTTACAATATTTGGCAATATGACTAGACTGCCCACACGTTTAACATTGCCACTATTGGGGGGCAGGAAGAGTTGGTGTTGCCGTCTGGTTTCGTTTAGGATGGGATGGTTTTGATTTTTGGGAAAAATTAGGCTTGGTAGTAGAAACTTCCCTTTTTGAGGTTGGTTTTCTATAAGTCTTCTTCCTACAATAGGGGAGGCCAAATTTTTCACCGAGACTTCCTAAATCTCGATGGGTTTGAGCCCTGTCTTTAGCGAGTTGCCTTAGTATCTTATCTTATCGATAGATTTTTAAGTCAACTTGCTGAACTAGGCATGTGAGCTGACCATAAGTGATTTTCTCATTTGGAATAATCTCGTTGGAATATTGGTTTTGAAGGTCCTCTTTGACTATGTCTCTAAGGGGCTTAGGCAATCCATAAAGGAATTTTTCTTTTCAATATGGGAGGTTCCCATCAGGTCTTTCATAGATCCTCATAAGAAAAACATCTTTGTACCACCTGAAATAAGAAAGAGTTTTACACTTAAGATTGTGTAGTACTTCAGAGGATCTTTCTCTAAAGATACCTGGACTATCGATGAGGATTTAGATAATAATATAAATCAATGTATTTTTGCAATCAGGAATGGTTTCTCCATCCCTAAGAATTGGTTCTCCTAAGGAGTCTACACGAACACTTTGGAAGATACTTTGTTTATCTTTCTCACTAAGATGGGTATCCCAAGCTGGCCTATGAACACAGCTACTAGGACATAGGTAGTGAGTTGATCTGAGTAGTTGTGGGAAGTTCTATAAGCAGTGGAAACCATTGTCATCTGCTGAAGTTTGGAAAGGATGTTATACTCAGAACAACCACCGATTTTCCATTCATAGATATTATTGGTGTTGTATTTATTCTGCATAACATGAGGTCTTTCTTCTAAAGCTACGTCTGGAGGAGAGGCTCTAGGGTAATAAAGTTTTTTTGGCTTTCTCCAGTTGGAAGATTCAGTTTTAATAGGAGCTGTTTCAAGATGAGGTTCTTCCTATGGCTGGCTATCATCTGAACTATCCTGTTAGAGAACCCCAACTGTAGTAGATGAGCTAACACTGGGGTCTCAGGAATGTCTAAGTGAAGGGATTTCTCAATTTGGATGATCCTCCACTGAAGGTCAGATAGCGGTGGGAAAGACTTTGAATTATGCATTTGGATTTTCCTAGTGAAATTGTAGGAATCTCGCAAGGCTTAAATAAAGGAGAGGACGAGGTAGTCACCTCTGACTTAAGAGTTAGAGATTTTTTGGAAGTCAAGTATTCACCAAGTGTATAAAGATACTTATTGATATAGTTATTTTTTTTTAAAAGACTTTTAATATATTTGCCACTAGTTTGTTTCCAGCCTTTCTTTTGAAAAGTGAAGCAACGATTGAGCTATTGGCATGAGAAATTGTAAAATCTTGTGATGGAGAAAGTTCAGTGGTGATGTCCGCACCATTTATGGTTTTCCATACTTATGAAACATTGATTGATTTAGAAAAAGAAAAATCTAATTGATGATATTTAGCATAAGCCTTTAACCATTCAAAGAAATTAATTTATTTTTGGACAGAATTTAGAAATTCATAATAAATTTCTTGAATATTTTTTTGTCATCTTTTGTGAAATTAGTAAAAAATCAAGTCTGTTTTATAATATTTCCAGATGAATAAAATTCTGTTCCAAGAGTTTTCTTATCAATGTGAAAATCTTGACTTAAAACCCCCAGTTCTGCGGCTAAGGCAGAGTAAGTTGGAGATTGGGGTGGATCATCATGGATATCGGTGGGAGGTGTTTCCACAAAATATTTAACTTGTAAAAATCTAGATTCTAAGTTAATAGTCTCAATTCTAGAAGGAAATGAGGAAACAGAATTCCTAGTCGTCTGTATCTCGGGAAGAACAAATGAGGAGCCAGAGATCCGTTGGCTTTGAGATCTTTGGAAAGCAATAGAAACAGTTCCTGTGGAGAACTGTCGGATCTGAGAAACTGTAGTATTCTCAAGTTTGTCTGCTGAGCTGTATCTTGCAATATCCAACTCTGGGGCAAGGATACTTGATTCCAGGAGATCTGCTTGGTAACTGACAAGTGAGACCGTTGAAGGCCAGTTTGGAAGAGTACGGTTTCTCCTTTGTAGCTATTTTTCATAGATCAGGAGCTAAAGTCAGTATCCATGGCCTTATACTGAACTCTATAAATGATTGCTACTGGGAGAGATCTATGTTTGATTTTGTAATTGGATGTCTTAACATTGAGTGTTAAAGAATCTAATATATTTAGATCCTTTAAGGAAACGGTAAAATTTAGAAAACAGTCAAAATAAATTGGACCATTACAAAGACTAATTTCAACCATTCCTAGTAAGGAATCATTAAAGTCTAGGAACCTAGAGTCCCTAAGACAAAGGAGTGGAGATGTGTCTAAACCTTCTCGTGAAAGAGGTTTAGCTGCTATTTGGATTAGGCCGAAATGGAGGTAATCGTACCTACGCTTACATATTTCGATAGTATTGGGTTGAGAAGCTTGATATCCTCATGATCTGATTCAAAGAGATAGTTTGTTCGAGAGTGAAATATGGTAGTCACTTTTTTAGAGATCGTCATCTGGAGGGAGCTTTGTAAATTTGGTCTTGAGGATGCCTGGGAATTTTTCAGTCATCAATTGATTGCTGCAAATCAGAGAAACTGATCTCTTCCTTGAGTTTTGAACTTGGAGAATTGTAGGATGTTGAAGCGGATGAAGAGGATGAAGAGTTCTTAGAAGTAGAAATGAAGGGATGACAGAAAGCCATAGAAGAATTTAAACAATAAACAATTAATAACAACAATATTAACTTATAAGCTTCCTATCCTTGGATCAAGAGACTATTGAGTTCCATAAAGAAAAATATTCAAGTACTTAATTCAATATTATATGGAAGAGTCAAATTTGGTAATTAAATTAGTGAAATCTTGCCACAATACTATATGTTTTAGCAAGATCCATTTTATCTAAAAGGTTCATTAGTCGGATAGTCCAAAGGTTATAAATAACCATCTGTAAGTCCCTAAGTCTCCACCTACAATTCAGCCATAAATGCTTAGGTTAAACAACCTACAATGTAGATCTGAAAGATCAGAGTACTATCTTCAAAATAGTCCTTTTATAAAATAAATATCTTTAAGTCTAATAGATTAAGTAAAGTTTTACTATTCATGTTAAAGATCTGACAGTACTATATAATAGCAAGTTAAAAAAAGAATAATAATCTTTTCCATTCTGGGTATATGAACCCATAGGTAGTGAGTTGATCTGAGTAGTTGTGGGAAGTTCTATAAGCAGTGAAAACCATTGTCATCTGCTGATGTTTGGACAGGATGTTATACTCAGAACAACCACCTATTTTCCATTCATAGATATTATTGGCGTTGTAGTTATTCTGCATAACATGAGGTCTTTCTTCTAAAGCTACGTCTGGAGGACTGGCTCTAGGGTAATAAAGTTTTTGTGCCTTTCTCCAGTTGGAAGATTTAGTTTTAATAGGAGATATTTCAAGAGGAGTTTCTTCCTATGGCTGGCTATCATCTGAAGAGAACCCTAACTGTAGCACACAAGCCAACACTTGGGGTCTCAGGAATGTCTAAGTGAGGGGATTTCTCAATTTGGATGATCCTCTACTGAAGGTCAGATAGCGGTGGGAAAGACTTTGAATTATTCATTTGGATTTGCCTAGTGAAATTCGTAGGAATCTCGTAAGGCTTAAATAAAGGAGAGGACGAGGTAGTCACCTCTGACTTAAGAGTTAGAGATTGTTTTGAAGTCAAGTATTCACCAAGTGTATGAAGATACTTATTGATATAGTTAGTTTGTTTGAAAAGGCTTTTAGTGTCATTGCCAGTAACTGGTTTGTTTCCAGCCTTTCTTTTGAAAAGTGAAGCAACGATTGAGCTATTGGCATGAGAAATTGTAAAACCTTATGATGGAGAAAGTTTAGCAGTGATGTCTGTACCATTTATGGTTTTCCATACTTATGAAAAATTTATTGATTTAGAAAAAGAAAAATCTAATTGATAATATTTAGCATAAGCCTTAAACCATTCAAATAAATTAATTTATTTTTGGACAGAATTTAGAAATTCATAGTAAATTTCTTGAATATTTTTTTGTCATCTTTCGTGAAATTAGTAAAAAATCAAGTCCATTTTAAAATATTTCCAGATGAATAAAATTTTGTTCCAAGAGTTTTCTTATCAATGTAAAAATCTTGACATAAAACCCCAGTTCTGCGCCTAAGGCTGAGTAAGTTGGACATTAGGGTGGATCATCATGGATATCGGTGGGAGATTTTTCCACAGAATATTTAGCTTGTGGAAATCTAGATTCAAAGTTAACAATCTCAATTCTAAAAGGAAATGAGGAAACTGAATTCCTAACCGTCTGTATCTCGGAGAGAACAAATGAGGAGCTAGAGATCCGTTGGCTTTGAGATCTTTGGAAAGTAGAACTGTCGGATCCGAGAAAATATAGTATTCTCAAGTTTGTCTGCTGGGCTGTATCTTGCAACATCCAACTCTTGGGCAAGGATACTTGATTTCAGGAGATCTGCTTGGTAACTGACAAGTGAGACCGTTGAAGGCCCGTTTGAAAGAGTACGATTTTTCCTTTGTAGCAGTTTTTCATAGATCAGGAGCTAAAGTCAATATTCATGGCCTTATACTGAACTTTATAAATGATTGCTACTGGAAGAGATCTAGATTTGGTTTTGTAATTGGATGTCTTAACACTTGAGTGTTAAAGAATCTAATATATTTAGATCCTTTGAGAAAATGGTAAAATTTAGAAAACAATCAAAATAAATTGGACCATACAAAGACTGGTTTCAACCATTCCTAGTAAGGAATCATTGAAGTCTAGGAACCTAGAGTCCCTAAGACAAAAGAGTGGAGATGTATCTAAACCTTCTCGTGAAAGAGGTTTAGCTTCTTTTTGGACTAGGCCGAAATGGAGGTAATCGTACTTATGCTTACATATTTCGATAGTCTTAGGTTGAGAAGCTTGATATTCTTAAGATCTGATTCAAGAGAGATAGTTTGTTTGATAGTGAAATATGGTAGTCACTTGTTTAGAGATCGTCATCTAGAGGGAGCTTTGTAAATTTGGTCTTGAGGATGCCTTGAAATTTTCCAGTCATCAATTGATTGCTATAAATTATAGAAACTAATCTCTTCCTTGAGTTTTGAACTTGGAGAATTGTAGGATGTTGAAGCGGATGAAGAGGATGAAGAGTTCTTAGAAGTAGAAGAGAAGGGACGACAGAAAGCCATAGAAGAATTTAAACAATAAACAGTTAATAACAACAATAGTAACTTATAAGCTTCCTATCCTTGGATCAAGAGACTATTGAGTTCCATAAAGAAAAATATTCAAGTACTTAATTCAATATTATATGGAAGAGTCAAATCTGGTAATTAAATTAGTGAAATCTTGCCTCAATACTACATGTTTTAGCAAGATCCATTTTATCTAAAAGGTTCATTAGTCGGATAGTCCAAAGGTTATAAATAACCATCTGTAAGTCCCTAAGTCTCCACCTGCAATTCAGTCATAAATGCTTAGGTTAAACAACATACAATGTAGATCTGAAAGATCAGAGTACTATCTTCAAAATAGTCCTTTTATAAAAAAATATCTTTAAGTCTAATAGATTAAGTCAAGTTTTACCATTCATGTTAAAGATCTGACAGTACTATATAATAGCAAGTTAAAAAAAGAATAATAATCTTTACTTTCTCCCATGGCTCTGATACCAAGTATATATATATTTCTAACAAAAAATAATAAAATATTTTTAAAAGAATTATTTATTAAATTTTGTGACAAATCAAACTAAAAATGAGATCGAAGGGGAGTAATGAGTGATATCATATGGCATGTAGTAACATTTGGACTTAATAATTTTGGTCTATTCCCACCTACTAGAGTACTACCAACCACCACTTTTATCATTGTTCACACAGTTC
>NC_061114.1:5099732-5109916 GCF_002878395.1 Capsicum annuum | reverse complement strand
TTATGTATACTTATAATAGATTAAATCATCATAACAATTTCGGTCCTGTTATAAATGTATTTACATTATAGTGAATGTTTATCAAGATCTAATAAGATCTAGTTGACATCTATCATGATTTGATGTATTTGTCTTTTACTGTGAAACTAGGGACAAATTTTCCCTATAAATAGAAGCTTCTTTCATTGTAAATCATCCCTCAAGAGAAGATATAAGAATTACTCTCTCTATTCTCTCTACTTTTTTTTCATGTTCTTTATTATTTTATAACACGCTATCAGCACGAGACTCTGCCAAACAAGGTGAGATTATAAATCTAAAGGATTTCAAGGTTAGTAATTCTGTAAGTTATCTTTCTTTTGCTACTACTAATATAATCATTATTGAATTTGAGGAAAAACTAATTGGTTTGGAACCATTTATATTTTAAATTTATTCCTCAATAACAATATTATAAAAAATGATGATAATATGTTGGGTTCAAGTTCCATCGATTCATGCCTAAGACTCTTTTATATGGATAAGATGTTGAGTTTGAATCTCAATACACCATACTGATGATATTATGATGGCTAAGGCAAAATAATGGGTGTTTAATAAAAGGTCATAAAACATATCCCATTAGTATGCTCTATTCCATGAAGTGAATATGGCAGCATAAATCTGAAAGTTGAAAACTTGCTTCATTGTTGAAAGAAGACAAGTGATTGAATGCACGAATATAAGCGTGGAGAGACAATATGATAATAATCATCAAAAGTGATAATATTTTCACACGCTTATTATGATTATAAGATATGCTAGAGAAAAATTCTCTACATCATATGTATGCCTCGATTTGCTTCTGAAGTAGCAAAATTTTGAAAGAGGTTATAAGCTATCATAATTTGATAGGCTTAAGGCACGATTATATTCCATTCCTGGGGAATGAGAAACTTATTAATGCAAATGTGCACTTGATTGTGATTGTATCACAACTCACCTCCGACAGAGGTTGAATAATTTTAAAATCTACTTCTAAAGTAGTAAATCTAAAATTTATTCATATAATAGTAAATTTGAAATTTACTAAAGCAAAAACACATATCATGGTAAACTTGGAGTTTACTAGATTAAAAGTTCATAAGTTGACATGAACGATTGCGATATTCCGAAGATGTGCATACTGAGTATTGAACATATATTGAAGATTTAGAAAATTCTTCATGAACTTTAATGTTGCTTGTTCTCGTGATAAGTTGGTTGGACCAACTAATTTTGGGATTGGATCCCTTAAATTCTGAAAAGAATAAAAGGTGATATAACCTTGGTGATCAACAAATCATTTGTCCTAGATATCATTGCCTAGTTTGATACAAGTGTAGACCTCATTTGTGTCCAAGAAGGACTTATCCCTACTAAGTACTTCTAACAATCTGCGGAAGCCCTTAGGGCTACAAATGGTAGTAAACTAAGAATAAGTTACAAACTTTCCGATGTCGAAATACGAAATTCTCTAGGAAATTCGCTTTTGTCATCCTCTACTTCCTTTGTTCTAGTAAAGGATATAACCAGTCCTGTAATGCTAGGCACCCCTTTATTGAAACTTTAATTTCTTTCAAGGTTTACTCATATGAGAATAACTATTTAAGCCAAAAATATATTTATCCCATTTGAAAAACCGCCCATTCAAAAAATTTTATCCTCTCTAAAAATCAAAGAGGCTCAAATTAATTTTCTCAAAGAAGAAATTGCATTTCGAAGACTGAAGCAACAACTTTAGGAACCTTCTCTTTAATCTATGATCAGGGCCTTAGAAACAAAGATTGAAAAAGAGCTTTGTGCTGACCTACCCATAATATTTTGGAATCGCAAAAAGCATATGATCAGGCTTCCTGACGAGCCTAACTTTGATGAAAAAATCATTCCTACCAAAGCTCATCCAATTCAAATGAATCATAAGATGACAATCTATTGTCAGACGAAAATCAATGCTCTTCTAAAAAAAAAGATCATCTCACCAAGTAAATCTCCTTGGAGTTGTGCTGCCTTCTATGTCAATAAAAGTTCCAAAATTGAATGAGGAGCCCCTCGTTTGGTTATCAACTACAAACCTCACATTTCCGCCCTTCAATGGATTAGATATCCTATTCCTAATAAAAAGGATCTTCTCCAACGGCTTTATGCTGCTATAATTTTTTTTCAAGTTTGATCTAAATTCAGGGTTTTGGCAAATCCAAATTGATCCAAGAGATCGTTAGAAAACTGCTTTTACAGTACAATTTGGGCAATATGAATGGAAAATAATGCTCTTTGGCCTAAAAAATGCTCCTTTCGAATTTCAAAAAATAATGAATGACATTTTAATTCTTTTTCAAAATTCATTCTTGTGTATATTGATGATGTTTTAGTGTTTTCCACCAGCATTGATCAACATTTTAAATATTTACGTGTCTTCTTTAATATCATCAAAGATAATGGCTTAGTTTTGTCTAAAACTAAGTATAGTTTTTTTCAGGCCGATATCAGATTTCTCGGTCAAAAAATTTGCAATGGTACTGTTACCCCAATTCAAAGGTCCATCCAATTTGCTAACCAATTTCCCGATCAAATTCTTGATAAAACTCAACTTCAATGATTTTTAGGATGCGTTAATTATATAGCATATTTTATTCCCGGGTTCAACAATCTATTGAAACCTCTCCACGACAGGTTGAAAAAGCCTCCTCCTCCATGGACTCAAATTCATATCAATGTAGTCAAAGAAATAAAATTAAAGTCGAAAGACCTCCCTTGCCTATCTCTCCTTGATCCCTCTGCATTTAAAATAGTTAAAACAGATGCATCAGACATAGGCTATGATCACATTTTAAAACAAAAGAAACATGACAAAAAATAATTGCATTTGCATCCAAGCTTTGGAATAAAGATCAACAAAATTATCCTACTATCAGAAAAGAAATTTTAGCAACTGTGTTATGCATTTCCAAATTTCAAGCTGATTTGTTAAATCAAAAAGTTTTACTAAGGATTGATTGTAAAACGGCGAAATCTGTTTTGCAAAAAGATGTAAAAAACCTTGCCTCTAAACATATATTTGCTAGATGGCAAACAATTTTATCTATTTTTTATTTTGATATTGAATATATCAAAGAGAGCTCTAACTCTATACCAGATTTTTTTACCAGGAAATTCTTTCAGGGAAGATAAGATGCCCAGAAAAAATAAAAAAGAACCTCCACAAATTCCAGCTCTTCTCCCGAAGAGACCACCAAAAAAGCTGTTACACCACAACAAAATACTTCAGTTGCACCAAAGCAACTTCCAAATGTAGTAGCTGACACAAATCAACCAATATATCAAACCTCAGTTGATTATGCCATGCCAGGATTACCATAATCTTTCATAATGCAATAAAGTACAAATCCAATTTCAATTTTCAAGACCAAGAAATGGGCTGATTTGGTCGACGAAGAAGACGAAGAGACTCAATTAGCTCAAACAGTGTCTATCCCCTGGACAAAAGAAAATTTTAAACAATGGCGCCTACTTATGGGTCTTAAAGATCTACCCAGCATGTCAGGTGTCAACAGAAGGGATTATTTGAGAGATTTTCAGATCTTCCAAAATATGTGTTCGCAAGCGGAAGCCTCAAGCCACGCATCGTCTCATTCTGTGGTTGCTAAGAGCACCATAAAAAATCCAGTGGATGTAGAAAACTCCATTAATTTTTCCTTTAACTTTCCACAAAATGATTCGAATATTTGTCCTGTACAAATTAAAATAATTTCCTCTCCTACCCCACAACCAATTTCTTCAAGTAAAGGATCCTCCTCAAATGATCCGACATATTTAAAAAATGATAGTGTTTTACCGATAATCCAAATTAAAGTTAAGTATTGGCACTCCAACCTCCAAGAGGTAGCTAAGAAAATACTTAGCCCTACAATAAATTTTATCCAAAAAATTCCTGCCCATACCCAGAAGTTTTATGAATTCATACTAACAGACACCAAATCTTTTTTTTTCAAACCCCACAAAGACAAACTAACCCAGTCTTATGTTACCCATATCACGGTGTGTATTAACAAAATCATCTTACCATAAGAATGGGGTACGCATCTTGCAAAATATCGAAAGCTTACTGAGGCCTTGAACCCCAATATTATAATTATTTTGATTATCAAAGAGCTTGAATGAATGCATTCACCTTCCAAAATAAAACTAACAAACATTCTTGATATTTACTCTGGGGAAAACAAACTAGCTTCAGAATTCCCCAGTGGTTTCTACACCAATGGTGGCCAATTTTTGGCCACACCTTTGAGATCCTTCCTCCCCCAGTCTGAGAAGGATACGAATATTTTACCCAAAGCTTTCATGATGACCATCAAATTCCTTTGCTTTTACAATTTTTCCACAGGTTTCATATTCCTTGGATATTTCATGGAAATTCGCCTTTCATAAATCAAAGGGGCACAAAGGACTTCCATGGTTAGCCCTCCAGGGCTATTGCAAATGATACAAGAATTGGGATCCGACGGAAGCTTACGTACCGGAAGTAGAAAAGTGGCATCAGATACCAAGTACATGGAAGTGAACCCCCTAAAATATAGAGGAAAATACGGAAAAAGAGAGTTATTAATGACATAATAAATTAGGCGGCAGGACAGATCATATGTTAATGATGCAACTAATTAAATAAAATAAAGAAAGAACACAAAATATGAAAATTGATATTAATATCAAAAATAAATTTGAAGATTAAAAATAGAGATAGAGAAAGAGAGAGAGAGAGAGAGAGTGCAAATTCTAGCCAAGTATTCTAGAGAGAGCTTCTTACAAAGAAAATAATGTGTTATCCTTAAGAAGAGGAATGGAATTTTTATAGCCAAAATATGCTACAGTAAAAATTCTACAGTATCACTTTTAATTATTGCTACAGTAAAAATTCTACAGTAGCACTTTTAACAATAACATCCACCATAATTGAGCTACAATAACATTGACTATAATTTTTCAGCAATTGGTTGCTGATGTCATGCATGAAATCAATATTTTGATGACTCCTTGATGATTTCAATTTGATTTCGAATTGACTGAATATCTTCTTCATCATCCGTGTCTGATTTTTGTAGTTGAAAATTGGTTGTTGGAAATTTCAGCTTTAATTTATTGGAGAATTTTTTTCATTTGTTGAATGAAATATCCTCAGCTACCTGACTTAGACAATTGTGCATCTGCAATTGATTTTTATTGTAGAAATGAGATTTGGGCGGCGTCTGTTGAGGTCAAATATCCTGGATTGCGTAGGAACCACTTTTCTACTTTCGGTACATAAGGTTCCGTCGGATCCCAATTCTTGTACCATTTACAATAGCCTTGGAGTTCTAACCATGGAAGTCCTTTGTGCTCCTCTGGTTTATGAAAGGCAAAATTCCATGAAATATCCAAGGAATATGGAACCTGTGGAAAAATTGTAAAACCAAAGGAATTCGATGATCATCATGAAATCTTTAGGTAAAATATTTGTATGCTTTCCGAACTGGGGGAGGAAGGATCTCAAATGTGTGGCCAAAAATTGGCCACTATTGGTGTGGAAATCACTGGAAGAATTCTGAAGCTCGTTGCTTTCCCCAGAGTAAAAACCAAGAATGTTTATTAGTTTTTATTTGAAAGGTAAATGCATTCATCCATACTCTTTGATAATCAAAATAATTATAATATTGGGGATCAAAAGCCTCAGTAAGTTTTCGATATTTTGCAGGATGTGTACCCCACTCTTTGGTGAGATAATTTTGTTAATCCACACCGTGGTATGGGTAACATAAGACCGGGTTTGTTTGTCTTTTTGGGGTTTAATAAAACAGGATTTGGTTTCTGTTAGTATAAATTCATAAAACTTTTGGGTATGGACAGGAGTTTTTTGAATAAAATTTGCTTTCGGGCTAAGTATTTGCTTAGCTACCTCTTGGAGGTTGGAGTGCCAATACTCAACTTCAATTTGAATTATTGATTAAGAACTATCATTTTTGAAATTTGTCGGATCATCTGAGGAGGATACTTTACTTGATGAAATTGTATGTGGGGTAGGTGAGGAAATAATTTTAGTTTATACAGGACAAATATTTGAATCATTTTGTGGAAAGTTAAAGGAAAAATTAAAGAGGTTTTCGACCTCCACTGGATTTTTTATGGTGCCCTTAGCAACCACAGAATGAGATGATGAAAATTGAAATTGGATTTGTACTTGATTGCATTATGAAAGATTATGGTAATCCCGACATTCCATAATTAGCTAAGGTTTGATATCTTGGCTGATTTGTGTCAGCTACTACATTTGGAAGTTTCTTCGGTGCACCTGAAATTTTTTGCTGTGGTGTAACAACTTTTTTGGTAGTCTCTTCTGGAGATGGAAGGGCAAGAATTTGTGGAGGTGGAGGTTTTTTTTGGGGGGGCTTCTTATTTTCGCTGCAAGAATTTTCTGGTAAGAAAATCTGGTATAAAGTTGGAGCTCCCTTTGATATATTCAATATCAAAATAAAAAATAGATAAAATTGCCTGCAATCTAGCAAATATATGTTTAGAGGCAAGGTTTTGTACATTTTTTGTAAAATAGCTTTCGCCGCTTTACAATCAATCCTTGATAAATTTTTTTGATTTAACAAATCAGCTTGAAATTTGGAAATACATAACACAGTTGCTAAAATTTCTTTTTTGATAGTAAGATAATTTTACTGACCTTTATTCCAATGTTTAGATGCAAATGCAACTAAATATTCTTTAAGGCTGAGTAAGTTGGAGATTGGGGTGGATCATCATGGATCTTGGTGGGAGGTGTTTCCACAGAATATTTAGCTTGTGAAAATCTAGATTCGAAGTTAACAGTCTCAATTCTAGAAAGAAATGAGGAAACTGAATTCCTAGCCGTCTGTATCTCGGGGAGAACAGAGATCCATTGGCTTTGAGATCTCTGGAAAGAAATAGAAATAGTTCCTGTGGAGAACTGTCAGATCTGAGAAACTATAGTATTCTCAAGTTTGTCTACTGGGCTATATATTGCAACATCCAACTCTGGGGAAAGGATACTTGATTCCAAGAGATCTGCTTGGTAACTGACAAGTGAGACCGTTGAAGGCCAATTTGGAAGAGTATGATTTCTCCTTTGTAGCTATTTTTCATAGATTAGGAGCTAAAGTCAGTATTCATGGCCTTATACTGAATTCCATAAATGATTGCTACTGGGAGAGATCCATATTTGGTTTTGTAATTGGATGTCTTTACAATGAGTGTTAAAGAATTTAATATATTTAGATCCTTTAAGGAAATGGTAAAATTTAGAAAACAGTCAAAGTAAATTGGACCATTACAAAGACTGATTTTGACCATTCCTAGTAAGGAATCATTGAAGTCTAGAAACCTAGAGTCCCTAAGACAAAGGAGTGGAGATGTATCTAAACCTTCTCGTGAAAGAGGTTTAGCTGCTATTTAGACTAGGCTGAAATGGAGGTAATCGTACTTACACTTACATATTTTGATAGTCCTGGGTTGAGAAGCTTGATATCCTCATGATCTGATTTAAGAGAGATAGTTTGTTCGATAGTGAAATATGGTAGTCACTTGTTAGAGACCGCCATCTGGAGGGAGATTTGTAAATTTGGTCTTGAGGATGCCTGGGAATTTTCCAGTCACCAATTGATTGCTGCAAATAAGAGAAACTAATCTCTTCCTTGAGTTTTGAACTTGGAGAATTGTAGGATGTTGAAGCAGACAAAGAGGATGAAGAGTTCTTAGAAGTAGAAGAGAAGGGACGACGGAAAGCCATAGAAGAATTTAAAAAATAAACAATTAATAACAACAATATTAACTTATAAGCTTCCTAACCTTGGATCAAGAGACTATTGAGTTCCATAAAGAAAAATATTCAAGTACTTAATTCAATATTACATGGAAGAGTCAAATTGGGTAATTAAATTAGTGAAATCTTGTCTCAATACTAAATGTTTTAGCTAGATTCATTTTATCTAAAAGGTTCATTAGTCGGATAGTCCAAAGGTTATAAATAACCATCTGTAAGTCTCTAAGTCTCCACCTGATATCCAGCCATAAATGCTTAGGTTAAACAACCTATAGTGTAGATCTGAAAGATCAGGGCACTATCTTCAAAATAATCCTTTTATAAAATAGATCTCTTTAAGTCTAATAGATTAAGTCAAGTTTTATCATTCATATTAAAGATTAGACAGTAGTATATAATAGCAAGTTAAAAAAAGAATAATAATCTTTACTCCCCCCATGGCTCTGATACCAAGTATATATATATTTCTAACAAAAAATAATAAAATATTTTTCTAAAAATTATTTATTAAATTTTGTGACAAATCAAACTAAAACGAGATCGACGGGGAGTAATGAGTGAGATCATATGACATGTAGTAACATTTGGACTTAATAGTTTTGGTCTATTCCCACCTACTAGAGTACTATCAACCATCACTTTTATCATTGTTTACACGATTCAGCGCGTGACAGTTAGATGTATTGGATAATGGTCCATGAAGATTAAAAATAGACCAGATATAATGGTAGTAGAAGTGGTGTTGGCTTAAACATATGAGTGTATCGGTTAAATTGTTTTCGTCCCCTGAAAGTCTGCACCTGTGATTGTTGCTGGTTAGGTTTTGTATTTCAGATTAAGGCTAGTAAACTTTCAATTACACGCCAAGATAAGTTTCAGAGTATGCATTTTCAAAAAATCCACGACGCCCTTTAGCAATTACACAGTTGTACATGTAACGAAAATGACATGCAGATCGATATGAATCATTATGAGGAATGAAATTGACGCAAGACGTTTATTACGGTATAAATACATTCTTATCCCTTATTTGTATCCCATTATAATTTTCATGATTCACTTGCCATTATTTTTAAGTTTTCGAAGAATTCGCAACGCTCTTCTGCAGTTACATAGTTATACAAGTAACGAAAATGACTTGTAGCTATGAATCATTATGATGAATGAAATTGATGCAAGACGTTTATTAGGGTTTAAATACATTCTTATTCCTTATTTGTGTCCTATCAGAGTTTTCATTATTCACTTGCCATTATGTTGAGGTTTTTGAAGAATCTGGGATGCACTTCAGCAGTTACATAGCTGTATATGTAACGAAAATAACATGCAGTTATGAATCATTATGGGTAATGAAATTGATGCAAGACGTGTATTAGGGTTTAAATACATTCTTATCGCTTATTTGTATCCCATCGCAATTTTCATTATTCATTTGCCATTATTTTGAAGAATCCACGATGCTCTTAAGGAGCTACATAGTCATCCACATAACGAAAATGACTTGCAGATATGAATCATTATGACGAACAAAATTGACGCAACAGGTTTATTAGGGCTTAAATACATTCTTATTCCTTACTAATATTATTGTTTGGTCATCTCAATTTACAATGCTTGCCCTTTAATTATCACATTAAGCCAACGATTTAGGGCAAATAATTATTCTATAAAATGATACATATGAATAGTATATTTTCTAATGAACTCCTAGTTAAACATATCATTAAATTTTCATTTCAATATGTAACTATCAATTCATAAAATCAATATCAATTTTTTTAATAAGTTAATTTAAACATGTTCTTAACTTAGATGTAAACAAAACTAGGTGTATTAAATTAGTAGAGGAATAGTATATGTGGCAACAAGGTCCATTATAGTCAAAAATTTTATTATATTAATTTTTTATTAGTCAAACCTATTATTTTCTCTTAATAAATGATCAATTAATCACATTAATTATCATCTTTAACCAGCGTGTCAAAACACCGTTTCTTATTCCCCGAGTCCTCAATACCACTACCATTACCACTTCCTCCTTTGTCTGTTCCCATCAACAATTAAGATAATCATCCCGCATTCACATAAGAGATTAATTTGCTCTGATACTAGTGAATGCAATGCTAAATTCATTAAAATGTTGAATTTTAATATGTGATATAAATTTATATCCAAATTAGAAATCATAACAAATAGTGAATTTGAACTTCATAATTCATCGCCATATAACAAGAGAAATTATATTTTTTAAAGATCAAATTTTTAATATTTACATAAGAAAATGAATAATACATCTTTGATTTTCATCATAATTATCATAATTAAGTCATAATTATAACTCAAAAAT
>NC_061114.1:5045976-5096732 GCF_002878395.1 Capsicum annuum | reverse complement strand
TCTCCAAGTTCAAAACTCAAGGAAGAGATTAGTTTCTCTAATTTGTAGCAATCAATTATGATTGGCAAATACCCTGGCATTCTCAAGACCAAACTTACAAAGCTCCGTTCAGATGGCGGTCTCTAACAAGTAACTACCATATTTCCACTGTCGAACAAACTATCCCTCTTGAATCAGATCATGAGGATATCAAGCTTCTTAACTCCAGGACTAACGAAAGATGTAAGCGTAAGTACGATTACATCCTTACCAGATTTTCTTACCAGGGAATTCTTGCAGGGAAGATAAGATGCTCTGAAAAAAGAAAGAAGAACCTCCACCTCCACAAATTTTGACCCTTCCATCTCCAGAAGAGACCACCAAAAATGTTGTTATGCCACAGCAAAAAACTTCAGTTGCGCCAAAGCAACTACCAAATGTAGTAGCTGACATAAATCAGCCAAGATATCAACCCCCAGTTGATTATGTCATGCCGGGATTACCACAATCTTTCATAATGCAATCAAGTACAAGTCTAATTTCAATGTTTAACACCAACAAATAAGCTGATTTACTCAACGAAGGAGACGAAGAGACTCAATTAGCTCAAATAGTGTTTGTTCCCTGAACAGAAGAAAATTTTAAACAATGGCGACTCCTCATAGAGGGAAGTAAAGATTATTATTCTTGTTTTTAACTTGCTATTATATGGTACTATCAAATCTTTAATATGAATGGTGAAACTTGACTTAACTTCAATTTCTGTCAATTTCTCGATCAAATTCTTAATAAAACTCAACTTCAACGATTTTTAGGATGTGTTAATTATATAGAAGATTTTATTCCGGGCTCAAAAATCTGTTGAAACCTCTCCACGGTAGGTTGAAAAAGCCTCCTCCTTCATGGACTCAAATTCATACCAATGTAGTTAAAGAAATCAAATTAAAGGCAGAAGACCTCCCTTGCATATCTCTCCTCGATCCCTCTGCATTCAAAATAGTTGAAACAGATGCATCAGACATAGTCTATGGTGGCATTTTAAAACAAAAGAAACATGACAAAGAATAGTTACATTTGCATCCAAAAATTGGAATAAAGCTCAGCAAAATTATCCTACTATCAAAAAAGAAATTTTAGCAACTATGTTATGCATTTCGAAATTTCAAGCTGATTTGTTAAATCAAGTTTTTTTTACTAAGGATTGATTGTAAAACGGCGAAATCTGTTTTGCAAAAAGATGTAAAGAACCTTTCCTCTAAACATATATTTGCTAGATGGCAACACATTTTATCTGTTTTATATTTTGATATTGAATATATCAAAGGGAGCTCTAACTCTATACCAGATTTTCTTACCAGAAAATTCTAGCAGGGAAGATAAGATGCCCAGAAAAAATAACGAAGAACCTCCACCTCCACAAATTCCAGCTCTTCCATCTCCCGAAGAGACCTCCAAAAAAGCTGTTACACCAAAACAAAAAACATCAGTTGCACCAAAGCAACTTCCAAATATAGTAGCTGACACAAATCAACCAATATATCAAACCTCAGCTGATTATGCTATGCCAGGATTACCATAATCTTTCATAATGCAATAAATTACAAATCCAATTTTAATTTTCAACACCAAGAAATGGGCTGATTTGGTCGACGAAGAATACGAAGAGACTCAATCAGCTCAAACAGTGTCCATCCCCTGGACAAAAGAAAACTTTAAACAATGGTGCCTACTTATGGGTCTTAAAGATCTACCCAGCATGTCTGGTGCCAACAGAAGGGATTATTTGAGAGATTTTCAGATCTTTCAAAACATGTGTTCGCAAACGGAGGCTTCAAGCCACACATCATCTCATTTTGTGGTTGCTAAGAGAACCATAAAAAATCCAGTGGATGTAGAAAAACCCATTAATTTTTCCTTTAACTTTCCACAAAATGATTCGAATATTTGTCCTTCACAAACTAAAACAATTTCCTCACCTAACCCCCAATCAATTTCTTCAAGTAAAGGATCCTCCTCAAATGATCCGACATATTTAAAAAATGATAGTGTTTTACCAATAATCCAAATTAAAGTTGAGTATTGGCACTCCAACCTCCAAGAGGTAGCTAAGAAAATACTTCGCCCTACAACAAATTTTATCCAAAAAACTCCTACCCATACCTAGAAGTTTTATGAATTCATACTAAAAGACACCAAATCCAGTTTACTCAAACCCAACAAAGACAAATTAACCCAGTCTTATGTTACCCATACCACAGTGTAGATTAACAAAATCATCTTTCCATAAGAGTGGGGTACGCATCCTACAAAATATCGAAAGCTTACTGAGGCTTTTGAACTCCAATATTATAATTATTTTGATTATCAAAGAGCGTGGATGAATGCATTCACATTCCAAAATAAAACTAACCAACATTCTTGATTTTTACTCTAGGAAAAACAACTAGCTTCAGAATTGTCCAGTGGTTTCTACACCAGTGGTGGCCAATTTTTGGCCACACCTTTGAGATCCTCCCCCCCAATCTGAGAAGGATACGAATATTTTACCCAAAGATTTCATAATGACCATCAAATTTCTTTGCTTTTATAGTTTTTCCACAAGTTTCATATTCTTTGGATATTCCATGGAAATTCACTTTTCATAAACCAGAGGGGCACAAATGACTTCCATGGTTAGCCCTCTAGGGCTATTGCAAATGATACAAAAGTTAGGACCCGACGGAAGATTACGTATCGGAAGTAGAAAAGTTGTATCAGATACCAAGTACACGGATGTGAACCCCCTAAAATATAGAGGGAAATACGGGAAAAGAGGATAAGGAAATGAAGCAAGTTATTAATGACACGATAAATTAGGCGGCAGGACCGACCATATGTTAATGATGCAACTAATTAAATAAAATAAAGAAAGAACACAAAATATGAAAATTGAATTTTGATATTAATATCAAAATAAATTTGAAGATTATAAATAGAGAGAGAGAAAACTCTAGCTAAGTATTCTAGAGAGAGCTTCTTCCAAAGAAAATAATCTGTTCTCCTCAAGAAGAGGAATGGGCTATTTATAGCCAAAATATGCTATAGTAAGAGTGCTACAATAGCACTTTTAATTATTGCTACAGTGTTGCTACAATAATCTACAATAACATCCACCATAATTGAGCTACAGTAACATTAACTATAATTTTTCAGCAATTGGTTGCTGATGTCATGCATGACATTAATGTTTTGATGAGTCCTTGATGATGTCAATTTGATGTCGAATTGACTGAATATCTTTTTCATCATCCGTGTTTGATTTTTGTAGTTGAAAATTGATTGTTCGAAATTTCAGCTTTAATTTGTTGGAGATTTTTTTTCATTTATTGAATGAAATCTCCTCGGCTACCTGACTTAGCCAATTGTGTGGCCGCAATTTATTTTGGTTGTAGAAATGAGATTTGGGCGGCGTCTGTTAAGGTCAAACATCCAGGATTGCGTAGGAACCACTTTTCTACTTTTGGTACGTAAGCTTTCGTCGGATCCCAATTCTTGTACCATTTGCAATAGCCCTGGAGGGCTAACATGGAAGTCCTTTGTGCCACTCTGGTTTATGAAAGGCAAAATTCCATGAAATATCCAAGGAATATGGAAACTGTGGGAAATTTGTAAACGCAAAGGAATTTGATGATCATCATAAAATCTTTGGGTATAATATTCGTATCCTTTTCGGACTAGGGGAGGAAGGATCTCAAAGGTATGGCCAAAAATTGGCCACCATTGGTGTGGAAACCACTAGAGGAATTCTAAAGCTAGTTGCTTTCCCCAAAGTACAAACCAAGAATGTTTGTTAGATTTATTTTGGAAGGTAAATGCATTCATCCACACTCTTTGATAAGCAAAATAATTATAATATTAGGGATCAAAAGCCTCAGTAAGCTTTCGATATTTTGCAGGATGCGTACCCTACTCTTTTGGTGAGATGATTTTGTTAATCTACACCGTGGTATGGGTAACATAAGACTGAGTTTGTTTGTCTTTGTGGGGTTTAAACAAATAGGTTTTGGTGTCTATTAGTATGAATTCATAAAACTTCTGGGTATGGGCAGGATTTTTTTGGATAAAATTTGCTGTCGGGCTAAGTATTTGCTTAGCTACCTCTTGGAGGTTGGAGTGCCAATGTTCAACTTCAATTTAGATTATTGATAAAACACTATCATTTTTGAAATATGTTGGATCATCTGAGGAGGATCCTTTACTGGATGAAATGGTCTGTGGGGTAGGTGTGGACATTATTTTAGTTTGTACAGGACAAATATTTGAATCATTTTGTGGAAAGTTAAAAGGAAAAATTAACGGGGTTTTCTACCTCCACTGGATTTTTTATGGTTCCCTTAGCAACCACAGAATTAGATGATGTGTGGCTTGAGGCCTCCACTTGCGAACACATGTTTTGGAAGATCTGAAAATCTCTCAGATAATCCCTTCTGTTGGCACATGACATGCTGGGTAGATCTTTAAAACCCATAAGTAGGCGCCATTATTTAAAATTTTCTTCTTTCCGAAGGACAGACATTGTTTGAGATAATTAAGTCTCTTCTTCTTCTTCGTCAGCCAAATCAACACATTTCTTGGTGTTCGAAATTGAAATTGGATTTGTACTTGATTGCATTATGAAAAATTATGGTAATCCCGGCGTGCCATAATCAGCTGAGGTTTGATATCTTGGCTAATTTGTGTCAGCTACTACATTTGGAAGTTGCTTTAGTGCAACTGAAGTTTTTTGCTGTGGTGTAACAACTTTTTTGGTGGTCTCTCCTAGAGATGGAAGGGCCAGAATTTGTGGAGGTGGAGGTTTTTTTTTTCTAGGCATCTTATTTTCCCTACAAGCATTCCCTGTTAAGAAAATCTGGTATAGAGTTGGAGCTCCCTTTGATATATTCAATATCAAAATAAAAAATAGATAAAATTGCTTGCAATCTAGCAAATATATGTTTATAGGAAAGGTTTTATACATCTTTTTGTAAAATAGATTTAGCCGCTTTACAATCAATCCTTGTTAAATTTGTTTGATTTAACAAGTCAGCTTGAAATTTGGAAATGCATAACACAGTTTCTAAAATTTCTTTTTTGATAGTAGGATAATTTTGCTGAGCTTTATTCCAATGTTTGGATGCAAATGGAACTATATATTCTTTATCATATTTCTTTTTTTTAAATAGAACCATAGCCTATGTATGATGCATCTGTTTCAACTATTTTGAATGCAGAGGGATCGGGGAGGGATAGGCAAGGGAGGTGTTTTGCCTGTAATTTGATTTCTTTGACTACATTGCTATGAATTAGAGTCCATGGAGGAGGAGGCTTTTTCAACCTACCGTGGAGAGGTTTCAACAGATTGTTGAGCCCGGGAATAAAATTTATGATATTATTAACGCATCCTAAAAATTGTTGAAGTTGAGTTTTATATAGAATTTGATCGAAAAATTTGTTAGCGAATTGGATGGACCTTTGAATTGGGGTAATAGTACCATTACAAATTTTTTGGCCGAGGAATCTGATATCAACCTGAAAAAGACTATACTTAGTTTTGAACAAAACTAAGCCATTCTCTTTGATGATATTAAAGAAGACACGTAAATATTTAAAATGTTGATCAATGCTGGTGGAAAACACTAAAACATCATCAATATACACGAGAATGAATTTTGAAAAAGGATTAAAAATGTCATTCATTATTTTTTGAAATTCGAAAGGAGCATTTTTTAAGACAAAAGGCATTACGTTCTATTCATATTTCCCAAATGGTACTGTAAAAGTAGTTATATAACGATCTCTTGGATCAATTTGGATTTTCCAAAATCCTGATTTTAGATCAAACATGGAAAAAATTGTAGCAACATAAAGCCGTTGGAGAAGATCCTTTTTATTAGGAATAGGATATCAATCCATCTGAGGATGGAATTGATAGTTTTGTAGTTGATAAACAAACGAGGGGCTCCTCGTTCGATTTTGGAACTTTTACTAACATAGAAGGCGGCACAACTCCAAGGAGATTTACTTGGTGATATGATCTATTTTTGGAGAAGATCATTGATTTCTGTCTGACAATGGATTGTCAACTCATGATTTATTTGAATTGGATGAGCTTTGTTAGCAATGGTTTTTTCATCAAAGTAAGGCTCGTAAGGAATCCTGACCATATGATTTTTGCAATTCCAAAATGTTGTGGGCAGGTCAGCGCAAAGCTCTTTTTCAATCTTTATTTCTAAGGACCTGACCTTAAATTAAAGAGAAGGTTCCTGAAGTTGTTTCTCCAGTCTTCAGAATGCAATTTCTTCTTTGAGAAAATTACTGTGAACCTCTTTGTTTTTTAGAGAGGATAAAATTTTCTGAATAGGCAGTTTGTCAAGTGGGATAAACATATTGTTGGCCTCAATAGTTATTCCCATATGAGTAACCTTGAAAGGAATTAAAGTTTCAATAAAGAGGGTGCCTAGTATTACAGGACTGATTATATCCTTTACTGGAACAAAGGAAGTAGAGGATGACAAAAGTGAATTTGCCAGGGAATTTTGTATTTCGACATCAGAAAGTTTGGAACTTATTCTTAGTTTACTATCATTTTCAGCCCTAAGGGATTCCGTAGATTTTTTGAAGTACTTAGTAGGGATAAGTCCTTCTTGGACACAATTGAAGTCTGCACTTGTATCAAACAAGGCAATGATATCTAGGACAAATGATTTGTTGATAACCAAGGTTATCCAAGTGTGCTATCTTCTGATGGTAATCCTTGAAATGTATTGAACAAGGAAATCTCTCTGTTTAATATTCCAATCCAATGGGTTAGTGACGTCTACCAGCTGAGACTGTTTAGCCTTCGTAGAGAATTTGTTGGAGGACAAGGAGATCTAAGTCTTGTCTTGCTTTGATTTGTCTAACTTCCTTTTTAAGGAGTACTATCTCAGATTGGAGGTCTTGAATAGTTCCTACCCAGGTTTACTAGAAGGAAACCGCTTCAGGATGTTAGTGATATTGTAAGTATTTGTAATCTAGGGATGAGAAAATACACTAGATGAAAATGTAGAAGGCTGGTCTAGGGCCTTTTTGAATTGGTCTAAATAATATTTCTTTTGATAGAAATTTTGTAAATTGCTACTTATGTCTAAGAGGAGATCTTGTTCTTTTGTTAGAACGTTAATCTTTTGTTGGTATTCTTGACCAGACTAGGAAGATTCCAAGTCATTATTTTAGATTTGGTTGAATTCCTGATCAAATTCGTCATTAGCACTATCTGAATCTCCGCTTTCTTCTAATAAGAGGTGTCGGATTTGGCTAAGGACAGAATCATCAAAGTTGAGTGTCACACCCCTTTTTTAACTCCAAAAAGATTAATTTTACATTCAAAAGGGTTTTATTATTAAAGTGAAAAAAATTAAGATTTGTTTCGAAAAAATATTATTTACACATTTTTTATTTCAGAGTCGCCACTTAGCATAATTCGGTGTGCCAAGTCACCTTTGGAAAATCCTTGTTGAAATGATTTGACTCTTTAAAACTAGTTTGCGAACAATGATTCTGGCTAAGGAATTCTGTTGACCGAGGGGAAGGTGTTAGGCACCCCTCAATCCCGTGATTTGACCTTGGTCGCTTGGTGGAGCATATCGGCTAATTTGACATTACAAATGTATAAACCACGCAAAACAATCAATCAAACAAACAAAACAAAACAAGTCCAAAATATAGTGTTCAGTCCAATTATACAGTCCAAAATAAAAATGCGAAAAATCTAAATCCTATTCTTAGCTAATCCTAATACTACGCTCCATTGCCTTACCCGATGCCTTAGGACTTGATCACGAGCCTCCTTTGCGTACATGATACTTTGGGGCATTCCCCGGTGAATAAGTCAATTCCCTAGGGGCATTCCCTAGCAAATGAATACAATTTCAATTTCATGAGATAAACTAGAAAAGTATTCAACATATTCAACATTCCACTCATTCAATCCAGCATCATTCCTAAATTCGCCTACCCGAACTTAAACTTTTGCCTATTCATTCGATGGCGTAATCATGATACTATCACATTCAACCTTCGATTTGTTTCAAAATAACCAACGACAATAAATCAAGACTAAACAATATTCACTTTTATCAATTCCTATCATGCAACCCCATATATTCCTTTTTAACACCAAATTTCAACAAATTCAAGATTACTATTTCAACAATACACACCCATCTATTCAATGAAGTAGAGCAAAACAAATCAATATCATCGAATATTCAGCCAAATCTCACACAAATTAAACATATATGACGAACTAAAATGACAGGAGATAGAATTTGACCTTTCGATGATTGATTTTCATCGATAATAATATTTAAGAAAATCCGGACTTGTAACCTCGAATAAAATAACCTCAACCGCAAGAATCCAACTCAGTATAGAAGAATTTGAAATCCCAAAGCTGATCGAGACGGATGGAAAAACTCAGATCCCAGAACAGGAACAAGAACCGATGAATCCTAAAGCCCGATTTCAGCGAGGAAACCCAGAACTCCAATATTCGATGGAAAATCGAAAAGAAAATAGTGTAGCCTGAGCTCCGGTGAGCTATCAGTGACCAAATATCAATGGAAATAGGGCAAATTCCAGTGAGACCTCAGTGTTTTCAAACCAAAACCGCCAGTTTCACTGTTTCTCATTGAATCTCTGTCGATCGCCCTCCATTATCTCATTTTCCCTCTAATACATGGGGAAAATGGAGCTCTCTGTACTATCCATTTTCATGGTGTGTGATTGTGAAATTTGTGTGTGAATATGGCTTCTGTGTATTGTCGATCCAAGAAGAGAAAAGAAAAATGGATGATGGATGATGATCTTTGGTGGAATCGTGAATGGGAACCCCTTTTCTTGTTTTTGTTATAAGGTGTTATTCCTATCCCTCTCTGATTTGTGAGATGTATGTTCATATATCCCCCTTTTTTTAATTGTTATGGAAAATAAAAGATAAGAAAAATATGAGTGGGGTGAGAGGTAGGGTGGGTGGGTAGGGGTATGGGGTGGGGTAGCTTGTTAGGATGAGGTGTAAAGTTGATTAGCAAAAGGTTGTTATTTTTTTGTATTTTTGTGGGGTATGATCACATGGATGAGGACACGTGGTAAGGTGAGCTAAAACGGTTAAAATCAATGTTGGGAGGGACAAAATTAGGTGTCTACAGCATGCCCCCTTTGAATGTAAACATGAAGTGTTTTCAGATAAAGAAGTAGATAACGAGACAAAATTTTGTCCCGACCATTATTCAACATGAATGAAATAGAAGGAAGGAGGGAACAAAGTCTTGACTTTGGACGTCATACTCATCCCTAGTTATGAGGGAATCAAGTCACAAGTATCCCTAAGGACTGAAAGAAGAGGGACTCTACCGAGTTGGAGAGTCGAGCGAGGTTCTGTCAAGGTTCCAGTCCGCAGCTCTGTTATTTCATCAAAAATAAAAATTATAAGTTAAAACATAAATGAAATTTCAAAATCCTATCTATGCAACTTTTTTTGGACTCTTGACTTGAGTTTCTTCACCCTATTCTTCAGGCGGGCTCCTGACTTGCAATTTTTTAACTTGTTGCTTGGCTGTCAATTCCTTCGCCTTGTTGCTTGACTTTCAATTTCTTCACCCGGTTCTCCAGGAGAGCTCGCGACTTGCAATTTCATCAACTTCCAATTTCATCACCCTATTCTTCAGGCGGGCTCCTGACTTACAATTTTCTCAACTTCCAATTTTATCACCCTGTTCTTCAGGTGGGCTTCTGAAAACAAAATTAAAACTAGAACGAAAATTATCCTAAACCAAGATTAAGATAAAGAAAGATTTCTTTTTTCTGAATGTAATGTCCCATTTTTTCAGAGGGTCCAGAACAAAAGGTAAAGTCCCATTTTTCAGGAGGGTCCTGAACAGAAAGTAAAGCCCATTTTTTAGGAGGGACCAGAACAGAAAGTAAAATTCCAATTTTCAGGAGGGTCCTAAACAGAAAGTAAATCTCATTTTCCCGGAGGGTCCTGAACGGAAAGTATGATCCCATTTTCCAGGAGGGTCCTGAACGGAAAGTATGATCCCATTTTCTAGGAGGGTCCTGAACGGAAAGTATAATCCCATTTTTCAGGAGGGTCCTGAACGGAAAGTATAATCCCATTTTCAAGAGGGTCTTGAACGGAAAGTAAAATCCCATTTTCCAGGAGTGTCCTGAACAGAAAGTAAAATCCCATTTTTCAGGAGGGTCCTTAATAGAAAGTAAAATCTCATTTTCCAGGAGGGTCCTGAACAGGAAGTAAAATCCCATTTTCCAGGAGGGTCCTGAACAAAAAAGTAAATTCCCATTTTCCATAAGGGTCCTGAACAGAAAGTAAAATCCCATTTTTTTAAAGGGTCCTGAACAGAAAGTAAAATCCCATTTTCCAGGAGGGTCCTGGACAGAAAGTAAAATCCCATTTTCCAGGAGGGTCCTGAACAGAAAGTAAAATCCCATTTTCCAGGAGGGTCCTAAACAGAAAGTAAAATTCCATTTTCCAGAAGGGTCCTGAGCAGCAAGTAAAATCCCATTTTACAGGAGGGTCCTGAGCATGATGTAAATTTTCATTTTCTAGGAGGGTCTTGAACATAAAATAAATTCCCATTTTCCAGAAGGGTCCTGAACAGTAAATAAATTCCATGGATGTGCATTTCCAATGGTAGCTAAATTAAGTGAAGCAAATTTTCCCCTGTTTCAAAAAGAAAATTTGTTAGTTAAAAACTTAGTGGTGGCTTGCGGCACTTGGTTGTCCCGACACCTGCTCCGGTGTTCTTTCCCTTTCTTTTGTTTCAGATTGCTGGCACTTGACCTTGCTTTGTTGTGTCATTGATCCAAACTCAAATTATTAAGAGTGACTCCGAAATAAACACAGTATTTCTGTTTTGTCATGCTTCTCAGATAAACCCTTTAAACCTTGGTATTTCCTTGAGTTCCCAAGCTTTTCTGTTGACAAAACTTTCTGCATGCCTTATTCGGCTCACAATCATATCTCTTTCATATGCTAGACTTGTCTTGCTTTGTGCAATTGAAGAAGCTGGTAGCCTGTTTTGAAATCTTTTCTCACTTGTTTTGTCATGGACTTGACTCAAAGACAGGAGGAAAATGACAATGATTTTTTTTTATTATTTGGATAACTGACTCAAGAAAATAAAAATATAACTAAAGAGAAGAAAAAAAACGACAATGAATGTCCCCATTGAAAAAGATGAAAGAAAAGTTTATCTAAAAATGACAGTCAACTCTAATGATTATAACATGCATATCGGATTAGACTGCCTGATCTTTCCATCCAAAACTTTCTACCAATTATTGTTGAGTGAATGACCTCGAAATTGAGTTGCTTCCTTAGGTCAGTTGGATTTAAGACCTCATTCGGCTAGTGATACCTTGAAGGATTTTTACCAACAAGCCCCTCTCATTTTCTCTTAGCTCAACATCGCCTTATGGTGCTCGTGAGCTTTTTTACCAATGAGATTCTCTTATTTTCATTTCTTTGAACTCACAGTCGTCTTACGGTGCCCGTGAGGATTTTCACCGATAAGACTCTCTCATTTTTATCTCTCTCAATTTACCACCGACTTACGGTGCCCGTGAGGGTTTTTACCAATAAGACTATCTCATTTTTATTTCTCTCTTGATTACTTATGCTATGGAAGACAAGTAGTTCCCAAATGCATCATCATATCTCTTGCATGCTTAGCCTTAGCATTCTCAAAGATTGATCTGAAGGTCTTTCTTTGGTTGTAACTTGTATTTTGGATAGGGTTAAAAAGAAAGGATGGCATGAGACCCAAACAACACTTGAAGTGGGGTGGGACTTACAACTTTTGGAATCAATTCAAATAATGAGGATTAACCCCTGCCCTAGTTTCTTTGGCTGGATGACTCTAAATTGTTTATTTACTTGAACCAATCCCAGAGTAGGGCCGACTACATATCTCACCGCCGAAAGAGGAGAATCAGGTTACCCGTAGTTCTGGCATCTTATACTTTCACTTGATTCTGGTCTCTTTTCTGTTTTATTGACTCTTTTTCTCTTTGAAACTTTTCTGACTCTATTTTTCTTGACACTTTCTCTTTGAAACTTTTCTGACTCTATTTTTCTTGACTCTTTTTCTCTTTGAAACTTTTCCGACTCTATTTTTTTGCTTGACACTTTTCTTTTGAGCTTTGCTGACTCTATCTTGATTCCAAAAGAGGTGTATGAAAGAAAATAACACTAAGACTCAAATGGGGTAAACAAAGGATGACAAAATATTTCGATAGTGGAATGAAATGCCTTCGTCATATCAATCCTTAAAGATGCTAGTACATAGCATGCAATGTGAAAGTGAAAGATGAAGATCATTTGTGATAATTTTTATAGTACTAACTTTAACTGATCTTGTGCGACGCTACTTCTTTAGCAAACTCCACCATTGTTGTACATTCCTCATATCGAATGACTCACGCTTTCGTGGAGCTGATTTTCTGTTCCTTTTGATGTAGGATGACACATCCACTACTTGACCAAATTGAGACATCTCTTTCAATTGATGACTAAGTTATTCATGTGATTCTCAAAATAATTGCCTTAATTTTCAGAAAAGGCTTCAACTTGTCACCAAATATCTCAGCACTCTACCTATTTTCTCAGATGCTCTCTTTTTCTAACTTTAACCCTCTGATTCAATGTTCATGCTTAAACTAAATTTTAAAATCTGACTGAAAATTCCGTTAGCATGTCATATCACTAGAGTCAACATAAAATGTAATGTGGAAAGAAAATAAACAAAAACATATTTAAAACATAAAGAAAAAAGGGGCACTCCATTTAATTAAAATAAAAGATAGAAAGGTTTAAACATAACGACAAAGGAACAAAATAAGATAGATCCCGAACTACAACCCTGAAATAATTCGGATAATAGAAAAGAAGACAAAACAAACTACCAAACCTCTTCCCAATAGGGAGAGGGGTGACTTCTCAATTGCTCATCCTGACGACTTAGCCACTGGTTCGCATATCAACATGACTAGAACTTTCCTCACTGTCAATGTTCTGCACCATAATTGATCTATCTTGAATCATCTTTTCAATTTCTCTTTTCAAATCTCAACAATCTTCAATACTATGACCCTGAGCATCAGAATGATACGCACATCGTATATTAGGATCAAAATTTCTTGAATTCCGATTAAGAGTGCACCCAAGAAGAGGATTTATCATGCCCCATTGTACCAATCTCTGAAATAAACTGGCATACAACTCTCCAATTGGTGTAAAACTATCTCTCAATTTCTGCCTCATTTCATTGTTTAACTTGGATCGAACATCGGGCCTATAAGGGCTTTGATATGTTTTCAGAATTGGAGTATGACTTTGAGGAGTTGAACATATGGTTGTGCGCAATATACTAGATATGGAGGTGGAGAAATAGAGTATAATGGATTTCGGGAGTGATTATGGAGAGCTTGGGTATGAACTTGGGCTTGAGACTGACGGCAACGACGACGTCGTCTTCTTGAATGTGTCCATTCTCGAACTACAATAGCAGTGTCATCTTTCTCATTCTTCTTTCCTCCAGGTTCCCTTAAATGATTGCAATATTGTCCCAAATATTTCACAAATTCATCATGTCCATCTTGCTTCCCAAGTTTTGATATCTCAAGGATTGGAGGGCGGTTAACACTTGAAGACATTCCCCAGTCTTTATATGAAACATCTTCTTTACCCACGGGTCCTACGGAACTTGTCCTACCATTTTTTGCACTCTTCATTTTTCCAACAATTTTTTCTAGCTCTTCTGGCAAGCTAGACTTCTTGTTAAGAAATTTTGGTGTCCAATTAACATTGGTGTGGGCTCAGGAGTATAGCAATGATCATTGAGAGTATTGAAAAAGTATCTACTAGCAGATTGGTGCAGCACAACTATTGGATTGATAGCCAAAGTGGAAACCTCAATAGAAGGTTGAGCAACAAAAACACAGGCAGTATGTGGTGTTGTCAATGTAGTAGGCTTATACTGAGAAGCTAGAGGAAGAATGACGGAAGCATTGGGATGCTTTTGGCTTGAAAGGAATTCTAATTCATATTGTAGTGCATCAACAAAAATAAGAAACTGACTTTGCGATTTTGATGGAAGGCTCAAGTTATTTGCAGGGCCAATCGTGGGGAATGGAGAAGGAGCCCACTAGCCCAAGCTCAGTGCATTTCATTTATTTGTCGTCTTAGTCTCCTAATATCTTGTTTTAAACTCTTATTTTCTTGACTCTTTGTTCGATCCATGATGTCACTCTCTATATCCTTGTTGGGCACAACTAAATCTTCTTTAGATTTGGTGTGATGTAAAGGACCATCCACAATACCACAAACCAACCACCTTAAACTAACTGAACAAGAGGTAAAAAAACAGTGTTAGAGTTCAACATTTTTTCAAAATCTCTTTTCCTTCTTTTTCTTTTTGAAAAAATCACCGAACCCAAGAAGGGAGCCTACGTATCTCACTCCCAAGAGAGGAGAATCAAGTGTGTGTAGTTCGTGAAGTCTTGCCAAAATGGCCAATCAAACTGTTTTTCCATTCTTTTTTCTTTTTGTTGAAACTTCAAAAAGAAAAAAAAAACAAATTGTCAAAAGAATTAATGAAAATCTTTTTGCATTTTTCATCTTTAACACCCCTATACAAAATGAGGATCTATGATTACCAAAGAAAATCTTTCTGGGTTTTCAATTTTGAATTTCACACAAAAATGAAACTTGAAACTATGAAAGAAAAATATTTTTGTAGTTTTCTTTTAAAGATGTATATGACACCTACTCTAAATGAAGAGTGAAGAAAAACTTTTTTTGAATTTTTTTGAATAAGATCCCCAAACCCACAATAGGTTGCCTACGTATCTCACTCCCGAGATAGGAGAATCGGGGGTGCGTAGTTCGTTCAGATTGGACAATTAAAGATTAAATAACAAACTAAACCTTGACTTATGAGACATTACCAAAGAAAAACAATGAAAAACATCAATAAAATCTTTTTGGGGTTTTTAATATAACACTTCACACAAAAATGACACCAACAACCATGAAACAAAAATCTTTTGGTATTTTTGTTGTATTAAATGTACAAAAGTTCTACCATATTTTATGCATTTTTTCTTTTAAAAAAAACTCCAATTAAAAAAGAAATTCTAATATTTTCGAATTATGAATGCATGGTAAAGGAACAAAAGGAAAATCTTTTTGATGGTTTTTTTTTGAAGATGAGTGGGAAAGGTTAAAAAAAATTGATTTGACTTGATTTTTTTTTTTTGCTTGTAAAAAAATAATCAAAAGCCATAAAACTCTAAAAACTACGAAACTCTCTTTTTTCTCTATTTTTTTTAAAAAAATTTTTCAACACTTTTTTTGTCTACACACTTTACTTCTAACACATGCTTACCCAAATCGATCCGTTAAATGACAACGTTACCCTCAGAGATGCAACATCTAGCACGTAGGGATGCATTAGAGGTGAGTATCCTACAAAGGACCTAGTGGGCCCCGCTAGGTCTCAATATGATGCACATAAGCATGACCTAAAGGCTGACCTACGTCGGGATTCACTAACAAGGCTACTCGGGGGAGTGTATGGTCGATAGTGGTTGTGACAACTTTCCACCCTCTCCATACGTCCGACGGATCCCCCTCCTAAAATAAGGGTGATTCAACTAGAGTTCGTGTACACGACGTGCACTTCGAGACTTGTTATAGAAAGAATTGACTCGGGTCATGCAAATGATGCCAGATATAAAGCGGTAACACAAAGAAAAATCATAAATAAAGAGCACGTAGGCACTCAACAATGATAAAATAAATACAAACGATATCACAAACAATGTCTATACACCCATAATGTCAAACTAAGCTGATACAACTCCAAAAAATAAGCTCGAATTTTGAAAGTTCTCCAGCAGAGTCGCCAGAATTGTCACACCCCCTTTTTTAACTCCAAAAAGATTAATTTTAAGTTCGAAAGGGTTTTATTATTAAAATGACAAAAATGAAGATTTTTTTCGAAAAAATATTATTTACACATTTTTTTTATTCAGATTCGCCACTTGGCATAATTCCATGTACCAAGTTACCTTTGAAAAATCATTTTCAAAATGATTTGACTCTTTAAAACTGTTTTACGAATAGAGATTCTAGCTAAGGAATTCTGTTGACCGAGGGGAAGGTGTTAGGCACCCCTCGATCCCATGATTTGACCATGGTCGCTTGGTGGAGCATATCGGCTAATTTGACATTACAAATGTATAAACCACACAAAATAATCAATCAAACAAACAAAAAAAAAACAAGTCCAAAATATAGTGTTCAGTCTAATTATACAGTCCAAAATGAAAATTTGAAAAATATAAATCCTATTCTAAACGAATCCTAATACTACGCTCCAATTCCTTACCCGATGCCTCGGGCCTTGATCATGAGCATTCTTTGCGTACATGATACTTCGGAGCATTCCCCGGTGAATAAGTACAATTCCCTCAGGGCATTCCCCGGCAAACGAATACAATTTCAATTTCATGAGATAAACTAGAAAATCATTCAACACATTCAACATTCCACTCATTCAATGCAACATCATTCCTAAATTCGCCTCCCCAAACTTAAACTTTTGCCTATTTATTCGATGGCGTAATCATGATATTGTCACATTCAACCTTCGATTTTTTTCCAAAATAACCGACGACAATAAATCAAGACTAAAGAATATTCATTTTTATCAATTCCTATCATCCAACCCCCCACATTCTTTTTTAACACCAAATTTCAACAAATTCAAGATTACTATTTCAACAATCCACACCCATCTATTCAACGAAGTTGAGCAAACCAAATTAATATCACCCAATATTCAACCAAATCTCACACAAATCAAATGCATATGAAGAACTAAAATGAGAGGAGATAGAATTGGACCTTTCAATGACTGATTTTCGTTGATAATAATATTTAAGAAAACCAGGACTTGGAACCTCGTATAAAATAACCTCATCTGCGATGAATCTAACTTGGTATAGAAGAATTTGAAACCCCAAAGCTGATTGAGACGGTTGGAAAAACCCAGACCCCAGAATAGGAACAAGAACCGATGAATCCTAACGCTCGATATCAGCGAGGAAACCCAAAACTCCAATACGCGATGGAAAACTGATAAGAAAATAGTGTAGCCTGTGCTCCGGTGAGCTATCAGTGAACAAAAATCAATGGAAATGGTGAAGATTCCAGTGAGACCTAGGAGTTTTCTAACCAAAACTGCCGGTTTCACTGTTTCTCATCGAATCTCTGTCGATCACCCTCCATTATCTCATTTTTCCTCTAATACATGGGAAAAATGGAGCTCTCTGTACTATAATTTTTATGGTTTGTGATAGTGTGATTTGTGTGTAAATATGGCGTCTGTGTATTGTCGATCCAAGAAGAGAAAAAAATAGATGATGGATGATGATCTCTAATGGAATCGTGAATGGGAACCCCTTTTCTTATATTTTTTATTTGGTGTTATTCCTATCGCTCTCTGATTTGTGAGATACATGTTCATATATCTTTTTTTAATTGTTATGGAAAAGAAAAAATAAGGAAAGTGTGAGTGGGGTGATGGGTAGGGTAGGTGGGTAGGGGTATAGGGTGGGGTAGCTTGTTAGGATGAGGTGTAAAGTTGGTTAGGATAGGGTTATTATTTTTTGTATTTTTGTGGGGTATGATCACATGGATGAGGACACGTGGTAAGGTGAGCTATAAAAATAGATAAAATCAACGTTGGGAGGGACAAAATTAGGTGTCTACATTGAGGTTTCTAACTTTTTTAGACAATTTACAATATTTGGCAATATGACCAGACTGCCCACACCTTTAACATTTGCCACTAATGAGGGAAGGAAGAGTCAGTGTTACCGTCTGGTTTTGTTTAGGATGGGATGGTTTTGATTTTCGGGAAAAGTTAGTCTTGGTATTAGAAAATTCCCTTTTTAAGGTTGGTTTTCTAAAAGCCTTCTTCCTACAATAGGGGAGGCCAAATTGTTCACTGAGACTTCCTAAATCTCGATGGGTTTGAGCCCTGTCTTTAGAGAGTTACCTTAATATCTTATCTTGCCAATAGATTTTTAAGGCAACTTGCTGAACTAGGCATGTGAGCTAACCATAAGTGATTGGCTCATTTAGAATAATCAAGTTGGAGTATTGGTTTTGAAGTTCCTCTTTGACTAAGTCTCTAAGGGGCGTAGGCAATCTATCCAGGAATTTTTCTTTTCAATATGGGAGGTTCCCATCAGGTCTTTCATAGATCCTCTTAAGAAAAGCATCTTTGTACCACCTGAAATAAGAAAGAGTTTTACACTTAAGATTGGTAAGTACTTCAGAGGATCTTTCTCTAAAGATACCTGGACTGCCGATGAGGGTTTTGATAATAGTATAAATCAATGTATTTGTGCAATCAGGAATGGTTTCTCCATCCCTAAGAATTGGTTCTCCTAAGGAGTCTACACGGACACTTTGGAAGATACTTTTTTTTATCTTCCTCACTAAGATGGATATCCCACTATCCTTTAAGCTGGCCTATGAACCCAGCTACTAGGACATAGGTAGTGAGTTGATCAGAGTAGTTGTGGGAAGTTCTATAAGCAGTGGAAACCATTGTCATCTACTGAAGTTTGGACAGGATGTTATACTTAGAACAACCATCTATGTTCCATTCATAAATATTATTAGCGTTGTAGTTATTCTACATAACATAAGGTCTTTTTTCTAAAGCTACGTCTGGAGGAGTGGCTCTAGGGTAATAAAGTTTTTGTGGCTTTCTCCAGTTGGAAGATTCAGTTTTGACAAGAGCTATTTCAAGAGGAGGTTCTTCCTATGGCTAGCTATCATCTGAACTATCCTGTTGGAGAACCCCAACTGTAGCAGATGAGCCAACACTTGGGGTCTCAGGAATGTCTAGGTGGAGGTATTTCTCAATTTGGATAATCCTCCGCTGAAGGTCAGATAGCGGTGGGAAAGACTTTGAATTATGCATTTGGATTTTCCTAGTGAAATTCGTAGGAATCTCGTAAGGCTTAAATAAAGGAGAGGACCAGGTAGTCACCTCTAACTTAAGAGTTAGAGATGGTTTTGAAGTCAAGTATTCACCAAGTGTATGAAGATACTTATTGATATAGTTATTTTGTTCGAAAATACTTTTAATGTCTTTGCTAGTAACTGGTTTGTTTTCAGCCTTTCTTTTGAAAAGTGAAGCAACAATTGAGCTATTGGCATGAGAAATTGTAAAACCTTGTGATGGAGAAAGTTCAGCAGTGACATTCGCACCATTTATGGTTTTCTATACTTATGAAACATTGATTGATTTAGAAAAATAAAAATCCAATTGATGATATTTAGCATAAACCTTAAACCATTCAAAGAAATTAATTTATTTTTGGACAGAATTTAGAAATTCATAATAAATTTCTTGAATATTTTTTGCCATCTTTCGTGAAATTAGTAAAAAATCAAGTCCGTTTGAAAATATTTTCAGATGAATAAAATTCTGTTCCAAGAGTTTTCTTATCAATGTGAAAATCTTGACTTAAAACCCCCAGTTCTGCGCCTAAGGCTGAGTAAGTTGGAGATTGGGGTGGATAATCATGGATCTTGGTGAGAGGTGTTTCCACAAAATATTTAGCTTGTGGAAATCTAGATTCAAAGTTAACAGTCTCAATTCTAGAAGGAAATGAGGAAACTGAATTCCTAGTCGTCTGTATCTCAGGGAGAATAGATGAGGAGCCAGAGATTCGTTGGCTTTGAGATCTTTGGAAACAAATAGAAACAGTTCCTGTGGAGAAAATTCGGATCTAAGAAACTATAGTATTCTCAAGTTTTTCAGTTGGGCTGTATCTTGCAACATCCAACTCTGGGGCAAGGATACTTGATTCCAAGAGATCTGCTTGGTAATTGACAAGTGAGATCGTTAAAGGCCAATTTGGAAGAGTACGATTTTTCCATTGTAGATGTTTTTCATAGATCAGGAGGTAAAGTTAGTATTTATGGACTTATATTGAACTCTATAAATGACTGCTACATGGAGAGATCTATATTTGGTTTTGTAATTGGATGTCTTAACATTGAGTGTTAAAGAATCTAATATATTTAGATCCTTTAAGGAAACGGTAAAATTTAGAAAATAGTCAAAGTAAATTAGACCATAACAAAGACTGGTTTCGACCATTCCTAGTAAGGAATCATTGAAGTCTAGGAACCTAGAGTCCCTAAGACAAAGGAGTGGAGATGTATCTAAACCTTCTCGTGAAAGAGGTTTAGCTGCTATTTGGACTAGGCCGAAATGAAGGTAATCGCATTTATACTTACATACTTCGATAGTCTTGGGTTGAGAAGCTTGATATCTTCATGATCTGATTCAAGAGAGATAGTTTGTTCGATAGTGAAATATGGTAGTGACTTGTTTAGAGATTGCCATCTGGAGGGAGCCTTGTAAATTTGGTCTTAAGGATGCCTGGAAATTTTTCAGTCATCAATTGATTGCTGCAAATCAGAGAAACTAATCTCTTCCTTGAGTTTTGAACTTGAAGAATTGTAGGATGTTGAAGTGGATGAAGAGGATGAAGAGTTCTTAGAAGTAGAAGAGAAGGGACGACAGAAAGCCATAGAAGAATTTAAACAATAAACAATTAATAACAACAATATTAACCTATAAGCTTCCTATCCTTGGATCAAGAGACTATTGAGTTCCATAAAGAAAAATATTCAAGTACTTAATTCAATATTAGATGGAAGAGTCAAATCTGGTAATTAAATTAGTGAAATCTTGCCTCAATACTATATGTTTTAGCTAGATCCATTTTATCTAAAAGGTTCATTAGTCGGATAGTCCAAAGGTTATAAATAACCATCTGTAAGTCCCTAAGTCTCCACCTGCAATTCATCCATAAATGCTTAGGTTAAACAACTTACAATGTAGATCTGAAAGATCAGAGTAATATCTTCAAAATAATCCTTTTATAAAATAAATCTCTTTAAGTCTAATAGATTAAGTCAAGTTTTACCATTCATATTAAAAATCTAACAGTACTATATAATAGCAAGTTAAAAAAACAATAATAATCTTTACTTTCCCCCATGGCTCTGATACCATGTATATATATATATATTTCTAACAAAAAATAATAAAATATTTTTAAAAGGATTATATATTAAATTTTGTGACAAATTAAACTAAAACGAGATCGAAGGGGAGTAATGAGTGAGATCATATGGCATGTAGTAACATTTGGACTTAATAGTTTTGGTCTATTCCCACCTACTAGAGCACTACCAACCAAAACTTTTATCATTGTTCACACGGTTCGGCGCGTGACAGTTAGATGTATTGGATGATGGTCCATGAAGATTAAAAATAGACCAGATATAATGGTAGTAGAAGTGGTATTGGCTTAAACATATAAGTGTATCGGTTAAATTGTTTTCGTCCCCTGAAAGTCTTAACCTGTGATTGTTGCTGGTTAGGTTTTGTATTTCGGATTATGGCTAGTAAACTTTAAATTACACGCCAAGATAAGTTCCACAGTATGCATTTTCTAAAAATCCACGACGCTCTTCAGCAATTACACAATTGTACACGTAATGAAAATGATATGCAGATCGATATGAATCATTATGAGGAACAAAATTGACGCAAGACGTTTATTAGGGTTTAAATAAACTCTTATCCCTTATCTGTATCCCATTGTAATTTTCATTAAACACTTGCCATTATTTTTAAGTTTTTGAAGAAGTCGCGACGCTCTTCAGCAGTTACATAGTTATACAAGTAACGAAAATGACATGCAGATATGAATCATTATGACGAATGAAATGGATGCAATATGTTTATTAGGGTTTAAATACATTCTTATTCCTTATTTGTGTCCCATCGGAGTTTTCATTATTCACTTGCCATTATTTTGAGGTTTTCGGAGAATCTATGAAGCTCTTCAGCAGTTACATAGTTGTAGATGTAATAAAAATAACATTCAGTTTTGAATCATTATGGGTAATGAAATTGACGCAAGACATGCATTAGGGCTTAAATACATTATTATCTCTTATTTGTATCCCATTGCAATTTTCATTATTCATTTGCCATTATTTTGAAGAATCCGCGATGCTCTTAAGGAGCTACATAGTCGTCCACATAACGAAAAATGACTTGCAGATATGAACCATTATGATGAACCAAATTGACGCAACACATTTATTAGGGCTTAAATACATTCTTATTCCTTGCTAATAGATACATTCTTATTCCTTACTAATATTATTATTTGGTCATCTCAATTTACAATGCATGCCCTTTAATTATCACATTAAGCCAACGATTTAGGGCAAATAATTATTCTATAAAATGATACGTATGAATAGTATATTTTCTAATGAACTCCTAGCTAAACATATCATCAAATTTTCATTTCAAAATGTAACTATCAATTCATAAAATCAATATCAATTTTTTTAATAAGTTGATTTAAACATGTTCTTAACTTAGATGTAAACAAAACAAGGTGGATTAAATTAGTAGAGGAATAGTATACGTGGCAACAAGGTCCATTATAGTCAAAAATATTATTATATTAATTTTTTTATTAGTCAAACCAAATCTTTTCTCTTAGTAAATGAGAAATTATCCACATTAAGTATCATCATTAACCCGCGTGTCAAACCATCCGTTTCTTATTCCTCAAGTCCTCAATGCCACTGCCATTACCACTTCCTCCTTTGCCAGTTCCCATCAACAATTAAGATAATCATCCCGTATTCACGTAAGAGATTAATTTTCTCTGATACTAGTGAATGCAATGCTAAATTCATCAAAATGTTGAATTTTAATATGTGATGTAAATTTATATCCAAATTAGAAATCATAATGAATAGTGAATTTGAACTTCATAATTCATCGCCATATAACAAGAGAAATTATATTTTTTAAAGATCAAATTTTTAATATTTACATAAGAATATGAATAAAACATCTTTGGTTTTCATCATAATTACTATTATTAGGCTCATAATTAAGTCATAATTATAACTCAAGAATTAATTCAAAACATTACTTAGCATTAATACCATGGTATTTATTCATATAATCTGCTTGTTAAATGTAGTATCTGTAATTTATAACTAGTTAATCCAATCAACTTGTTAACTTTAGGTGTAAACAAATTAAGTGCACTAATTTGGTCGATTATGATCTACGTGGCAAAAAGATCCATAATAATAGCCAAAACAAAATTATTTTTTTTAGTTAAACATAATCTTTTCTCTTAGTAAATGTGCAATTATCCATACACTTATAACCTACACGTGTTGCATTGTCGTCACCGCCACCACTTTTTCATTTGTCAAGTTTTCATCACATGCACGAAAATTACGTAAACGTGTGGCTCAGACAGATTACGTTTCCAAGTTTGAAATATTTTCGTTCTCCTTCTGCCATCACCATCAGCACCACCAGTACCACTTCCTCCTCCATCAAGTTCCCATCACATCCAAAAAAACTTGCACGTACAGTTCTAGCCAATTATTAGAATCTTTTTTCAATTCTTCCGACCTTTTCACATCACACAAAATTCAAAAAAAATACCTTCGAAAGACCATAAAATTATGACAATTATAATTACAAAAAATGGTAAATTCAAACTAATAATTTGATACCACTAAAACTCAAATCACATAGCACTCAAACATTTTAGAAAAAAACAACCCTAAAGATTTATTTAATTTTTCGATATTGCTTTCAAGATCAAATTTTTCTTCAACATTAACATTTCTTCCCCCATATATATACTAGTACTACTAAAAAAAAAATTGTAATTTATAGTAACTTTCATATAGTTTTTGAATATTTAAATTTTAATTTTAAAATAATTAAATTGATCTAATCTATTTTAACTTTGAAACTTAGTCAAATTGACTCACGAAAAATGAGGGGAACAATTTAAAAGGAATGAAGGGAGTATAAATTTTACTCCTTCCGTTCTAATTTATACACGCCACTTTGTCTAAACTTTAAAAAAGGAAGAGAGATTGATGAAATTTATGATCTATAATAAGTCATATATATTTGCATGACTATAAATTATTTTATTAAGGATAAAATATGATATTTTAAAGTTAAATTGTTACTAAATACAGAAGTGTATCATTCTTGCTGGGGAAGTAATATTGATCCTTATTATTTTTAGTTAGTGAAGTTTTAACTTTTGATTAATTGATATGTGCACATCTCCGAAAAATAGCAATTAAGAATGGAGAATGTATACTAAGAAAAAGATTTAATTTTTTCTTTGTTATATGACACGATTAAAGGTCTTAAATAAATGCAATATAATTACTTGAAACAAATATAAAGTAAAAAATATGTTTTAAATTTGAGTTTATTATTTTTAAGCTCAGAAATATGGAGGAGAAAACATTTTCATTTTTCCCTTTCATTTTAAGAAAAAACACCAAATTATGCAATAAATTAAAAATTATTTACCCATCATGGAATTGAGTAATAAAAAAATTAAAGGATGTAATTGTTTGGGCTCGTAATAAATAATAACTGTCCTTTATGCTACACGAAAATAACTACATATAGTGTGTACATTATCGTATACAATTCATTTAATTATGTATACTTATAATAAATTAAATCATCATAACAATTTCGATCTTGTTATAAATGTATTTACATTATAGTGAATGTCTATCAAGATCTAATAAGATTTAGTTGATATCTATCAGGATTTGATGTATTTGTCTTTTAATGTGAAATTGGGGGCAAATTTCCCCTATAAATAGAAGCTTCCTTCATTGTAAATCATCCCTCAATGGAAGAAATAAGAATTAATCTCTCTATTCTCTCTACTCTTCTTTCTTGTTCTTTATTATTTTATAACACGTTATCAGCACGAGACTCTGCCAAACAAGGTGAGATTATAAATCTAAAGGATTTCAAGGTTAGTAATTCTTTATGTTATCTTTCTTTTGCTACTACTAATATAATTATTACTGAATTTGAGGAAAAATAATTGGTTTGGAGTCATTTATATTTTAAATTTATTCCTCAATAACAATATTATAAAAAAGGATGATAATGCCTATATATGGATAAGATGTTGAGTTTGAATCTTAATACACCATACTGATGATATTATGATGGCTAAGGCAAAATAATGGGTGTTTAATAAAAGGTCATGAAACATATCCCATTAGTATGCTCTATTCCATGAAGTAAATATGGTAGCATGAATCTGAAAATTGACAACTTGCTTCATTGTTAAAAGAAGACAAGTGATTGAATGCACGAATATAAGCGTGGAGAGACAATATGATAATAATCATCAAAAGTGATAATATTTTCACACACTTATTATGATTATAAGATATGCTAGAGAAAAAATTTTCTACATCATATGTATGCCTCGATTTGCTGCTGAAGTAGCAAAATTTTGAAAGAGGTTATAAGCTATCATAATTTGATAGCCTTAAGGCACGATTATATTCCATTCCTAGGGAATGAGAAACTTATTAATGCAAACGTGCACTTGATTGTGATTGTATCACAACTCACCTCCAAAAGAGGTTGAATAATTTTAAAATCTTCCTATGAAAATGGTTGCCACTGCTTATAGAATTGCCCACAACTTCTCTGATCAACTCACTACCCATGTCCTAGTAGCTGGGTTCACAGGCCATCTTAAAGGATGGTGGGATACCCATCTTAGTGAGGAAGATAAACAAAGTATCTTCCAAAGTGTCCGTGTAGACTTCTGAGGAAAACCAATTCTTAGGGATGGAGAAACCATTCTTGAATCCACAAATACATTGATTTATACTATTATTAAAACTTTCATCGGTCGTCCAGGTATCTTTAGAGAAAGAACCTCTAAAGTACTTCAAATCTTAAGTGTAAAACTCTTTTTGATTTTAGGTGGTACAAAGATGTTTTTCTTATGAGGATCTATGAAAGACTTGATGGGAACCTCCCATATTGGAATGAAAAATTCCTGGATGGATTGCCTAAGTCCCTTAGAGACTTACTCAAAGAAGACCTTCAAAACCAATACTCCAACAAGATCATTCCATATGAGGGAATCACTTATGTTCAGGTCACAAGCCTAGTTCAACAAATTGCCTTAAAAATCTATCAACAAGATAAGATATTAAGGCAACTCGCTAAAGATAGGGCTCAAACCCGTCGAGATTTAGGAAGTTTCTATGAACTATTTAGCCTCACCTCTTGTAGGAAGAAGACTTATAGAAAAACAACCTCAAAAAGGGAAGTTTCTACTATCAAGCCTAATTTTCCCTGAAAATTAAAATTGTCCCATCCTAAACGGAACTATATGGTAACACCGATTCTTCTCGCCCCCAGTTGTGGCAAATGTTATAGGTGTGGGTAACCTGGTCATATTGATAAATATTGTAAATTGTCTAAAAAGGTTAGAAACCTCAACCTTGATGATTTTATCCTTAGCCAAATCCAACACCTCTTATTAGAAGAAAGTGGAGATTCAGATAGTTCTAATGATGAATTTGATTAGGAATTCAACCAAATCCAAAATGATGACTTGTAATCTACCCTGTCTAATCAAGAAAACCAACCAAAGATCAATGTTCTAACAAAAGAACAAGATCTCCTCTTAGAAATGATTAGCAATTTACAAGATTTCGATCAAAAGAAGTATTATTTAGACCAATTCAAAAAGACCCTAGATAAGCCTTCTACATCTTCATCTAGTGTATTTTCTCATCCCTAGATTATAAATACTTACAATATCACTGACTTCCTGAAGCGGTTTTCTTCTAGTAAACCTAAGTTAGTAACTTTTCAAGACCTCTAATCTAAGATAGTACTCCTTAAAGAGTAAATTAGACAAATCAAAGTAAGACAAGACATAGATCGCCTTGTCCTCCAATAATTCTCTACGAAGGTTGAACAATCTCAGTTGGTAGATGTCACTGACCCATTGGATCGGAATATTGAAGAGGGAGATTTCCTTATTCAATACATTTCAAGGATTCCCATCAGAAGATGGCATACTCGGATAACCTGGGTGATCAACAAATCATTTATCCTAGATATCATTGCCTTGTTTGATACAAGTGCAAACCTCATTTATGTCCAAGAAGGACTTATCCCTACTAAGTACTTCTAAAAAATCCCTTAGGGCTACAAATGGTAGTAAACTAAGAATAAGTTACAAACTTTCCGATGTCGAATTATGAAATTCCCTACGAAATTTGCTTTTGTCATCCTCTACTTCCTTTGTTCTAGTAAAGGATATAACCAGTCCTATAATGCTAGGCACCCCCTTTATTGCAACTATAATTCCTTTCTAGGTTTACTCATACGGGAATAATTATTGAGGCCAACAATATGTTTCTCCCATTTGACAAACTACCTATTCAAAAAATTTTATCCTCTCTAAAAATCAAAGAGGCTCAAATTAATTTTCTCAAAGAAGAAATTGCATTCTGAAGACTGGAGCAACGACTTTAGGAACCTTCTCTTCAATCTATGGTCAGGACCTTAGAAACAAAGATTGAAAAAGAGCTTTGCGCTTACCTGCCCACAATATTTTGGAATCGCAAAAAGCATATGGTCAGGCTTCTTGAGAGCCTAACTTTGATGAAAAAACAATTCCTACCAAAGCTTGTCCAATTCAAATGAATCATAAGATGACAATCTATTGTCAGACGAAAATCAATGATCTTCTCAAAAAAATATCATCTCACCAAGTAAATCTCCTTGGAGTTGTGCTGCCTTCTATGTCAATAAAAGTTCCGAAATTGAACGAGGAGCCCCACATTTGGTTATCAACTACAAACCTCACAATTTTGCCCTCCGATGGATTAGATATCCTATTCCTAATAAAAAGGATCTTCTCCAACGGCTTTATGCTGCTATAGTTTTTTCCAAGTTTGATCTAAATTCAGGGTTTTGGCAAATCCAAATTAATCCAAGAGATCATTATAAAACTGTTTTATAGTACAATTTGGGCAATATGAATGGAACATAATGCCCTTTGGCCTAAAAAATACTCCTTCCGAATTTCAAAAAATAATGAATGGCATTTTAATTCTTTTTCAAAATTCATTCATGTGTATATTGATTATGTTTTAGTGTTTTCCATCAGCATTGATCAACATTTTAAATATTTACGCGTCTTCTTTAATATCATCAAAGATAATGGCTTAGTTTTTTCCAAAACTAAGTATAGTCTTTTTCAGCTCGATATCAGATTTCTCGATCAAAAAATTTGCAATGGTACTAGTACCCCAATTCAAAGATCCATCCAATTTGCTGACAAATTTCCTAATCAAATTCTTGATAAAACTCAACTTCAACAATTTTTAAGATGCGTTAATTATACAACAGATTTTATTCCTGGGCTCAACAATCTATTGAAACCTCTCCACGATAGGTTGAAAAAGCCTCCTCCTCCGTGGACTCAAATTCATACCAATGTAGTTAAAGAAATCAAATTAAAGGCATAAGACCTCCCTTGCATATCTCTCCTCGATCCCTCTGCATTCAAAATAGTTGAAACAGATGAATCAAACATAGGCTATGGTGGCATTTTAAAACAAAATAAACATGACAAAGAATAGTTGCATTTGTATCAAAACATTGGAATAAAGCTCAGAAAAATTATCCTACTATCAAAAAAGAATTTTTAGCAACTGTGTTATGCATTTCCAAATTTCTAGCTGATTTGTTAAATCAAAATTTTTTCCTAAGGATTGATTGTAAAGCGCCGAAATCTGTTTTGAAAAAAGATGTAAAGAACCTTGCTTCTAAACATATATTTGCTAGATGGAAAGCAATACTATCTATTTTTTATTTTGATATTGAATATATCAAAGAGAGATCTAACTCTATACCAGATTTTCTTATCAGGAAATTCTTGCAAGGAAGATAAGATGTCCAGATAAAATAACAAAGAACCTCTACCTCCACAAATTCCAGCTCTTTCATCTCCAGAAGAGACCACCAAAAAAGTTGTTACACCAAAACAAGAAACTTTAGTTGCACCAAAGCAACTTCCAAATATAGTAGCTGACACAAATCAACCAATATATCAAACCTCAGCTGATTATGCCATGCCAGGATTACCATAATCTTTCATAATGCAATAAAGTACAAATTCAATTTCAATTTCCAACACCAAGAAATGGGTTGATTTGGTCGACGAAGAAGACGAAGAGACTCAATTAGCTCAAATAGTGTCTGTCCCCTGGATAAAAGAAAATTTTAAAAAATGGCACCTACTTATGGGTTGTAGACACCTAATTTTGTCCCATCAAAAATATTTCTTATTCTGATATCACACAATTTAACCCCATTCTTATAATTTTTTCCCAAGAAAATAAATAACCACCCCATCTTTTACTTATTTATTTATTTATTTATTTTTGTTTTTTTTTATCCCAAAATAACAAGTCATAACAAACTTTGCCTCATTCTAACATTCCAACATCCCACCTAATAAAAAATGGACACCTAACCCCTACCCCTCCAATTAAAAAAAAAAACAACACCTCACCACTCACCAAACTACCTCACCACCACCACCTCCATGTGACCCCCTACCTTTTTTTGTTTACACATTTTCTTGCCTTCTCCATTTATAGAAAAAGACAATACACAAAAGAGGAGGATTCATTGGGGTCCACAGAATGACAAAAAAACATAAAACACAAAATAGCACCATCACCTCACAATTTCATAGGCACACAATCATCTTCTTCACGATATATTCACTCACATTAACTAATAAGAAGGAGAAGGAGATACTCACCCTTAACAAAACCTCATACCCTCTTTATTTTCTCCATTGATTACACAGAAAGAACACTACACACAGAAAATGAGGTAGATCGAGAAAGAGTAGCAGAGAGGAGAGACGCAAAAAAGAGAGGAAAAGAGATCTGGGTTTCTGTCTTTTTCACCTTCATCCATGCCTACATATGAAAAACACACGCACATGATGAAAACAGTGAAAACAACAAAAAAATGAGCAAAAATAGCGTGAGAATCGAAGGAGAAAACAGAATTCAGGTTTCTAGTTAGTGTTCCGGTGACCCCTTTGCCGGAACTCATCATTCTCTTTCGATTTCTGGGTGAATCTGGTCAGGAAACGATAATCTCAATGGAATTTATCTTGATTCATCGTTACTGCCGTTGTCTGGGCGAACCGGAGCTCAGGCTATACTGATTTTGACTTTTTGTTGCATTGTTGGGGTGTTGGGGTTCATCTGTTTTTGTGTTTCATCGTCAAAACCAGGTTTCCATCTTGTCGAATTTCTTAGATTTGGTTTTAATTTTATTCTTGGGTTTTTGAGATTCGAACTTCATCTTTCTATTCGGGGATTTTCTATTGTCGTTCGAAGTTGTTGATTCGAATGTTTATAATTGAGTTTGGTTTCCCGAATTAAATTTATTCGGATTGGTATTGGCGATATCGAGTTGGATCTTTGTCATTTTTGAAGCTAGAAGTTGAGGTTCTCGGGCGTGGTTCTATCTCCGATGTATTGAAAGCGACACTTGAGGTCCAATTCTATCTTCTCTTTAATTTTTTATGTGAATATGAATGATTTATTATTTGATATGTTTGAATCTTTGTTTTTGTGTTGGTTGATGTTGGATTTGAATGTGGAAACTTGGATTAGTAGTCGAAGAATTGATTAATTATTTTGAAAATGAATGCAGGAAGAGATTGATCTCGATAAAAGTAAATTTGGATAATTTTTGATTCTTTGATGATGTTGAAATGTGATAAGAATCATGATAGGTCAAGTTGGATAGGAAAATAGTAGGTTCGGGTAAGAAAATTTAGAACTTTTGGATTGTTGAATGCTGAAAATATTTGTTGAATGGTTTTATTTTATGAATTTGAATCGATTGTATTCATTCTTCGGGGAATTCCCCAAGGTCACATTTGTATTCATTCACCAGGGAATGTCCCAACGTATCATGTACTCGGAGGATGCCTGTGATGAAGGCCCGAAGCATCGGGTATGGCATTGGAGTGTAGTTTAGGATTAGTGTAGGTTAGCGTAGGTTTACTTTTCAGTACCTTTTTCATTTCGGGTTGTAATAATTGGAATGAACACTATATTTTTGGACTAGTTTTGTTTGTTTGATCGATCATTTTCGTGTGTTTTAGTGTGGTTTGTACATTTTGTAGTATCAAATTAGCCGACATGCTCCACCAAGTGACTGTGGCCGAACCCCGGGATCGAGAGGTGCCTAACACCTTCCCCTTGGTCAACAAAATTCCTTAACCGAAATATCTATTCGCGCATCAGTTTAAAAGATTCAAATCATTTTTTTTTGACAAAGGATTTCCAAAGGTGAATTGGCACACCCTATTTATGCCACGTGGATACTCTAAGTTTTTGAATATAAATAATCCTTTTCAAAACAAATCTTCTTTTTTGTCACTTCAATAATAAAACCCTTTCAAACCTTAAAAACTCAAACTAATCTTTTTGGTTAAAAAAGGGGTGTGACAGTTCTGGCGACTCTGTTGGGAATTTTTCAGAATTCGAGCTTATTTTGGAGTTGTATCGGCTTAGTTTAACACTATAGGTGTATAGACATTTTGTTTATGTTGTTTTGTGTTATTGTTTACCATTGTTGAGTGACTACGTGCTCTTTGTTTACAGTTTTTACTTTATGTCTTACCGCTTTATATCTGGCATCATGTGCATAACCCGAGTCTTTATTTATGCAACAAGTTCGTAGTATACGTGTGTACACAATCTATAGTTGAGTCACCCTTATTTTAGGAGGGGGAGCCGTTGGGTTGTATAGAGTAGGTGGACAACTAAAGCAATCCACTATCGACCATACGCTCCCCCGAACACCCTTGTTAGTGGATCCCAATGTAGGTCAACCTTTAGGTCATGCTTATATGCATCATATTGAGACCTACCAGGACTCACGTGGCCCTTTCCAGGAGACTCACCTGTAAAGCATCCCTACATGCTAAATGTTGCATCTTTGAGGGTAACATAGTCATTTGACGGACTGATTTGGGGAAAACATGTGTTAAAAGTAATGTGCAGAGGCAGGGAATGTTGAGAAAAAAATAGAAAAAATAAAAGTGAAAAGTGAGTCGAAAAGAGAAAAAAGAGAGTTTTGTAGTTTTTAGTGTTCTTTATGGCTTTTGTTTTCCACGATTTCAAAATTCAAAAAAAAAAGTGTTTTTGTTTTTACTTTTGCACTCATTTTTCAAAAATAAAAAAATACATCAAAAAGATTTTCCTTTTGTTTCATTTAGCAAGCATTCACAATTCAAAAACTCCAAAACTATTTTTTTAAGAGCTTTTTATGAAAGAAAAATTCAAAAAAAAGGTGGTAGAAGTTTAGTAAATTTCATATAACGAAAATACCAAAAAGATTTTCTTTCATAGCTGTTGATGTCATTTTTTATGTGAAGTGTCAAATAGAAAACTCAAAATAAAAAGATTTTGTTATGTTGTTCATCGTGTGTCTTTGGTCTTGTCTCAAGTCAGGGTGCAATTTATTATTTAATAATTAATTGTCTAATCTGGACGAACTACGTACCCCTGATTCTCCTATTTTGGGAGTAAGATACGTAGGCAACCTATTATAGGTTCGGGGATCTTATTTAAAAAAATTTTAAAAGATTTTCTTCACTCTTCATTTAGAGTAGGTGTTTCATACAGTTTTGAAAAGAAAAATACAAAAAAAAAAAGGATTTTCCTCAATAATCGTAGGTTTCATTTTTGGTTGATCTTATTTCAAAAAATCCAAAAAGATTTTCTTCACTCTTTATTAGAGTAGTTGTTTCATATACATCTTTAAAAGAAAATAACAAAAATGATTTTCCTTTAATAGGCTCAAGTTTTGTTTTCGTATGAAATTCAAAATCTAAATTGCAAAAAGATTTTCTTTGGTATCATAGGTTTCATTTTGTATAGGGATTTTCAAATCTGAAAAACTCAAAAAGATTTTCATCAATTCTTTTGACAATTTGTTATTTTCTTTTAAAGTTTCAAGAAAAAAAAAAGGAAAGGAAAAAGAGTTTAATTGTCCATTTTGGCAAGACTTCACGAACTACGCACACATGATTCTCCTCTTTCGGGAGTGAGATACGTACGCGCTCTTCTTGGGTTCGGTGATCTTTTGTAAAATGATAAAATATAAAAAAAAGGTTTTGAAAAAAAGGGGTTGAACTCTAATGCATTTGATGTTTCTTTTATTCAGTTAGTTTAAGGTGGTTGGTTTGTGGCATTTTGGCAGGTCCTCTATAGTGCACCAAGTTACATAGAAAGTTGCCAACAAGGATACCGAGTTTATTGTCACTAATTAGATAGGGAGTTCGGGGAATGAGAATTTAGGAACTAATGAAGAGATTCAAAAATTAAGGTAACAAATGATAGAAATGCATCGAGCTTGGGCTAATGGGTTGTCGCCTCCTCCAGTTCTTAATGATAATTTGGAATATCTTTCTAGCTTGCCTCCCGTGTCACATGCACAATTTTTTATTTTTGTTGACATGCCACAACATGCAGCAGGGACTACTCCAGGACAACACTATCCAAACACTTCCAATATTCCTTTCCTCACTCCTCAACATAAAACTACCACTTACTAGGATCCATCTGTTGTTCATGCTTTTGCAGCGCCACCCCCTCTTAAAGCTCCTACTTTTAATTCCAATCCAATGGTTGTGATTCCTCACTCTAAAAGTGACCCTGTATTGAATATTTTAAGTGATCAACATTATGCTCCCGAGCTCACATTTAAGTCGACTGATCCTTATGTCTACACTCATCCGCCTGAATTTTCTCTTATTGTCGAAAAGCCTGTTATGAAAGAAGAACAAGAAGAAATGACCAGAAAATTGAGAAGATTGGAACTGGCTATGACGAATCTCCAAGGGCCTGTGGGGTACAAAAGTATCTCATATAAAGATCTGTGCATGTTTCCAGGTGTTCATCTCCCTTTCGGTTTTAAGATGCCAAAGTTTGAGAAGTATGATGGACATGGGGATTCGGTGGCACATTTGAGATATTATTTTCACCAACTAAGAGGCGCAAAACATGGGGATTCGGGTCTAGCTTTGGAATGGTTTGTTGACCAAAACAGTGACAAGTGGATCAGTTGGGATGACCTAGCTAATGGATTTGTGCAACAATTTTAATACAATATGGAGTTAATCCCTGACGAAAAATCCCTACATAGTATAAAAAAGAAGAATACTGAGAGTTTCATGGAGTACGCGATCAGACGGCGCCAACAAGCTGCTAGAGTAAAACCACTAATGAAAGAAAGCAAAACAGTAGAGGTATTTATTCAAACGCAGGATGAAACATATTATCAACACTTGTTACCTGCATTAGGCAAGTCATTTATTGAGGTCCTTAAAATGGGGGAGATGATAGAAGAGGGAATTAAGACTGGTCGCATTATGAGTTTTGCAACATTGAAAGCAACAACTCAAGAAATTCAAAAGGGTTCAGAAAGTGTTGGGGAGACAAAGAATGAGGAATTTGCATCTTCTATTGTAGTTGGACAGCGGCCACGGTCAAGAAGATCCCATTGTCATCACTCTCAGGCTCAAACCCAAGTTCATGCCTAAGCTCCACATAATCACTCAAAAAATCCATTATACTCTGCTCCTCTACCTCCGTATCCATTATATAACACACAGCCAAATGTTCAACCCCCATGTTACCCAAAGTGGAACACACTAACTCCCCAGAGTCATCCTATAACTCCACAAACATATCAAAACCCTTCTAAGCCTGATTTCTGATCCAAGCCAAATGATGAAATGAGGCAGAAGTCGAGAGATCACTTCAAACCAATTCGAGTGTCGTATGCCAGTTTATTTTAGATATTGGTATAATGGGGCATGATCACTTCTCTCCTTGGTTTCACTCTTAATCGGCGTTCAAGAAATTTTGATCCTAATGTACGATGCACATATCATTCTGATGCTCAGGGTCATAGTATTAAAGATTGTCGAGATTTGAAAAGATAAATTTAAAAGATGATTCAATATGGATTAATTATGGTGTAGAACATTGACAGTGTGGGAAGCTCTAGTCATGCTGATATGCAAACCAGTGGCTAAGTTGTCAGGCTGAACAATTGAGAAGTCACCCCTCTCCCTACTAGGAACAGGTCTAGTAGGTTTTTTGTTTTCTTTTCTGTTTTTAAATTATTTCAGGGTTGTAGCTTGGGATCTATATTGTTTTGTCCTTTTGTCATTTAGGTTCAAACCCTTCTATCCTTTATTTCAACTAAATGAATTTTCCCTTTTCCTTTGTGTTTTAAATATGTGTTGTTTGTTTGTTTTCTTTATACAGTACATTTTATGTTGACTCTAGTGATATGACATGCTTGTGGAATTTCAACCAGATCTTAAAATCCAATTTAACCATGAAACATTGGATCAGAGCGCTAAAGTTAGGAGAAACATTTGAGAAAATAGTAGACTGCTAAGACATTTGGTGACAAGTTCAAGCCTTCTTTGAAAATTAAGGCCATTTATTTTGAGAATCACAAGAATAACTTGGTTATCAATTGAAATACATATCTCAATTAGGTCAAACAGTGTCTGCATGATCCTATCAAGAGGAATAGAAAGAAAATCAACTCCACGAAAGCATGAGTCATTCAAAGTGAGGGATGTACAACAAATGTGGACTTGTATGTTTGAAAAGTATAGAAAAAGAGGTGACACACATTCTTGGGGAAAGTTAGTATTGTAAAACATGTCATAAGTGATGTTGATCGTGTACTTTCACATTGCATGCTATGTACTAGTATTTTCAAGGATTGATATGATGAAGTCATTTTATTCTGCTATCCAAACATTGTGTCATCCTTTGTTTACCCCATTTGATCCTTAGTGTTATTTTATTTCATACTCCTCTTTTGGAATCAAGATAAAGCTAGCAAAGCTCAAAAGAAAAGTATCGAGCAAGAGAATAGAGTTAGAAAGTTTCAAAAAAAGGGAAAGAGAGAAAAATATGTCCATAAAAGAAGAAAAGAGTGTCAAGAAATTAGAGTTAGAAAAATCACAAAGAAAAAAAAAGTAAAAACAAAAAAGAAGAACAAATCAGAATCAAGCAAAAAAAGAATAAGATACCAGAACTACCCATGACCTGATTCTCCTCTCTCGGGGGTGAGATACATAGGCTACCCTACTCCTGGCTCGGTCCAACCAAATAAATAATATAGTCACCTAGTCAAAATAAACTAGGGCATAATTTAATCCTCATTGTTTGAGTCGATTCTAAAAGTTGTAAGTCCTACCCCACTTCAAGTGTTGTTTGGGCCTCATGTCATCCTTTCTTCTAACCTTATCCAAAAGTCAAGTTACAACCAAAGAAAAACCTTCATATCAATCTCTAAGAATGCTAAGGCTAAGCATACAATGGATATGATGACATATTTTGGGAACTACTCGTCTTTCTCAGCATAAGAAATCAGGAGAGAAATAAAAATGAGAGAGTCTTATTGATAAAAACCCTCACGAGCACCATAAGGCGATGGTAAGTTGAGAGAGATAAAATGAGAGTCTATTTGGTGAAAACTCCACGGGCACCATAAGGCAATGGTGAGTTGAGAGAAAAATGAGATAGGTTTGTTGGCAAAAATCCTTCAATGTACCACTAGCCGAATGAGCTCTTCGAATGCAATGGGTCCAAGCAAGTAACTCAGTTTCAGAGCCATTAACTCAAGAATAATTGGTAGAAAGCTTGGATAGAAAGATCAGGTAGCTTGATCCAAAATGCATGGCATAATCATTAGCGTTGACTGCCATTTCTAGATAAATTTTTCATTTCTTTATTTCAAATGGGGACATTCATTGTCTTTTCTTTCTTTTTTTTATTTTTTATTTTATTTTGTTTAGTCAGTTGTCCAAATAAAAATCATTGTCATTTTTTTCTCTCGTTCTTGAGTCAAGTCCATATCAAAACAAGTGAGAAAAGATTTCAAAACTGGCTACCAGCTTCTTCAATTGTGCAAAGCAAGACAAAAGGCCAACACATGAAAGAGACATAATTGTGAGACGAAATAAGGCATGCAGAAAGTTATGTCAACCGACAAGTCTGGGAACTCATGGAAATAACAAGGTTCAAAGGGTTTATCTGAGAAGCATGACAAAGCAGAGATACACTCTTAATAATCTGAGTTTGGGTTAATGATGCAGCAAGCCAGTGACACATGCTAATGGTTGAAAGCAAGATTAAATGTGATAGGGGAAAGAGCGATTTACATGAAAGCCAAAGCCATAAACCATCCACCATGTTTTTAAACAAACAAGTTTTCTTAGTATGAAACAGGAACACATGCTACCTTCGAATCAAGGATTGCAAATCCTAAACATCAAAGGCCGTAATAGTCTCACTTATACAAATTCAAGAGGCAATGTTGCTGCACAGATTTGGTATTTAAAACCATGGTAAAACTCATAATCCAATATCTCTGGGAGACATACTTCCTTATTTGGGTAATTCAAGCAACATTTGTAAGGAGACGCACTTTCTTATTTGGGTGATTCAAGCAACATTTGTAAGGGTACGCACTTCCTTGTTTGGACAATTCAAGCAATATTTGTAAGGATACGTACTTCCTTATTTGGGTAATTCAAGCTACATTGGTAGGAAGATGCACTTTCTTATTTCGGTAATTCAAGCGGCATTTGTAAGGAGACACACTTCCTTGTTTGGGTAATTCAAGCTACATTGGTAGGAAGACGCACTTTCTTATTTCAGTAATTCAAGCGGCATTTGTAAGGAGACACACTTCCTTGTTTGGGTAATTCAACCGGCATTTGTAAGGAGACGCACTTCCTTATTTGGTGAATTCAAGCAAACATTTGTGAGGAGTTACACTTCCTTGTCTGGATAATTCAGATAACATTTGTAAGGAGACTCACTTCCTTGCTTGGAAAATTCAAGAAATATTTGTAAGGAGACACACTTCCTTGTTTGGTAATCCAAGTGGGATTTGTAAGGAGACACACTTCCTTGTTTGGAAATTTAAAGCAACATTTGTAACAAAATACACTTCCTTGTTTCGGTAATTCAAGTGGCATTTGTAAGGAGATGTACTTCCTTGTTTTTGGGTAATTCAACCGGCATTTGTAAGGAGACGCACTTCCTTGTTTGGACAATTCAAGTAATATTTGTAAGGAGACGCACTTTCATGGTTGTTAATTCAAGTGGTATTTGTAAGGAGACACACTCCCTTGTTTGGACAATTCAAGCAACATTTGTAAGAAGACATACTTTTTTGTTTTGGTAATTCAAGTGGCATTTGTAAGGAGACGCACTTTCTTGTTTTGGTAATTCAAGAGGCATTAGTAAGGAGACGCACTTCCTCATTTGGACAATTCAGGAAATATTTGTAAGGAGACACACTTTCTTGTTTGGGAAATTCAAGCAACATTTGTAAGGAGTTGAACTTCCTTGTTTGGGCAATTTAAACAACATTTGTAAGGAGACGCACTTCCTTGTTTGGACAATTCAAGCAACATTTGTAAGGAGCCGCACTTCCTTGTTTGGATAATTCAAGCAACATTGGTAAGGAGACACATTTCCTTGTTTTGGTAATTTAAGCGGCATTGGTAAGGAGACACAGTTCCTTGTTTTGGTAATTTAAGAGGCATTGGTAAGGAGACGCACTTTCCTATTTAGGTATTTCTAGCAACATTTGTAAGGAGACGCACTTTCTTATTTGGATAATTCAAGCAGCATTGGTAAGGAGACACACTTCCTTGTTTTGGTAATTTAAGCGGCATTGGTAAGGAGATGCACTTCCTTGTTTTGGTAATTAAAGCGGCATTGGTAAGGAGATGCACTTTCTTTTTTGGGCAATTCAAGAAACATTTGTAAGGAGACGCACTTCCTCATTTGGGTAATTCAAGCAACATTGATAAGGAGACACACTTCCTTATTTTGGTAATTTAAGTGGCATTGGTAAGGAGACAGAGTTCCTTGTTTTGGTAATTCAAGAGGCATTGATAAGGAGACGCACTTTCCAGTTTGGGTATTTCTAGCATCATTTGTAAGGAGACGCAATTCTTTGTTTAGGTAATTCAAGTGGCATTTTGTAAAGAGACGCACTTCCTTATTTGAGTAATTCAACCGGCATTTGTAAGGAGATGCACTTATTTGTTTTGGTAATTCAAGCAATTTCTGTAAGGAGACGTACTTCCTTATTTGGGTAATTCAAGCGGCATTTTTAAGGAGACGCACTTCCTTGTTTTGATAACTCAAGCAACATTGGAGCCCGCCCGAAGTACAAGGCGAATAAATGAAAATTCAAGAAAAAAGGTGAAACAATTGAAAGCCAAGTAACAAATTAAAAAATTGTAAGTCAGGAGCCCGCCTGAAGAATAGGGTGATGAAACTCAAGTCAAGAGTTCAAAAGAAGCTGCATAGATAGGACTCTTGTAATTTTATTTATCTTTTTAACTCTTGTAATTTTTCATTTTTTGATGTAATGACAGAGTCGCGATCGGAACCTCGATGGTACCTCACTCGACTCTACAACTCGGTATAGTCCATCTCCTTCCAATCCTTTGAGATACCTGTCACTTGATTCCCTCATAACTTGGGTAGGTAGGATGTCCTAAGTCAAGACTTGGTGTCCCTCCTTCCTTCTGTTTCATTCTTTTAATAATGGTCGGAACAAAATTCTATCCCGTTGTCTACTTCTTTATCTGAGAACACTTCATGTTTACATTCAAAAGGGGCATGCTGTAGACACCTAATTTTGTTCCGTCAAAAATATTTCTTGTTCTGATATCACACAATTTAACCCCATTCTTATAATTTTTCCCAAAGAAAATAAATAACCACCTCATCTTTTATTTATTTATTTATTTATTTATTTATTTTTGTTTTTTTATCCAAAAATAATAAGTCATAACAAACTTTATCTCATTCGAACATTCCAACAATCCACCCAATCAAAAATGGACACCTAACCCCTACCCCTCCAATTAAAAAAAAAAAAAAAACACCTCACCACTCACCAAACCACCTCACCACCACCCCCTCCACGTGACCCTTTACCTTTTTTTGTTTACACGTTTTCTTTCCATCTCCATATATAGAACAAGACAATACACAAAAGAGGAGGATTCATTGGGAGCCTACAGAATAACAAAAAACACAAAACAGCACCATCACCTCACAATTTCATAGGCACACAATCATCTTCTTCACGATATATTCACTCACATTAACTGATAAGAAGGAGGAGGAGATACTCACCCTTAACACAACCTCACACCCTCTCCATTTTCTCCATTGATTACACAAAAAGAACACTACACACAGAAAATGAGATAGATCAAGAGAGAGAGTAGTAGAGAGGAAAGACGTGAAAAAAAAAGAGGAAAAAAGATCTGGGTTTCTGTCCTTTTCACCTTCATCCACTCCCACACATGAAAAACACACGCACATGATGCACACAGTGAAACCAACAAAAAAATAAGCAAAAATGGTATGAGAATCGAAGGAGAAAATAGAATTCGGGTTTCTGGTTAGTATTCCGGCAACCTCTTCATCGGAATCTCATCGTTCTCTTTTGATTTTTAGGTGAATCTAATCAGGAAATGTTAATCTCTCCAGAATCTATCTTGATTCATCGTTACTGCCGCTGTCTAGGCTCACCGGATCTTAGGCTACACTGAGTTCGACTTTCTGTTGCATAGTTGGAGTGTTGGGGTTCATCTGTTTTCATGTTTCATCGTTGAAACCGGGTTTCCATCTTGTCGAATTGCTTAGATTTGGTTTTATTTTTATTTTTGGGTTTTTAAGATTCGAATTTCATCTTTCTATTCGGAGATTTTCTATTGCCGTTCGGAGTTGTTGATTCGGAAGTTTATAATTGAGTTTGGTTTCCCTAATTAAAATTTATTCGGATTGGGATTGGCGATATCGAGTTGTATCTTTGTCATTTTTGAAGCTCGAAGTCGAGGTTACCGGCCGCGGTTCTATCTCCGATATATTAAAAGCGACACTTGAGGTCCAATTCTATCTTCTCTTTAATTTTTTTTGTGAATATGAATGATTTGTTATTTGATATGTTTGAATCTTTGTTTTTATGTTGGTTGATGTTGGATTTGAATGTAGAAACTTGGATTAGTAGTCGAAGAATTGATTAATTATTTTGAGAATGAATGCGGGAAGGGGTTCATCTCGATAAAAATAAATTTGGATAATTTTTAATTCATTGATGATGTTGAAATGTGATAAGAATCATGATAGGTTGAGTTGGATAGGAAAATAGTAGGATCGGGTAGGCAAATTTAGAACTTTTGGATTGTTGAAAATATTTGTTGAACGGTTTTATTTTATGAATTTGGATCGATGGTATTCATTAGCCGGGGAATGCCCCGATGTCACATTTGTATTCATTCATCGGGGAATGCCCCGACGTATCATGTACTCAGAGGACGCCCGTGATGAAGGCCCAAAGCATCAAGCAAGGCATTGGAGCATAGTTTAGGATTAGCGTAGGTTACCGTAGGTTTACTTTTCAGTACCTTTTTCATTTTGGGTTGTAATAATTTGATCGGACACTATATTTTTGGACTGGTTTTGTTTGTTTGATTGATCATTTTTGTGTGTTTTTGTGTGGTTTGTACATTTTGTAGTATCAAATTATCTGATATGCTCCACCAAGCGACTATGGTCGAACCACGGGATCGAGAGGTGTCTAACACCTTCCCCTCGGTCAACAGAATTCCTTAACCGAAATCTCTATTCGCGGATCAGTCTAAAAGAGTCAAAATTGTTTTTTTTTTCAAAAGATTTTCCAAAGTGACTTGGTACACCCGATTTATGCCAAGTGGCGACTCTGAGTTTTTGAATATAAATAATTCTTTTCGAAACAAATCTTCATTTTTTTCACTTTAATAATAAAACCCTTTCAAACCTTAAAAACTCAAACTAATCTTTATGGTTGAAAAAGGGGTGTGACATGGGTCTTAAAGATCTACCCAGCATGCCAGGTGCCAATAGAAGGGATTAGTTGAGAGATTTTTAGATCTTTCAAAACATGTGTTCACAAGCGGAGGCCTCATGCCACACACTGTCTCATTTTGTGGTTTCTAAGAGCACTATAAAAAAATCCAGTGGATGTAGAAAAGCCCATTAATTTTTTCTTTAACTTTCCACAAAATGATTCGAATATTTGTCCTGTACAAACTAAAACAATTTCCTCTCCTACCCCACAATCAATTTCTTCAAGTAAAGGATCCTCCTCAAATGATCCGACATATTTAAAAAAAATGATAGTGTTTTGCCAATAATCCAAATTAAAGTTGAGTATTGACACTCCAACCTTCAAGAGGTAGCTAAGCAAATATTTAGCCCTGCAACAAATTTTATTCAAAAAACTCCTGCACATGCCTAGAAGTTTTATGAATTCATACTAACAGACACCAAATCCTGTTTGTTCAAACCCCACAAAGACAAACAAACCCAGTCTTATGTTACCCATACCACAGTTTGGATTAACAAAATCATCTTACCATAAGAGTGGGGTACGCATCCTGCAAAATATCAAAAGTTTACTGAGGCTTTTGAACCCCAATATTATAATTATTTTGATTATCAAAGAGCGTAGATGAATGAATTCACCTTCCAAAATAAAACTAACAAACATTCTTGATTTTTACTCTAGGAAAAACAACTAGCTTCAGAATTCTCCAGTGGTTTCTAGACCAATGGTGGCCAATTTTTGGCCACACCTTTGAGATCCTTCCTCCCCAGTCTGATAAGGATACAAATATTTTACCCAAATATATCATGATGACCATCAAATTTCTTTGCTTTTATAGTTTTTCCACAAGTTTCATGTTCCTTGGATATTCCATAGAAATTCGCCTTTCATAAGCCAGAGGGGCACAAAGGACTTCCATGGTTATCCATCTAGGGCTATTGCAAATGATACAAGAATTGGGATCCGACGGAAGCCTACGTATCGGAAGTAGAAAAGTTGTATCAGATACCAAGTACACGGAAGTGACCCCCCCCCCCCCCCCCAAAATATAGAGGGAAATACGGCAAAAGAGGCTAAGGAAATGAAGCAAGTTAGTAATGACACAATAAATTAGGTGGCAGGACCGACCATATGTTAATGATGCAACTATTAAATAAAATAAAGAAAGAACACAGATTATAAAAATTAAATTTTGATATTAATATCAAAAATAAATTTGAAGATTACAAATAGAGAGAGAGAGAGAAAATTCTAGCCAAGTATTCTAGAGAGAGCTTCTTCCAAAGAAAATAATGTGTTCTCCTCAAGAAGAGGAATGGGCTATTTATAGCCAAAATATGCAACAGTAAAAATTGCTACAGTGATCTACAATAACATCCACCATAATTGAGCTACCGAAACATTGACTATAATTTTTCAGCAATTGTTTGCTGATGTCATGCATGACATCAATGTTTTGATTACTCCTTGATGATGTCAATTTGATGTCGAATTGACTGAATATCTTCTTCATCATCCATGTCTGATTTTTGTAGTTGAAAATTGATTGTTGGAAATTTCATCTTTAGTTTGTTAGAGAAGTTTTTTCATTTGTTGAATGAAATCTACTCGGCTACCTGACTTAGCCAATTGTGGGGTTGCAATTGATTTTTGTTGTAGAAATGAGATTTAAGCGGCGTCTGTTGAGGTCAAACATCCAAGATTGCGTAGGAACCACTTTTCTACTTTTGGTACGTAAGCTTCCGTCGGATCCCAATTCTTGTACTATTTGCAATAGCCCTGGAGGGATAACCATGGAAGTCCTTTGTGCCCCTCTAGTTTATAAAAGGCAAAATTCCATGAAATATCCAAGGAATATGAAAGCTATGGGAAAATTATAAAAGCAAAGGAATTTGATGATCATCATGAGATCTTTGGGTAAAATATTCATATCCTTCCTGGACTAGGGGAGGAAGGATCTCAAAGTTGTGGCCAAAAATTGGCCACCATTGGTGAAGAAACCACTGGAGGAATTCCGAAGCTAGTTGCTTTCCCCAGAGTAAAAACCAAGAATGTTTGTTAGTTTTATTTTGGAAGGTAAATGCATTCATCCACGCTGTTTGATAATCAAAATAATTATAATATTGGAGATCAAAAACCTTAGTAAGCTTTTGATATTTTGTAGGATGCATACCCCACTCTTTTGGTGTGATGATTTTGTTAATCCACACCATGGTATAGGTAACATAAGACTGGTTTTTTTTTCTTTATGGGGTTTAAACAAACAAGATTTGGTGTCTGTTAGTATGAATTCATAAAACTTCTGGGTATGGGCAGAAGTTTTTTGGATAAAATTTGTTGTCGGGCTAAGTATTTGCTTAGCTACCTCTTGAAGGTTGCAGTGCCAATACTCAACTTGAATTTGGATTATTAATAAATCACTATCATTTTTGAAATATGTCGGATCATCTGAGGAGGATCCTTTACTTGATGAAATTGTTTATGGGACAGGTAAAGAAATTATTTTAGTTTGTACAAGACAAATATTTGAATCATTTTGTGGAAAGTTAAAGGAAAAATTAAAGGTGTTTTCTACCTCCACTTGAATTTTTATGGTGCCCTTAGCAACAACAGAATTAGATGATGTGTGGCTTGAGGCCTCCACTTGTGAACATATATTTTTGAAGATTTGAAAATCTCTCAGATAATCCCTTCTGTTGGCACCTGACATGCTGGGTAGATCTTCAAGACCCATAAGTAGACGCTATTATTTAAAATTTTCTTCTGTCTGGAGGACAGGCATTGTTTGAGCTAATTGAGTCTCTTCGTCTTCTTCATCGACCAAATCAACACATTTCTTGGTGTTGGAAATTGAAATTGGATTTGTACTTGATTGCATTAGGAAAAATTATGGTAATCCCGGATTGCCATAATCAGCTAAGGTTTGATAGCATGGCTGGTTTGTGTCAGCTACTACATTTTGAAGTTGCTTTGGTGCAACTGAAGTTTTTTGCTGTGGTGTAACAGCTTTTTTGGTGGTCTCTTCTGGAGATGGAAGGGCTAGAATTTGTGGAGGTGGAGATTCTTTTTTTTTCTGGGCATCTTATCTTCCCTGCAAGAATTCCCTGGTAAGAAAATCTAGTATAGAGTTGGAGCTCCTTTTGATATATTCAATATCAAAATCAAAAACAAATAAAATTGCCTAGAATCTAGCTAATATATGTTTAGAGGCAAGGTTTTGTACATCTATTTGTAAAATGGATTTCGCCGCTTTACAATCAATCCTTTGTAAATTTTTTTGATTTAACAAATCAACTTGAAATTTGAAAATGCATAACACAGTTGCTAAAATTTCTTTTTTGATAGTAGGATAATTTTGCTGAGTTTTATTCCAATGTTTGGATGCAAATGCAACTATATATTCTTTATCATATTTCTTTTGTTTTAAAATAGAACCATATCCTATGTATGATGCATCTGTTTCAAATATTTTGAATGACAAGGGAACGGGGAGGGATAGGCAAGGGAGGTCTTTTTCCTTTAATTTGATTTCTTTGACTACATTGGTATGAATTTGAGTCCATGGAGGAGAAGGCTTTTTCAACCTGTCGTGGAGAGGTTTCAACAGATTGTTGAGCCCGGGAATAAAATCTACTATGTAATTAACGCATCTTAAAAATCGTTGAAGTTGAGTTTTATCAAGAATTTGATCGGGAAATTTGTCAGCAAATTGGATGGACATTTGAATTAGGGAAACAGTACCATTACAAATTTTTTGGCCGAGGAATCTGGTACCGACTTGAAAAACACTACACTTAGTTTATAACAAAACTAAGCCATTATCTTTGATGATATTAAAGAAGACAAGTAAATGTTTAAAATGTTGATCAAAGCTGGTGGAAAACACTAAAACATCATCAATATACATGAGAATGAATTTTGAAAAAGGACTAAAAATGTCATTCATTGTTTTTTGAAATTCAAAAGGAGCATTTTTTAAGCCAAAGGGAATTATGTTCTATTCATATTTCCCAAATGGTACTGTAAAAGCAGTTTTATAATGATCTCTTGGATCAATTTGGATTTTCTAAAATCCTGATTTTAGATCAAACTTGGAAAAAAATTGTAGCAGCATAAAGCCGTTGGAGAAGATCCTTTTTATTAGGAATAGGATATCCAATCCATTGGAGGACGGAATTGAAAGTTTTGTAGTTGATAACCAAATGAGGGGCTCCTCATTTGATTTTAAAACTTTTATTGACATAGAAGGTGGCACAACTCCGTGGAGATTTACTTGGTGAGATGATCTATTTTTGGAGAAGATCATTGATTTCCATTTTACAATGGATTTTCATCTCATGATTCATTTGAATTGGACGAGCTTTGGTAGGAATGGTTTTTCCATCAAAGTAAGGCTCGTAAGGAAGCCTGACCATAAGCTTTTTGCGATTTCAAAATGTTGTGGGAAGGTCAGCGCAAAGCTCTTTTTTAATGTTTGTTTCTAAGGCCCAAACCTTAAATTGAAGAGAAGGTTCCTGAAGTTGTTTCTCCAGTCTTCGGAATGCAATTTCTTCTTTGAGAAAATTAATTTGAGCCTCTTTGTTTTTTAGAGAGGATAAAATTTTCTGAATGGGCGGTTTGTCAAATGGGAGAAACATATTGTTGGCATCAATAGTTATTCCTGTATGAGTAACCTTGAAAGGAATTAAAGTTTCAATAAAGAGGGTGCCTAGTATTACAGGACAGATTATATCCTTTACTAGAACAATGAAAGTAGAGGATGAAAAAAGCGAATTTCCTAGGGAATTTCGTATTTTGACATCAGAAAGTTTGTAACTTATTCTTAGTTTACTATCATTTGCAGACCTAAGGGCTTCCGCAGATTTTTTGAAGTACTTATTAGGGATAAGTCCTTCTTGGACACAATTGAGGTCTGCACTTGTATCAAACAAGGAAATGATATTTAGGACAAATTATATGTTGATAACCAAGGTTATCCAAGTGTGCTATCTTTTGATGGTAACCTTTGAAATGTATTGAACAAGGAAATCTCCCTCTTCAATATTCAAATCCAATGGGTCAGTGACGTCTACCAGCTGAGACTGTTCAGCCTTCATAGAGAATTGTTGGAGGACAAGGTGATATAAGTCTTGTCTTGCTTTGATTTGTCTAATTTCCTCTTTAAGGGGTACTATCTCAGATTGGAGGTCTTGAATAGTTACTACCCTAGGTTTACTAGAAGAAAACTGCTTCAGTACATCAGTGATATTGTAAGTATTTGTAATCTGGGGATGAGAAAATACACTAGATGAAGATGTAGAAGGCTGGTCTAGCGTCTTTTTGAATTAGTCTAAATAATATTTCTTTTGATCGAAATTTTGTAAATTGATACTTATTTCTAAGAGGAGATCTTGTTCTTTTTTTAGAACATCAATCTTTGGTTGGTATTCTTGACCAGACTGGGAAGATTCCAAGTCATCATTTTGGATTTGGTTGAATTCCTGATCAAATTTGTCATTAGCACTATCTGAATCTTCGCTTTCTTCTAATAAGAAGTATTGGATTTGGCTAAGGACAGAATCATCAAGGTTGAGGTTTCTAACTTTTTTAGATAATTTACAATATTTGGCAATATGACCAGACTGCCCACACCTTTAACATTTGCCACTATAGGGGGCAGGAAGAGTTGGTGTTACTGTCTGGTTTCTTTTAGGATAGGATGGTTTTGATTTTCGGGAAAAATTAGGCTTGGTAGTAGAAACTTCCCATTTTGAGGTTGGTTTTCTATAAGTCTTCTTCCTACAATAGGGGAGGCCAAATTGTTCACCGAGACTTCCAAAATCTCGATGGGTTTGAGCCCTGTCTTTAGCGAGTTGCCTTAGTATCTTATCTTACCGACAAATTTTTAAGTCAACTTGCTGAACTAGGAATGTGAGCTGACCATAAGTGATTTGATCATTTGGAATAATCTCGTTGGATATTGGTTTTGAAGATCTTCTTTGACTATGTCTCTAAGGGGCTTAGGCAATCCATCCAGGAATTTTTCTTTTCAATGTGGGAGGTTCCATCAGGTATTTCATAGATCCTCATAAGAAAAGCATCTTTGTACCACCTGAAATAAGAAAGAGTTTTACACTTAAGATTGTTTAGTACTTCAGAGGATCTTTCTCTAAAGATACCTGGACTACCGATGAGGGTTTTGATAATAGTATAAATCAATGTATTTGTGCAATCAGGAATGGTTTCTCCATCCCCAAGAATTGGTTCTCCTAAGGAGTCTACACGGACACTTTATAAGATACTTTGTTTATATTTCTCACTAAGATGGGTATCCCAAGCTGGCCTATGAACCCAGCTACTAGGACATAGGCAGTGAGTTGATCTGAGTAGTTGTGGGCAGTTCTATAAGCAGTGGAAACCATTGTCATCTGCTGAAGTTTGGAAAGGATGTTATACTCAGAACAACCACCTATTTTCCATTCATAGATATTATTGGCATTGTAGTTAGTCTGCATAACATAAGGTCTTTCTTCTAAAGCTACATCTAGAGGAGTGGCTCTAGGGTAATAAAGTTTTTGTGGCTTTCTCCAATTGGAAGATTCAGTTTTAACAGGAGCTATTTCTAGAGGAGGTTCTTCCTATGGCTGGCTATCATCCAAACTATCCTGTTGGAGAACCCCAACTGTAGTAGACGAGCCAACACTGGGGTCTCAGGAATGTCTAAGTGAAGGGATTTCTCAATTTGGATGATCCTCCGCTGGTTTGTTTCCAGCCTTTCTTTTGAAAAGTGAAGCAACAATTGAGCTATTGGCATGAGAAATTGCAAAACCTTGTGATGGAGAAAGTTCAGCGGTGATGTCCGCACCATTTATGGTTTTCCATACTTATGAAACATTGATTGATTTAGAACAAGAAAAATCTAATTGATGATATTTAGCATAAGCCTTTAACCATTCAAAGAAATTAATTTAGTTTTGGACAGAATTTAGAAATTCATAATAAATTTCTTGAATATTTTTTTGTCATCTTTCGTGAAATTAGTAAAAAATCAAGTCTGTTTTAAAATATTTCCAGATGAATAAAATTCTGTTCCAAGAGTTTTCTTATCAATGTGAAAATCTTGACTTAAAACCCCCAGTTCTGCGCCTAAGTCTGGGTAAGTTGGAGATTGGGGTGGATCATCATGGATATCATTGGGAGGTGTTTCCACAGAATATTTAGCTTGTGGAAATCTAGATTCGAAGTTAATAGTCTCAATTCTAGAAGGAAATGAGGAAACTGAATTCCTAGTCGTCTGTATCTCAGGGAGAACAGATGAGGAGCCAGAGATTCGTTGGCTTTGAGATCTTTGGAAAGAAATAGAAACAGTTCCAAAGGAGAACTATCGGATCTGAGAAACAGTAGTATTCTCAAGTTTGTCTGCTGGGCTGTACCTTTCAACATCCAACTCTGGGGCAAGGATACTTGCTTCCAGGAGATCTGCTTGGTAACTGACAAGTGAGACCGTTGAAGGCCAGTTTGGAATAATAAGATTTTTCCTTTGTAGCTGTTTTTCATAGATCAGGAGCTAAAGTCAGTACCCATGGCCTTATACTGAACTCTATAAATGATTGCTATTGGGAGAGATCTATATTTGATTTTGTAATTGGATGTCTTAACATTGAGTGTTAAAGAATCTAATATATTTAGATCCTTTAAGAAAACGATAAAATTTAGAAAACAGTCAAAATAAATTGGACCATTACAAAGACTGTTTTCGACCATTCCTAGTAAGGAATCATTGAAGTCTAGGAACCTAGAGTCCCTAAGACAAAGGAGTGGAGATGTATCTAAACCTTCTCGTGAAAGAGGTTTAGCTGCTATTTGGACTAGGCCGAAATGGAGGCAATCGTACTTACGCTTACATATTTCGATAGTCTTGGGTTGAGAAGCTTGATATCCTCATGATCTGATTCAAGAGAGATAGTTTTTTTGATAGTGAAATATGGTAATCACTTGTTTAGAGATCACCATCTGGAGGGAGCTTTGTAAATTTGGTCTTGAGGATGCCTGGGAATTTTCCAGTCATCAATTGTTTGCTGCAAATTAGAGAAACTGATCTCTTCCTTGAGTTTTGAACTTGGAGAATTGTAGAATGTTGAAGCGGATGAAGAGGATAAGAGTTCTTAGAAGTAGAAGAGAAGGGACGACAGAAACCCATAGAAGAATTTAAACAATACACAATTAATAACAACAATATTAACTTATAAGCTTCTTATCCTTGGATCAAGAGACTATTGAGTTCCATAATGAAAAATTTTCAAGTACTTAATTCAATATTATATGGAAGAGTCAAATCTGGTAATTAAATTGGTGAAATCTTGCCTCAATACTATATGTTTTAGCTAGATCCATTTTATCTAAAAGGTTCATTAGTCAGATAGTCCAAAGGTTATAAATAACCATCTATAAGTCCCTAAGTCTCCACCTGCAATCCAGTCATAAATGCTTAGGTTAAACAACCTACAATGTAGATCTGAAAGATCAGAGTAATATCTTCAAAATAATCCTTTTATAAAATAAATCTCTTTAAGTCTAATAGATTAAGTCAAGTTTTACCATTCATATTAAAGATCTAACAGTACTATATAATAGCAAGTTAAAAAAAGAGTAATAATCTTTACTTTCCCCCATGGCTCTGATACCATGTATATATATATATAT
>NC_061114.1:5034247-5042976 GCF_002878395.1 Capsicum annuum | reverse complement strand
GAATGAAGGGAGTATAAATTTTACTCCTTCCGTTCTAATTTATACACATCACTTTGTCTAAACTTTAAAAAAGGAAGAGAGATTTATGAAATTTATACTCTATAATAAGTCATAAAAATTTGTGTGACTATAAATTATTTTATTAAGGATAAAATAAGATATTTTAAAGTTAAATTGTTACTAAATACAGAAGTGTATCATTCTTGCTGGAGAAGTAATATTGATCCTTATTATTTTTGGTTAGTTAAGTTTTAGCTTTTGATTAATTGATATGTGCACAACTCCGAAAAATAGCAATTAAGAATAGACAATGTATACTAAGAAAAAGATTTAATTTTTTCTTCGTTATATGACACGATTAAAGGTCTTAAATAAAATGCACTATAATTACTTGAAACAAATATAAAGTAAAAAATATGTTTTAAATTTGAGTTTATTATTTTTAAGCTCAGAAATATGGAGCAGAAAACATTTTCATTTTTCCCTTTCATTTTAAGAAAAAACACCAAATGAAGCAATAAATTAAAAATTATTTACCCGTCATAGAATTGAGTAATAAAAAAATTGAAGGATGTAATTGTTTGAGCTCGTAATAAATAATAACTGTCCTTTATGCTACATGAAAATAACTACATATAGTGTGTACATTATCGTATCCAATTCATTTAATTATGTATACTTATAATAAATTAAATCATCATAACAATTTCGATCCTGTTATAAATGTATTTACATTATAGTGAATGTCAATCAAGATCTAATAAGATCTAGTTCATATCTATCAGGATTTGATGTATTTGTCTTTTACTATAAAATTGGGGGCAAATTTCCCCTATAAATAGAAGCTTCCTTCATTGTAAATCATCGCTCAAGAGAAGAAATAAGAATTACTCTCTCTATTCTCTCTACTCTTCTTTCTTGTTCTTTATTATTTTATAACACGTTACCAGCGCGAGACTCTGTAAATCAAGGTGAGATTATAAATCTAAAGAATTTTAAGGTTAGTAATTCTTTATGTTATCTTTCTTTTGCTACTACTAATATAATTATTATTGAAATTAAGGAAAAATAATTGTTATGGAACCATTTATATTTTAAATTTATTCCTCAATAACAATATTATAAAAAAAAAGGATGATAATATGTTGGGTTCAAGTTCCATCGATTCATGCCTAAGACGCCTTTATATGGATAAGATGTTGAGTTTGAATCTCAATACACCATACTGACGATATTATGATGGCTAAGGCAAAATAATGAGTGTTTAATAAAAGGTCATGAAACATATCCCATTAGTATGCTCTATTCCATGAAGTGAATATGGTAGCATGAATCTGAAAGTTGACAACTTGCTTCATTGTTGAAAGAAGACAAGTGATTTAATGCACGAATATAAGCGTGGAGAGACAATATGATAATAATCATCAAAAGTGATAATATTTTCACACACTTATTATGATTATAAGATATGCTAGAGAAAAATTCTTTACATCATATGTATGCCTCGATTTGCTTCTGAAGTAGAATAATTTTGAAAGAGGTTATAAGCTATCATAATTTGATATGCTTAAGGCACAATTATATTCCATTCCGGGGGAATGAGAAACTTATTAATGCAAACGTGTACTTGATTGTGATTGTATCACAACTCACCTTCGAAAGAGGTTGAATAATTTTAAAATCTATTTCTGAAGTAGTAAATCTGAAATGTATTCATATAATAGTAAATCTGAAATTTACTAAAGCAAAAACACATATCATTGTAAACTTGGAGTTTACTAGATTAAAAGTTCATAAGTTGACATGAACGATTGAGATATCCCGAAGATATGCATACTGAGTATTGAACATATATTGAAGAATTAGAAAATCCTTCATGAACTTTAATGGTGCTTGTTCTCGTGATAAGTTGATTAGACCAACTATATTTGGGATTAGATCCCTCAAAATCTGAAAAGAATAAAAAGTGAATAAGGGTCCGTTCACCTATCATGTGATATGTTGAAAAAATGCATCAATAAGATGATCATATGTACATTCATGGTCAACCTACGTTTGACATTCATAAAGTTACTTGTTCAATATAAATTGAGCAGAATTTTCAGATTGTGTAATCAAGATAATTCATCTTGATGATGATGGTTTAGCATTGAATGCCTTCCATAAATAGTTGAACCATTACTAATGAGAACAAAGTGTCATGTATTGGTATGAAATATGATATATTGCATACAATATCACTTGTATGCATTAGATCAATAAATTATGATTATTTCTTCCCCTCAATTGGTTTAAGGTCATGAACCAACTATTCTATCTAATAGTTTTGATGTGTGGTATACGATAAATGAGTATACCATGATGCATCAAGATAGATTCCTCAAGAAAAAAGATGGAGGATATATGTTAGTTTTCCTAACATAAGGGGGAGATTATAAGCAGTTATGAAATATGTTAGGAATTATCATCAGATCCTTATTCAAAAGATAATTCAAGTCAAATGCAGAAAACATTTCATATTTAGCTGCAAGTGCTCCTATTTTTTGTCCTTTATAATTTTCAGATTGTGTAATCAAGATAATTCATCTTGATGATGATGGTTTAGCATTGAATGCCTTCCATAAATAGTTGAACCATTACTAATGAGAACAAAGTTTCATGTATTGGTATGAAATATGATATATTGCATACAATAGCACTTGTATGCATTAGATCAATATTTTATGATTATTTCTTCCCTCTCAACTGGTTCAAGGTCAGGAACCAGCTATTTCATCTAATAATTTTGATGTGCGGTATACGATTAATAAATATACCATGATACACAAAGATGGATTCGTCAAAGAAGATGGAGGATGTATGTTATTTTCCTAACATAAGGGGGAGATTATAAGCAGCTATAAAATATGTTAGGAATTACCATCAGATCCTCATTCAGAAGAAAATTCAAGTCAAATGCCGAAAGCATCTCATATTTAGCTTCAAGTGCTCCTATTTTGTGTCCTTAAAGGATAAAATCTATACATGCGTAAATTTTGATAGACCAATTGGTTCCAAATGAAATAATTCTTGAAAAAGATAAGGAGCAAATAATCATAATAAGAAGGCCATGTGCTCTTGAAGAACCTACAACATAACACTTCATGAAACCTTATGAGAGGTTTAGGTACCTGAAAATAATGAAGTGATGAGATCTCAAAATGTTATGTCGCATTGTGAACTGATACAAAATAAGAAATCGTCGATGATATCTTTGATAAAATATTGGCGTAATATTGTAAAATATTATGAGGATCTGAATTCTGCATTAATTTAAGCATGCTGACGTAGAAATATTTATCAAGTGACTTGAAAGGACGCATTTTGGTAAGCGTAAAACTTATTTGATTTGCAGTCCAGACACTTGAAGATGTCACACTTGACATGTTGGATATTGTTACTTGACAAACATCCATATGAAAATCCCTAAAGGATTCAAATTGCCTAAAGCATATAAAGTTTCTGAAAAACTTTTTATTATCTTCATAAGATATAATTTGATGATTTGAGTATCATTGAAACTCTTTGAGAGTTTTCAAAAGCAATAGAGTATTTTCTTAAATGAGAAACATGCAAAAATTGAATAAGGATCAATTCCGGCCTCAAGAAAAGAATGAGGAACTCCTTGGTTATGAAGCACCATATCTTAGTGCAATTGATGCACTAATGTATCTTATAAATACTACAAGGCCTGATATAGCCTTTTTTTTAGTTAATTTGTTAGCAAGTTTGCAGTCCCGATCTTATTGATCATGTTGATTTTGGGTACTTATCTGACCTACATAAAGCTCAGTCTCCAATAGGCTATGTGTTCATATGTGGTGCTACTACAATATCTTGGAGATATACAAAGCAGTTTATCGTAGCCACTTCATCGAATCATGCTGAAATATAGCTATTCATGAAGCAAGCCAAGAATGTGTATGGTTGAGGTCCATGATACATCTTATTCGAGAAAAATGTGGTGTGAAATATGACAATCTACCCATAATTTTATACGGAGATAATGCATCATGCATAGCACATCTTAATGGAGGATTCATAAAAGGAGATAGAATGAAAGACCCTTTATCAAAGCTTTTCTACATACATGAGCTACAAAAGAATGGTGATATCAACATCCAACAGATTCGTTCAAGTGAAAATGTGCCTGATTTATTCACCAAGTCTTCTCTAATTACAACTTTTAAGAAGATGGTACACAAGATCGGGATGCAAAGGTTCAAGGATTTTCTCATTAGGGGGAGTTAATACGCGCTGTACTCTTTTTTCTTTATAAGGTTTTGTCCCACTGGGTTTTCCTTATAAGGTATTTAATGAGGCTACCAATATGCGTATTGTTAGAAATGTGTACTCTTTTTCCTTCACTAGATTTTTTTTCCTACTGAATTTTTTCTAGTAAGGTTTTAACGAGGCACATTATCTATCTAGACATTCAAGGGGGAGTGTTATAAATGTATTTACATTATAGTGAATGTCTATCAAGATCTAATAAGATCTAGTTGATATTTATCAGGATTTGATGTATTTGTCTTTTAGTGTGAAACTAGGGCAAATTTCCCCTATAAATAGAAGCTTCATTCATTGTAAATCATCCCTTAAGAGAAGAAATAAGAATTACTCTCTCTATTTTCTCTACTCTTCTTTCTTGTTCCTTATTGTTTTATAAGAGATCCTACAAACAAAACATATTGTAAGGTATAATTATATTCAAAATAACAGAGTAAATAATAAACAACTCAATTTTGATAATGTCGTAAATGGTACTTATTTTATCTTGATCATGTTGGTTGATCAAATAATCTAAAATATAAGTCAAATGAATGTTTTTGGGGGTTATATTTCACAATTAGAGGTCTTAAATGAAATACAATATAATTACTTTGAAACAAATATGAAGGCGAAAATTAATTTTTAAAATTTGGGTTTATTTCTTTTTAGCTCAGAAATATGGAGGAAAAGGTAAAATTCTCTTTTTCCCCTATCAAAGAATTAGGTGCTGAAAAAAAGATATTTGTTTGAGCTTGTACTAATTAATATAATTGTCGTTTACTTTAGCGACAGGTTGATAATAGAATAAATCTCACATGCGAATAATTGTCATCTACTCTTTTTGATTTCAGATGGTACAAAGATGTTTTTCTTATGAGGATCTATGAAAGACTTGATGGGAACCTCCCATATTGGAATGAAAAATTCCTGGATGGATTGCCTAAGTCCCTTAGAGACTTACTCAAAGAAGACCTTCAAAACCAATACTCCAACGAGATCATTCCATTTGAGCAAATCACTTATGGTCAGTTTACAAGCCTAGTTCAACAAATTGCCTTAAAAATCTATCAACAAGATAAGATATTAAGGCAACTCGCTAAAGACAGGGCTCAAACCCGTCGAGATTTAGGAAGTTTGTGAACTATTTGGCCTCAACTTTTGTAGGAAGAAGTCTTATAGAAAAACAACCTCAAAAAGGTAAGTTTCTACTATCAAGCCTATTTTTCCCTGAAAATTAAAACCGTCCCATCCTAAACGGAATTATACGGTAACACCGATTCTTCCCGCCCCCAATTGTGGCAAATGTTATAGGTGTGGGCAGCCTGGTCATATTGATAAATATTGTAAATTATCTAAAAAGGTTAGAAACCTCAACCCTGATGATTCTATCCTTAGCCAAATCCAACACCTCTTACTAGAAGAAAGTGGAGATTTGGATAATGCTAATAACGAATTTGATTAGAAATTCAACCAAATCCAAAATGATGACTTGGAATCTACCCAGTATGATCAAGAATACCAACCAAAGATCAATGTTCTAACAAAAGAACAAGATCTCCTCTTAGACATGATTAGCAATTTACAAGATTTCGATCAAAAGAAATATTATTTAGACCAATTCAAAAAGACCCTAGATAAGCCTTCTACATCTTCATCTAGTGTATTTTCTCATCCCCAGATTACAAATACTTACAATATCACTGACGTCCTAAAGAGGTTTTCTTCTAGTAAACCTAGGTTAGTAACTTTTCAAGACCTCTAATCTTAGATAGTACTCCTTAAAGAGGAAATTAGACAAATCAAAGTAAGACAAGACTTAGATCGCCTTGTCCTCCAATAATTCTCTACGAAGGTTGAACAGTCTCAGTCGGTAGATGTCACTGACCCATTGGATCAAAATATTGAAGAGGGAGATTTCCTTATTCAATACATTTCAAGGATTACCATCAGAAGATGGCACACCCGGATAACCTTGGTGATCAACAAATCATTTATCCTAGCTATCATTGCCTTGTTTGAGACAAGTGCAGACCTTATTTATGTCCTAGAAGGACTTAACCCTACTAATTACTTCTAAAAATCTGCGGAAGCCCTTAGGGCTACAAATGGTAGTAAACTAAGAACAAGTTACAAACTTTCCGATACCGAATTATGAAATTCCCTAGGAAATTCTCTTTTGTCATCCTCTACTTCCTTTTTTATAGTAAAGAATATAACTAGTCCTGTAATGCTAGGCACCCCCTTTATTGCAACTTTAATTCCTTTCAAGATTTACTCATACGAGAATAATTATTGAGGCCAATAATATGTTTCTCCCATTTGACAAACCTCCTATTCAAAAAATTTTATCCTCTCTAAAAATCAAAGAGGCTCAAATTAATTTTCTCAAAGAAGAAATTGCATTCTGAAGACTGGAGCAACAACTTTAGGAACCTTCTCTTCAATCTATGGTCAGGACCTTAGAAACAAAGATTGAAAAAGATCTTTGCGCTTACCTGCTCATAACATTTTGGAATCGCAAAAAGCATATGGTCAGGTTTCCTGACGAGCCTGACTTTGATGAAAAAACCATTCCTACCAAAGCTTGTCCAATTTAAATGAATCATAAGCTGACAATCTATTGTCAGACGAAAATCAATGATCTTCTAAAAAAAAAAAGATCATCTCACCAAGTAAATCTCCTTGGAGTTGTGCTACCTTCTATGTCAACAAAAGTTCTGAAATTGAACGAGGAGCCCCTCATTTGGTTATCAACTACAAACCTCACAATTCCGCCCTCCGATGGATTAGATATCCTATTCCTAAAAAAAAGGATCTTCGCCAACGGCTTTATGCTGCGATAATTTTTTCCAATTTTGATTTAAATTCAGGGTTTTGGAAAATCCAAATTAATCCAAGAGATCATTATAAAACTGATTTTACAGTACAATTTGGGCAATATGAATGGAACATAATGCCCTTTTGCCTAAAAAATGCTCCTTCCGAATTTCAAAAAATAATGAATGGCATTTTAATTCTTTTTCAAAATTCATTCACGTGTATATTGATGATGTTTTAGTGTTTTCCACCAGCATTGATCAACATTTTAAATATTTACATGTCTTCTTTAATATCATCAAAGATAATGGCTTAGTTTTGTCCAAAACTATGTATAGTGTTTTTCTGGTCGATATCAGATTTCTCGATCAAAAAATTTGCAATGGTACTATCACCCCAATTCAAAGATCCATCAAATTTGCTGACAAATTTCCCGATCAAATTCTTGATAAAACTCAACTTCAACAATTTTTAGGATGCGTTAATTATATAGCAGATTTTATTCCCGGGCTCAACAATCTGTTGAAACCTCTCCACGACAGGTTGAAAAAGCCTCCTCCTCCATGGACTCAAATTCATACCAATGTAGTCAAAGAAATCAAATTAAAGGCAAAATACCTCCCTTCCATATCTCTCCTTGACAAAGAATAGTTGCATTTGTATCAAAACATTGGAAGAAAGCTCAGCAAAATTATCGTACTATCAAAAAAGAATTTTTAGCAACTGTGTTATGCATTTCCAAATTTCAAGCTGATTTGTTAAATCAAAATTTTTTACTAAGGATTGATTGTAAAGAAGCGAAATTTGTTTTGCAAAAAGATCTAAAGAACCTTGTCTCTAAACATATATTTGCTAGATTGCAAGCAATTTTATCTGTTTTTTATTTTGATATTGAATATATCAATGGGAGCTCTATCTCTGTACCAGATTTTCTTACCAGGAAATTCTTGCAGGGAAGATAAGATGCCCAGATAAAATAACAAAGAACCTCCACCTCCACAAATTCCAGCTCTTTCATCTCCAGAAGAGACCACCAAAAAAGTTGTTACACCACAACAAAAAACTTCAGTTGCACCAAAGAAACTTCCAAATATAGTAGCTGACATAAATCATAATCTTTCATAATGCAATAAAGTACAAATCCAATTTAAATTTCCAACACCAAGAAATGGGTTGATTTGGTCGACGAAGAGACTCAATTAGCTCAAGCAGTGTCTGTCCCCTGGATAAAAGAAAATTTTAAAAAATGGCACCTACTTATGGGTTGTAACACCTAATTTTGTCCCATAAAAATATTTCTTATTCTGATATCACACAATTTAACCCCATTCTTATAATTTTCCCCAAAAAAATAAATAACCACCCATCCTTTACTTATTTATTTATTTATTTTTGTTTTGTTTTTGTCCCAAAATAACAAGTCATAAAAAACTTTGTCTCATTCTAACATTCCAACAACCCACCCAATCAAAAATGGACACCTAACCCCTACCCCTCCAATTAAAAAAAAAAAAAAACACCTCACCACCACCCCCTCCATGTGACCCCCTACCTTTTTTTTTGTTTACACGTTTTCTTGACATCTCCATATATAGAAAAAG
>NC_061114.1:5008506-5031247 GCF_002878395.1 Capsicum annuum | reverse complement strand
TCCATCTTGTCGAATTGCTTAGATTTGGTTTTATTTTTATTCTTGGGATTTTAAGATTCGAATTTCATCTTTCTATTTGGGGATTTTCTATTGCCGTTCAGAGTTGTTGATTCGGATGTTTATAATTGAGTTTGATTTCCTGAATTAAAATTTGTTCTGATTGGGATTGGCGATATCGAGTTGGATCTTTGTCATTGTTAAAGCTCGAAGTCGAGGTTCTCGGGCGTGGTTCTATCTCCGATATATTGAAAGTGACACTTGAGGTTCAATTCTATCTTCTCTTTAATTTTTTATGTGAATATGAATGATTTGTTATTTGATATGTTTGAATCTTTGTTTTTGTGTTGGTTGATGTTGGATTTGAATGTGGTAACTTGGATTAGTAGTCGAAGAATTGATTAATTATTTTTAGAATGAAAGTGGGAAGGGATTGATCTCGATAAAAGTAAATTTGGATAATTTTTAATTCATTGATGATGTTGAAATGTGATAAGAATTATGATAGGTCGAGTTGGATAGGAAAATAATAGGTTCGGGTAAGAAAATTTAGAACTGTTGGATTGTTGAATATTGAAAATGTTTGTTGAATGGTTTTATTTTATGAATTTGGATCGATTGTATTCATTCGTCGGGGAATGCCCCGAGGTCACATTTGTCTTCATTCACCGGGGAACGCGCCGACATATCATGTACTGAAGGATGCCCGTGATGAAGGCCCGAAGCATCGGGTAAGGCATTGGATCGTAGTTTAGAATTAGTCTAGGTTAGCGTAGGTTTACTTTTCAGTACCTTTTTCATTTTGGGTTGTAACAATTGGACCAAACACTATATTTTTGGACTGGTTTTGTTTGTTTGATTGATAGTTTTTGTGTATTTTTTTTTGTTTGTACATTTTGTAGTATCAAATTAGCCGATATGCTCCACCAAGCGACTGTGATCGAACCACGAAATAGAGAGGTGCCTAACACCTTCCCCTCGATCAACAGACTTTCTTAACCGAAATATCTATTCGCGGATCAGTTTAAAAGATTCAAAATCATTTTTTATGACAAAGGATTTCCAAAGGTGACTTGGCACACCCGATTTATGCCAAGTGGCGACTCTGAGTTTTTGTATATAAATAATCCTTTTCAAAATAAATCTTCATTTTTGTCACTTTAATAATAAAACCCTTTCAAACCTTAAAAACTCAAACTAATCTTTTTGGTTAAAAAAGGGGTGTGACAGCCCTGGCGACTCTGTTGGGGATTTTTCAGAATTCGAGCTTGTTTTGGAGTTGTATCGGCTTAGTTTAACACTATAGGTGTATAGACATTTTGTTTGTGTTATTTTGTGTTGTTGTTTACCATTGTTGAGTGTCTACGTGCTCTTTGTTTACAGTTTTTACTTTATGTGTTACCGCTTTATATCTGGCATCATGTGCATAACCTGAGTCTTTGTTTCTGCAATAAGTTAGTACACGTGTGTACACGATCTATAGTTGATTCACCCTTATTTTAGGAGGGGGGGCGTTGGATTGTATGGAGTAGGTGGACAGCTAAAGCAAGCCACTATCGACCATACGCTCCCCCGAATACCCTTGTTAGTGGACCCCACCATAGGTCAACCTTTAGGTCATGCTTATCTGTATCATATTGAGAACTAGCGGGACCCACGTGGCCCTTTTCAGGAGACTTACCTCTAAAGCATCCTTACGTGCTAAATGTTGCATCTTTGAGGGTAACATGGTCATTTGACGGACTCATTCGGGGAAGACGTGTGTTAGAAGTAAAGTGCGTAGGCAAAAAATGTTGAGAAAAAAATAGAAAAAAACATAAGTGAAAAGTGAGTCGAAAAGAAAAAAAAGAGAGTTTTGTAGTTTTTAGAGTTCTTTATGGATTTTGTTTTCCACGATTCAAAAATTCAAAAAAAAAAGATTTTTTTTTACTTTTGCACTCATTTTTCAAAAATTTAAAAAAAAAAAAACATCAAAAAGATTTTCCTTTTGTTTCATTTAGCAAGCAATCACAATTTGAAAACTCCAAAACGATTTTTTTAAGAGCTTTTTATAAAAGAAAAATTCAAAAAAAAAGGTGGTAGAAGTTTTGTATATTTCATATAACAAAAATACCAAAAAGATTTTCTTTCATAGCTGTTGATGTCATTTTTTATGTGAAGTGTCAAATTGAAAACTCAAAGAAATGGTTTTGTTATGTTGTTCATCGTGTGTCTTTGGTCGTGTCTCAAGTCAGGGTGCAATTTATTATTTAATCATTAATTGTCCAATCTGGACGAACTACGCACCCCTGATTCTTCTATTTCGGGAGTGAGATACATAGCCAGCCTATTATAGGTTCGGGGATCTTATTTAAAAAATTCAAAAAGGATTTTCTTCACTATTCATTTAGAGTAGGTGTTTCATACATGTTTTGAAAAGAAAAATTAAAAAAAAAAAATCCTCAATAGTCGTAGGATTCATTTTTGGTTGATCTTATTTCAAAAAATCCAAAAAGATTTTCTTCACTCTTTATGAGAGTAGTTGTTTCATATACATCTTTAAAAGAAAACAACAAAAAATATTTTCCTTTAATAGGTTCAAGTTTTGTTTTCGTATGAAATTCAAAATCTAAATCCCCAAAAGATTTTCTTTGGTATCATAGGTTTCATTTTGTATAGGGATTTTCAAAACTGAAAAACTCAAAAAGATTTTCATCAATTCTTTTAACAATTTATTGTTTTCTTTTAAAGTTTCAAGAAAAATAAAAAGGAAAGGAAAAAGAGTTTAATTGGCCATTTTGACAAGACTTCACGAACTACGAACACCTGATTCTCCTCTTTCGGGAGTGAGATACGTAGGCGCCCTTCTTGGGTTCGGTGATCTTTTCTAAAATGATAAAAAATAAAAAAAAAGGGTTTTGAAAAAAAGGTGTTGAACTCTAATGCATTTGATGTTTATTTTGTTCAGTTAGTTTAAGGTGGTTGGTTTTTGGCATTTTGGCTGGTCCTCTATAGTGCACCAAATTATAGAGAAAGTTATGACCAACAAGGATACCGAGTTTATTGTCACTAATTCGACAGGGAGCTCGGGGAATGGGAATTTAGAAGCTAATGAAGAGATTCGAAAATTAAGGCAACAAATGATAGAAATGCATCGAACTTTGGCTAATGGGTTTCCTCCTCCTCTAGTTCCTAATGATAATCTAGAATATCTTTCTAGCTTGCCTCCCGTGTCACATGCACAATTTCCCATTTTTATTGACATGCCACAACATGCATCAGGGACTACTCGGGAAAACACTATCCAAACACTTCGAATATTCCTTTCCTCACTCCTCAACATAAAACTACCACTTACTAGTCTCCATCTGTTGTTCATGCTTTTCCAGCGCCACCCCCTCTTAAAGATCCTACTTTTAATGCCAATCCAACAGTTGTGATTCCTCACTCTAAAAGTGACCCTGTATTGAATATTTCAAGTGATCAACATTATGCTCCCGAGCTCACATTTAAGTCGACTGATCCTTATGGCTACACTTATCCGCCTGAATTTACTCTTAATGCTGAAAATCCTGTTATGAAAGAAGAACAAGAAGAAATGACCAGAAAATTGAGAAGTTTGGAACTGGCTAGGAAGAAATCCAAGGTCCTGGGGGTACAAAAGTGTCTCATATAAAGATCTGTGCATGTTTCCAGGTGTTTATCTCCCTTTCGGTTTTAAGATGCCAAAGTTTGAAAAGTATCATGGACATGGGGATCTGGTGGCACATTTGAGACATTATTGTAACCAACTAAGAGGTGTCGAAGGCAAAGAAGAACTGCTCATGGCTTACTTTGGTGAGATCCTTTCGGGTCTAGCTTAGGAATGGTTTGTTGACCAAGACATTAACAAGTGGATTTGTTGGGATGACCTAGCTAATGGATTTGTGCAACAATTTCAATACAATGTGGAGTTGATCCCTAATTAGTATAAAAAAGAAGAGAGTTTCAGGGAGTATGCGATCAGATGGCGCGAACAAGCTGCTAGAGTAAAACTGCCAATGAAACAAAGCAAAATAGTGGAGGTGTTTGTTCAAACGCAGGATGAAACATATTATCAACACTTGTTACCTGCATTAGGCAAGTCATTTATTGAGGTCCTTAAAATGGGGGAGATGATAGAAGAGGGAATTAAGACTGGTCGCATTATAAATTTTACAACATTGAAAGCGACAACTCAAGCAATTCAAAAGGGTTTAGAAAGTGTTGGGGAGACAAACAATGAGGAAGTTACATCTTCTATTATAGTTGGACAGCGGCCAGGGTAAAGAAGATCCCGTTGTCGTCACTCTCAGGCTCATTCATGCCCAAGCTCCACATAATCACTCCCAAAATCCATTATACTCTACTCCTCCACCTCCGTATCCAGTATATAATGCACAACCACATGTTCAACACCCATGTTACATAAAGTGGAACACACTAACTCCCCAGAGTCATCCTCTAACTCCACAAACATACCAAAACCCTTCTAAGCCAAAGAAAGACCTTTAAATCAATCTTTTAGAATGCTAAGGTTAAGCATGCAATGGATATGATGACACATTTTGGGAACTACTCGTCTTCCTCAGCATAAGAAATCAGGAAAGATATAAAAATAAGAGAGTCTTATTGGTGAAAACCCTCATGAGCACCATAAGACGATGGTAAGTTGAGAGAGATAAAATGAGAGAGTTTTATTGGTGAAAACTCCACGGGCACCATAAAGCGATGGTGAGTTGAGAGAAAAATGAGAGAGGCTTGTTGGAAAAAATCCTTCAATGTGTCACTAGCCGAATGAGCTCTTCGAATGCAATGGGTCTAAGCAAGTAACTCAGTTTCAGAGCCATTAACTCCAGAACAATTGGTAGAAAGCTTGGATGTAAAGATCAGACAGCTTGATCCAAAATGCATGGCATAATTATTAAAGTTGACTGTTATTTCTAGATAAATTTTTTATTTCTTTATTTCAAATGGGGACATTCATTGTCTTTTATTTCTTCTCTTTATTTTCTATTTTATTTTCTTTAGTCAGTTGTCCAAATAAAAATCATTGTCATTTTTTTTTCTCTTGCCTTTTTAGTCAAGTCCATGTCAAAACAAGTGAGAAAAGATTTCAAAACTGGTTACCATCTTCTTCAATTGTGCAAAGCAAGACAAAAGGCCAACACATGAAAGAGACATGATTGTGAGCCAAAATAAGGCATGCAGAAAGTTGTGTCAACCAAAAAGTCCAAGGTTTAAAGGGTTTATCTGAGAAACATGATAAAGCAGAGATACTGTATTTGTTTCAGAGTCACTCTTAATAATCTGAGTTCGGGTCAATGATGCAGTAAGCCAGTGACACACGCTAATGGTCCAAAGCAAAATTAAATATGACAGGGGCAAGAGCGATTTCCACGAAAGACAAAGCCATAAACCATCCACCATGTTTTTAAACAAACAAGTTTTCTTTGAATGAAATAGGAACACATGCTACCTTCGGATCAAGGATTTATAAGCTTAAACATCAAAGGCTATATTATTCTCACTTCTACAAATGCAAGAGGCAATGTTGCTGCACAGATTTGGTATTCAAAACCATGGTAAAACTCATAATCCAATATCTCTAGGAGACACACTTCCTTATTTGGGTAATTCAAGCAACATTTGTAAGGAGACACACTTTCTTGTTTGGGTGATTCAAGCAATATTTGTAAGGGGACGCACTTCCTTGTTTGGCCAATTCAAGCAATATTTGAAAGGAGACATACTTCCTTATTTGGGTAATTCAAGCTGCATTGGTAGGAAGACGCACTTTCTTATTTCGGTAATTCAAGCGGCATTTGTAAGGAGACGTACTTCCTTGTTTGGACAATTCAAGTAATATTTGTAAGGAGACGCACTTTCTTCTTTGGTAATTCAAGTGGTATTTGTAAGGAGACGTAATTCCTTGTTTGGACAATTCAAGCAACAATTATAAGAAGACGTACTTCTTTGTTTCGATAATTCAAGTGGCATTTATAAGGAGATGTACTTCCTTGTTTGGACAATTCAAGCAACATTTGTAAGGAAACACATTTTCTTGTTTGGGCAATTCAAGCAACATTTGTAAGGAGACGCACTTCCTTATTTGGGCAATTCAAGCAACATTTTTAAGGAGACGTACTTTCTTGTTTGGACAATTTAAGCAACATTTATTAGGAGTCGTACTTCCTTATTCGGATAATTCCAGAAACATTGGTAAGGAGACACACTTCCTTGTTTTGGTAATTTAAGCGGCATTGGTAAGGACACGCACTTCCTTATTTTGGTAATTCAAGAGGCATTGGTAAAGAGACGCACTTTCCTATTTGGGTATTTCTAGCACCATTTGTAAGGAAACGCATTTCTTTGTTTGGGTAATTCAAGAGGCATTTTGTGAGGAGACGCACTTCCTTGTTTGAGTAATTCAACCGGCATTTGTAAGGAGACGCACTTACTTTTTTTCATAATTCAAGCAACATCTATAAGGAGACGTACTTCCTTGTTTGGGTAATTCAAGCGGCATTTGTAAGGAGATGCACTTCCTTGTTTTAATAACTCAAGCAACATTGGAGCCTGCCCGAAGCACAAGGAGAATAAATGGAAAGTCAAGCAAAAAGGTGAAACAATTGAAAGCCAAGCAACAAATTAAGAAATTGCAAGTCAGGAGCCCGCCTAAAGAATAGGGTGATGAAACTCAAGTCAAGAGTTCAAAAGAAGCTGCATAGATAGGACTTTTGTAATTTTATTTATCTTTTTAACTCTTGTAATTTTTCATTTTTTGATGTAATGACAGAGCCGTGACCGGAACCTCGATGGGACCTCACTCGACTCTACAACTCAGTATAGTCCATCTCCTTTCAATCCTTTGAGATACCTGTCACTTGATTCCCTCATAACTTGGGTAGGTAGGATGTCCCAAGTCAAGACTTGGTGTCCCTCCTTCCTTATGTTTCATTTTTTTAATAATAGTTGGAACAAAATTCTACCTCGTTGTCTACTTTTTTGTCTGAAAACACGTCATGTTTACATTCAAAGGGGACATTCTGTAGACGCCTAATTTTGTTCCGTCAAAAATATTACTTATTCTAATATCACATAATTTAACCCCATTCTTATAATTTTTCCCCAAGAAAATAAATAACCACCCCATCTTTTACTTATTTATTTATTTATTTTTGTTTTGTTTTTATCCAAAACTAATGTCATAACAAACTTTGTCTCATTCTAACATTCCAACAACCCACCCAATCAAAAATGGACACCTAACCCCTACCCCTCCAATTAATAAAAACAGCACCTCACCACTCACCAAACCACCTCACCACCACCCCCTCCACGTGACCCCCTACCTTTTTTGTTTACACATTTTCTTTCGCTCTCCATATATAGAACAAGACAATACACAAAAGAGGACGATTCATTGGCGCCCCATAGAATAACAAAAAACACAAAACAGCACCATCACCTCACTATTTCATAGGCACACAATCATCTTCTTCACGATATATTCACTCACATTCACTGATAAGAAGGAGGAGGAGATACTCACCCTTAACATAACCTCACACCCTCTCTATTTTCTCCATTGATTACATAAAAAGAACACTACACATAGAAAATGAGGTAGATTGAGAGAGAGAGTAGTAAAGAGGAGAGACGCAAAAAAAAGAGGAAAAGAGATCTGGGTTTCTGTCTTTTTCACCTTCATCCACGCCCACACACGAAAAACACACGCACACGATGCGCACAGTGAAAACAACAAAAAAATGAGCAAAAATGGCATGAGAATCGAAGGAGAAAATAGAATTCGGTTTTCTAGTTAGTGTTACGGCAACCCCTTCGCCGAAATCTCATCATTTTCTTTTGATTTCTGGGTGAATCCAATTGGGAAATGATAATCTCGCTGGAATCTGTCTCGATTCATCGTTACTACCGTTGTCTAGGTTCACCAGATTTGATACAAATCAGTCCACCAAGATGACAAAATAGTCCACAAAAAGTGAGAAGAACAAGCAACACAAAGGGATACAAGATGACAAACACAAAAACACACGGAATTGCAAAATAATGAAAGGATAGATAGTGACACCAAGATTATTACAAGATTAAGAGCCAAGTATATTTTAAAAATTAACCCCTAATAAATGTAATAATCAAAACCACACTCTTACGGTGACCGCCAAGGTAATCGACTCACCTCAAGATCCACCATTTTCAAGCAAAGAATAATATTAACTTTTCCAAGCCCTATACTAAGGATGACTTTTCTAAGTCCTAACTAAGACTATACTAAGGTGTTATACTCTCAAAAGAGAGGATTTCAAGTGTTTCAATCTTTCATCTTTCATAAACTAAAGAGAAAAGACCTAATAAGAGACTATATATAGCCTAGCATATTATATAGTATAACGGACCGAAATACCCTTAATGAAAGGGGAGGTCATGGTTTGTTTATTTAACATGTGCATTCCCAAAATATCCTTAATGAAGGGTGCTTCTTCAATGCTCCAAAACCATGGGGTCACGCTTCAAAACTTGTAGTCTCGAATTGGAATTGAATGTAAGCCCCCACGCAATCTTCCATACACGGGTTTGTTTAATGACATGCTCAAAATGGGTCCTCCATGCATGTTCTCGTATCCTCAAGGTGACCAAGTCTTAAGCCTCTATGTGTTGGCCTCTAAAGATGTCATCAAAAGATAAGATGGACATTTGTCCCGTATCATCCTCTTCTTTTTGAAAAGGATTCGACCTTAAATCCAAACCTTGCAAAACCGAAGAGAGGACAAACAATTACATACTCCTCGTGGCATGAGGGTTAGGGTTAGCACAACAAATCATCTAAACATACCAAGGTTGCACATATTTGCAATATAACCAAGGATTCTTTGAATGAAATATTAAAAACTCAATGAAAGATGTATGAAAGATTTGGTTATAGGTTCACCAAGAGTGACACTTTGCTTGTCATGTAAACCAAGCAACAATTTGGGTGCACCAATATCACCATTTCCATATTTGGCATCGGGGTCAAACGGGAAGAGTGGCCATAGACATGGGTCTAGACAACACTCCCATTTCCCATGGTCTCCACCCAAACTAAATGGCATATTCTCTACAATAACATACATATCATCGAAAGAAAATAGAGAGTAAAGAAAAGTATTACTCCAGTCGACTTTTACTAAGGTGCCCTCATGTGTTTACTCACTACTAGTTTCCCAATCATCACCATGAGTACTCTCAATAATAAAGTCATACAAAGTAGAAGAAGAAGTAACTTCCAAGACTACACATTCCTTACCCTTAAGAGTACTCTCATCTTGCAAGAAGATATTTTCATCTTTAGGAGGAATGTTGTCACACCATAGTGGGTTAACATATAGGCTATATCCTCCAAGGTAAGCCATACCATATTTTTCACCACTAGGCTCATTAGGAGTGTTTATATCACTTTCAAACAAGACATTATACCTAAAGAGTGCATGATCCAACCCACGGGCAGATTTGGAACAAGCAAGTTCCTCACTTTCTAAGAGATCAATATCAAGTTTTAAAGTGGTTTCAAGCACAAGATTGTCCCATGAATAGCACTCGGGTTCACTCCCCTTTTGTTGACCAAATTTTTCAAATACTTCACTCACTTGAGTTTGATTAATCACATAACACACATACTTAAGTGGTGGACAATTTTCACAAATAGGTTGATCAACACCAATTACACAAGACGATGCACTTCTATTCAACATATAGGCTTCAATACTAGGCGGACATAAATTGATCTTATAGGAAGAGTCAGTTTGGTCACCAATAGGATCAATTAGTGTATATACACTCACAATATGTACATCATAAAAAAAAGGCAAAGAATCATTAAAATCACAAGTAAGTAAGCTACTACTCACACTCAATGGGCTACTATCCACACAATTATCATTCACACGCATAAAAGTGTAAGATTTAGCTATTTTACCTTGAAGTTCTTGAGTCGACTCTCCTTTTCCGTGTTGTGAAGGACCTTCACAAGCTTGGGCAGTAACTTCACTTCGGCATTGCTCTCCTTCACTTTCCATGTCGGTACCTACAAAAATATCCTTAGAAATAGAAGGACAAACAATGCTAGCTCGGTTTGGGTCCAATCCCCTCACTTCTCTCCACACAACCTCTCCTTTTTCCACTCTCGGATTACCACCTTGCACAACTTTACTCCTCTCAATATTTTGTCTCTCATAAGCATTAGGATTGGAGTAAGAATTCACTTCTCTTTGCAGCTCAGGCAACATGTATGCCATGAGGTGATTTTCCCACCGGTCTCTTACAATATTTGGCTAATTTTGCACATTTGGAACTCTATGTTGTTCAAACCAATCGGCACCTAAGCATACATGACCGTATGTCAATGGAAGAATATCGCACCACACCTCCTCATGGTATTCAAATTGCGAGAAGACAACCTTGACCCTCTCGGTAACCTTAAACCCATCCAAGAAGTATGGAACAAGTAAAGGCTCACGAAACAACCCCAAGTAGTCAACCATGGATGGAACGATGTAGTTACTATAGTACCTATCATTTAACACAATGAGGCAGCCCGGTATCCCACAAATGGTCACCTTTCTAGAGTGTACACTCCTTCTCGCATCAACATTGTAAAAAATACGAGTACCCCTCAATTTCGGAGATGCATACCCTCTTCTTCTTGTTGGACAACCTCCACTAGAGCTAGTATACCTATTTACAGTATATCGACCTTGATAAGAAGTAATACAAGGTGGTGAATATGAATCTTCACACTCCTCACGTGTACTCTCATCATAGCTATCAAAAACTTTGCAAACGAAAGGGTTATACCTAACACCAAATCTAGGTTCGGAGTAAGAAGTGCAAGACTCCTCACATGACCCAACATCATTGTAAAATCCATCACGAGGTCCTACATTATCTCCAAATTCACCATAAGTAATAGGCACTTCATTCACCTCATTTTCCCCCACAAAACCGTAACTCTCAAATCTGCCCAAGTTTTGATCATGGATATTTTCATAGACTCCACAATCTCCCTCAACTCCGTAGCCATAAAATCCCTCACTACAATCATAGTCTCCCATGTTGTAGTCACAATAACCCCCGACTATCGAAGACATGTTCCCCTTATATCACATTTGTAACTACACAATGAGCAAACAAGATTAGTAGTAAAAGCTCCTCACTAACAAACAAGATTAGTAGTAAAAGCTCCTCACCAACACTCGTATAAAACCACCTTTGTGATTCTCACAATTCGAGCGCCGAATATTGAAAGTTGTTTATACTCCGGTAGTCAATAGGATGTCAATTCTACTTGGCGGCCGGAATGGATTCTTGTTTGATCGACTCAAGACACAAAAATAAAATTTACTTACGAACTTGAAACAAAGAAAATACTACGACTTATAAATGAGAAAAGCACAAAATACAACACTTAACACGAAAGAAAATATACTCAAAAACTAATCTACAATCTAGTAGGTATTTACTAGTTTGCTAATTAGTATGAGAACTAACAAAATGGAAACCAATAGAATCAAAAAAGTGAAACTAGGAATTCCAACGTTCTTGAGCTATTGATGATGTGGCACTTGACTATTGGTCGATGGACAAAAAAATATTGTTGAAGTTGAAAAATTTTGTTCCACAATTTTGGTTGTTCAAATTTCACAAAGATGGGGGGATTTCGGTTTTGGTAGGTTAACAAACAAAACTTTAAGTCCTTTTTTTCTAAATTCAAACCTTGACCAACTTTCACCTTTTTGGCAAGACAACCTTTTAGAGTTTTTGTCCCCCTTTCCTCTTTTGGCTAGTCTAGAAAAATGAACTTACTCCTTTTTGGTATGAAGACTTTTGGGAGGTCTTTTATTCTTTTTCCTCTTTGGTAATGTATTGAAAGTTGTTTCAAGACTAACAAGAGCCCACACTCTCTTACCTTTGAATTTGGATCAAACAACAACCTTTTACAAGACTTCTTCAACACGACACAAGAACTTCAATAACAAAAAAACCGTCCATTCTTCCCATAAAAACTTGCAATTTTTTTTCTCAAGAACTTGGGCTAGACTCAAGTAGTGTTATATAGAAAGAAAAACAAAATAAGAAACAACAAAGAAAATCAAAACAACACCTAAATCTAGACACAAATTCGGCCAAACAATAACAATACTTCAGCCAAGACACCAAACCCGTAGAATAACTTCTTTTTGTGAGATTTTCGACCTTGGACACCTCTTCTAATGTTAGGAAACAAAGATATAACAGTAGAACACAGAAAAAAACACAAAAATCACAAGAAAACTAGGCTTCAAATTTCGGACTAAACACTAAAACGTGGACAAATTACTATTTTTGAGTTTTTCAGCTTTTCAACAATTTTTTTTTTGGTGAACAAACCCAAGATTGATCTCGTGGGAACGAATTCAATGATGGCTCTGATACCAAATGCTACAAAAACAGCCCACCAAGATGCCAAAACAGTCCACAAAACGTGAGAAGAACAAGCAACACAAAGGGATACAAGATGACAAACACAAAAACACACGGAATTGCAAAATAATGAAAGGATAGATAGTGACACCAAGATTATTACAGGATTAAGAACCAAGTATATTTCAAAATTAACCCCTAATAAATGTAATAATCAAAACCACACTCTTACGGTGACCGCCAAGGTAATCGACTCACCTCAAGATCCACCATTTTCAAGCAAAGAACAATATTAACTTTTCCAAGCCCTATACTAAGGATGACTTTTCTAAGTCCTAAATAAGACTATACTAAGGTGAGGATTTCAAGTGTTTCAATCTTTCATCTTTCATAAACTAAAGAGAAAAGACCTAATAAGAGACTATATATAGCCTAGCATATTACATAGTATAACGGATCAAAATACCCTTAATGAAAGTGGAGGTCATAGGTTGTTTCTTTAACATGCGCAATCCCAAAATACCCTTAATGAAGTGTGTTTCTTAAAGGCTCCAAAACCATGGTGTCACGCTTCAAAACTTGTAGTCTCGAATTGGCATCAAATGTAAGCCCCCACGCAATCTTTCACACACGGGTTTGTTTAAAGACATGCTCAAAACGGGTTCTCCATGCATGTGAGTATCCTCGAGGTGACCAAGTCTTAAGCCTCTATGTGTTGGCCTCTAAAGATGTCATCGAAAGATAAGATGGGCATTTGTCCCATATCAGGATCTTAGGCTACACTGATTTCGACTTTTTGTTGCGTTGTTGGAGTGTTGGGGTTCATCTGTTTTCATGTTTCATCGCCGAAACCGGGTTTCCATCTTGTCGAGTTGCTTAGATTTGGTTTTATTGTGATTCTTGGGTTTTTGAGATTCGAATTTCATCTTTCTATTCGGGGATTTGCTATTGCCGTTCGGAGTTGTTGATTTGGAAGTTTATAATTGAGTTTGGTTTCCCGAATTAAAATTTTTTTGAATTGGGATTGGCGATATCGAGTTGGATTTTAGTCATTGTTGAAGTTCGAAGTCGAGGTTCTCAGGCGCGGTTCTATCTCTGATATTTTAAAAGCGACACTTGAGGTCCAATTCTATCTTCTCTTTAAGTTTTTACGTGAATATTATTGATTTGTTATTTGATCTGTTTGAATCTTTGTTTTTGTGTTGGTTGATTTTGGATTTGAAGGTGGAAACTTGGATTAGTAGTCAAAGAATTGATTAATTATTTTGAGAATGAATGCGGGAAGGGATTGATTTCGATAAAAGTAAATTTGGATAATTTTTGATTCATTGATGATGCTGAAATATGATAAGAATCATGATAGGTCGAGTTGGATAGGAAAATAGTAGGTTCAGGTAGGCAAATTTAGAACTTTTGGAATGTTGAATATTTAAAATGTTTGTTGAATGGTTTTATTTTATGAATTTAGATCGATTGTATTCATTCGTCGGGGAATGCCCTGAGGTCATATTTGTATTCATTCATCGGGGAATGCCCCGACGTATCATGTACTCGGAGGACTCCCGTGATGAAGTCCCGAAGCATCGGGTAAGGCATTGGAGCGTAGTTTAGGATTAGTGTAGGTTAGCGTAGGTTTACTTTTCAGAACCTTTTTCATTTCGGATTGTAATAATTGGACTAGACACTATATTTTTGGACTGGTTTTGTTTGTTTGATTGATCATTTTTGTATGTTTTTGTGTGGTTTATATATTTTGTAGTATCATATTAGCCGATATGCTCCACCAAGAGACTTTGATCGAACCACGAGATCGAGAGGTGCCTAAAACCTTCACCTCAATCAACAGAATTCCTTAACCGAAATCTTTATTCGCGGATCAGTTTAAAAGAGTCAAAATCATTTTTTTTGAAAAAGAATTTTCAAAGTGACTTGGCACACCCAATTTATGCCAAGTGGTAACTCTGAGTTTTTGAATATAAATAATTCTTTTCGAAACAAATCTTCATTTTTGTCTAATAATAAAACCATTTCAAACCTTAAAAACTCAAACTAATCTTTTTGGTTGAAAAAAAGGTGTGACATGGGTCTTAAAGATCTACCCAGTAGGTCAGGTGCCAACAGAAGGGATTATTTGAGAGATTTTCAGATCTTTCAAAACATGTGTTCGCAAATGGAGGCCTCAAGCTACACATTGTCTCATTTTGTGGTTGCTAAGAGCACCATAAAAAATCCAGTGGATGTAGAAAACCCCATTAATCTTTTCTTTAACTTTCCAGAAAATGATTCAAATATTTGTCCTGTATAAACTAAAACAATTTCCTCTCCTACCCCACAATCAATTTCTTCAAGTAAAGGATCCTCCTCAACTGATTCAACATATTTAAAAAATGATAGTGTTTTACCAATAATCCAAATTAAAGTTGAGTATTGACACTCCAACCTCCAAGAGGTAGCTAAGCAAATATTTAGCCCTGCAACAAATTTTATTCAAAAAACTCCTGCCCATACCTTGAAGTTTTATGAATTCATACTAACAGACACCAAATCCTGTTTGTTCAAACCCCACAAAGACAAACAAACCCAGTCTTATGTTACCCATACCACAGTGTGGATTAACAAAATCATCTTACCATAAGAGTGGGGTACGCATCCTGCAAAATATCAAAAGTTTACTGAGGCTTTTGAACTCCAATATTATAATTATTTTGATTATCAAAGAGCGTGGATGAATGCATTCACCTTCCAATATAAAACTAACAAACATTCATGATTTTTACTCTAGGAAAAACAACTAGCTTCAGAATTCTCCAGTGGTTTCTAGACCAATGGTGGCCAATTTTTGGCCACACCTTTGAGATCCTTTCTCCCCAGATTTCATGATGACCATCAAATTTCTTTACTTTTATAGTTTTCCAACAAGTTTCATATTCCTTGGATATTCCATAGAAATTCGCCTTTCATAAACCAGAGGGGCACAAAGGACTTCCATGGTTATCCCTATAGGGCTATTGAAAATGATACAAGAATTGGGATCCAACAGAAGCTTACGTATCGGAAGTAGAAAAGTTGTATCAGATAGCAAGTACACGGAAGTGACCCCCCTAAAATATAGTGGGAAATATGGGAAAAGAGGATAAGGAAATGAAGAAAGTTATTAATTACACAATAAATTAGGCGCCAGGACCGACCATATTTTAATGATGCAACTAATTAAATAAAATAAAGAAAGAACACAAATTTTGAAAATTGAATTTTGATATTAATATCAAAAGTAAATTTGAAGATTACAAATAGAGAGAGAGAGAGCAAACTCTAGCCAAGTATTCTAGAGAGAGCTTCTTCCAAAGAAAATAATGTGTTCTCCTCAAAAAGGAATGGGCTATTTATAGACAAAATATGCTACAGTAAAAGTGCTATAGTAGCACTTTTAATTATTGCTACAGTGTTGCTACAGTGATCTACAATAATATCCACCATAATTGAGCTACAGTAACATTGACTATAATTTTTCAGCAATTGCTTGTTGATGTCATGCATGACATCAATGTTTTGATTACTCCTTGATGATGTAAATTTGATGTCAAATTGAAAGAATATCCTCTTCATCGTCCTTGTCTTATTTTTGTAGTTGAAAATTGATTATTGGAAATTTCAGCTTTAATTTGTTGGAGAATTTTTTTTATTTGTTGAATGAAATCTCCTCAGCTACCTGACTTAACCAATTGTGCGGCTGCAATTGATTTTTTTTGTAGAAATGAGATTTGGGCAGCGTCTGTTGAGGTCAAACATCCAGGATTGCGTAGGAAACACTTTTCTACTTTTGGTACGTAAGCTTCCGTCGGATCTCAATTCTTGTACAATTTTCAATAGCCCTGGAGGGCTAAACATGGAAGTCCTTTGTGCCCCTCTAGTTTATGAAAGGAAAAATTCCATGAAATATCCAAGGAATATAGAAGCTGGTGGAAAATTATAAAAGCAAACGAATTTGATGATTATCATGAAATCTTTGGGTAAAATATTTGTATCCTTCCTGAACTGGGGGAGGAAGGATCTCAAAGCTGTGGCTAAAAATTGGCCACCATTGGTGTAGAAACCACTGGAGGAATTCTGAAGCTAGTTGCTTTCCCCAGAGTAAAAATCAAGATTATTTGTTAGTTTTATTTTGGAAGGTAAATGCATTCATCCACGCTCTTTGATAATCAAAATAATTATAATATTGGAGATCAAAAGCCTCAGTAAGCTTTTGATATTTTGCAGGATGCGTACCCACTCTTTTGGTGAAATGATTTTGTTAATCCACACCGTGGTATGGGTAACATAAGACTGGGTTTGTTTTCTTTGTGGGGTTTAAACAAACAAGATTTGGTGTCTGTTAGTATGAATTCATAAAAATTCTAGGTATGGGCAGGAGTTTTTTGGATAAAATTTGTTGTCGGGCTAAGTATTTGCTTAGCTACCTCTTGGAGATTGGAGTGCCAATACTCAACTTCAATTTGGATTATTGATAAAGCACTATCATTTTTTAAATATATCGGATCATCTGAGGAGGATCCTTTACTTGATGAAATTATCTGAGGGGTAGGTGAAGAAATTATTTTAGTTTGTACAGGACAAATATTTGAATCATTTTTTGGAAAGTTAAAGGAAAAATTAAAGGTGTTTCTACCTCCACTGGATTTTTTATGGTGCCCTTAGCATGTGTGACTTGAGGCCTCCACTTGCGAACACATATTTTGGAAGATCTGAAAATCTCTCAGATAATCCCTTCTGTTGGCACCTGACATGCTGGGTAGATATTTGAGACCCATAAGTAGGCGCCATTATTTAAAATTTTCTTCTGTCCGGAGGACAGGCATTGTTTGAGCTATTGAGTCTCTTCGTCTTCTTCATCGACCAAATCAACACATTTTTTGGTGTTGGAAATTGAAATTGGATTTTTACTTGATTGTATTATGAAAAATTGGGTTGGGGTAACAGTACCACTACAAATTTTTTGACCGAGGAATCTGATATCGACTTGAAAAAGACTATACTTAGTTTATAACAAAACAAAGTCATTATCTTTGATGATATTAAAGAAGACACGTAAATGTTTAAAATGTTGATCAAAGATGGTGGAAAACACTAAAACATCATCAATATACATGAGAATGAATTTTGAAAAAGGATTAAAAATGTCATTCATTGTTTTTTGAAATTCGAAAGGAGCATTTTTTAAGCCAAAGGGAATTACGTTCTATTCATATTGCCCAAATGGTACTGTAAAAGCAGTTTTATAATGATCTCTTGGATCAATTTGGCTTTCCTAAAATCCTGATTTTAGATCAAACTTGGAAAAAATTGTAGTAGCATAAAGTCGTTGGAGAAGATCCTTTTTATTAGGAATAGGATATTTAATCCATCGGAGAACAGAATTGAGAGTTTTGTAGTTGATAACCAAACGAGGGGCTCCTCGTTTGATTTCAAAACTTTTATTGACATAGAAGGCGGCACAACTACAAGGAGATTTAATTGGTGAGATGATCTATTTTTGGAGAAGATCATTGATTTCCATCTGACAATGGATTGTCATCTCATGATTCTTTTGAATTGGATGAGCTTTGATAGGAATGGTTTTTCCATCAAAGTAAGGCTCGTAAGGAAGCCTGACCATATGTTTTTTGCGATTCCAAAATGTTGTGGGAAAGTTAGCGCAATGCTCATTTTCAATGTTTGTTTCTAAGGCCCTAACCATAAATTGAAGAGAAGGCTCCTGAAGTTGTTTCTCCAGTCTTCGGAATGCAATTTCTTCTTTGAGAAAATTAATTTGAGCCTCTTTGTTTTTTAGAGAGGATAAAATTTTCTGAATGGGCGGTTTGTCAAATGGGAGAAACATATTGTTGGCCTCAATAGTTATTCCTGTATTAGTAACCTTGAAACGAATTAAAGTTTCAATAAAGAGAGTGCCTAGTATTACAGGACTGATTATATCCTTTATTAGAACAATGGAAGTAGAGGATGACAAAAGCGAATTTCCTAGGGAATTTCGTATTTCGACATCAGAAAGTTTGTAACTTATTCTTAGTTTACTATCATTGGCAGCCCTAAGGGCTTCCGCAGATTTTTTAAAGTACTAAGTAGGGATAAGAATACACAATTGAGGTCTGTATTAGTATCAAACAAGGCAATGATATTTAGGACAAATGATTTGTTGATAACCAAGGTTATCCAAGTGTGCTATCTTTTGATGGTAATCCTTGAAATGTATTGAACAAGGGAATCTCCCTCTTCAATATTCCAATCCAATGGGTCAGTGACGTCTATCAGCTGAGACTATTCAGCCTTCGTAGAGAATTGTTGGAGGACAAGGTGATATAAGTCTTGTCTTGCTTTGATTTGTCTAATTTCCTCTTTAAGGAGTACTATCTCAGATTGGAGGTCTTGAATAGTTACTACCCTAGGTTTACTAGAAGGAAACCTCTTCAGGACATCAGTGATATTGTAAGTATTTGTAATCTGGGGATGAGAAAATACACTATATGAAGATGTAGAAGGTTGGTCTAGGGTCTTTTTGAATTGGTCTAAATAATAGTTCTTTTGATCGTAATTTTGTAAATTGCTACTTATGTCTAAGAGGAGATCTTGTTCTTTTGTTAGAACATTAATATTTGGTTGGTATTCTTGACCAAACTGGGAAGATTCCAAGTCATCATTTTGGATTTTGTTGAATTCCTGATCAAATTTGTCATTAGCACTATCTGAATCTCCGCTTTCTTCTAATAAGAGGTATTGGATTTGGCTAAGGATTGAATCATCAAGGTTGAGGTTTCTAAATTTTTTAGACAATTTACAATATTTGGAAATATGACCAGACTGCCCACACCTTTAACATTTTCCACTATTGGGGGCAGGAAGAGTTGGTGTTACCATCTGGTTTCATTTAGGATGGGATGGTTTTGATTTTCAGGAAAAATTAGGCTTGGTAGTAGAAACTTCCCTTTTTGAGGTTAGTTTTCTATAAGCCTTCTTCCTACAATAGGGAAGGACAAATTTTTCAACGAGACTTCCTAAATCTCGATAAGTTTAAGCCTTGTCTTTAGCGAGTTACCTTAGTATCTTATCTTGCCGACAGATTTTTAAGTCAACTTGATGAACTAGGTATGTGAGCTGACCATAAGTGATTTGCTCATTTGTAATAATCTTGTTGGAGTATTGGTTTTGAAGATCTTCTTTGACTATGTCTCTAAGGGGCTTTGGCAATCCATCCAGGAATTTTTCTTTTCAATATTGGAGATTCCCATCAGGTCTTTCATAGATCCTCATAAGAAAAGCATCTTTGTACCACCTGAAATAAGAAAGAGTTTTACACTTAAGATTGTTTAGTACTTCAGAGGATCTTTCTCTAAAGATACCTGGACTACTGATGAGGGTTTTGATAATAGTATAAATCAATGTATTTGTGCAATCAGGAATGGTTTATCCATCCCTAAGAAATGGTTCTCCTAAGGAGTCTACACGGACACTTTGGAAGATACTTTGTTTATATTTCTCACTAAAATGGGTATCCCAAGCTGGACTATGAACCCAGCTACTAGGACATAGGTAGTGAGTTGATCTGAGTAGTTGAGGGCAGTTCTATAAGTAGTGGAAACCATTGTCATCTGCTGAATTTTGGACAGGATGTTATACTCAGAACAACCACCTATTTTCCATTCATAAATATTATTGGCTTTGTAGTTATTCTGCATAACATGAGGTCTTTCTTCTAAAGCTACGTTTGGAGGAGTGGCTCTAGGGTAATAAAGTTTTTGTGGCTTTCTCCTATTGGAAGATTCAGTTTTAATAGGAGCTATTTCAAGAGGAGGTTCTTCCTATAGCTGGCTATCATCTGAACTATCCTGTTAGAGAACCCTAACTGTAGCAGACGAGCCAACACTTGGGGTCTCAGGAATGTCTAAGTGAAGGGATTTCAATTTGGATGACCCTCTACTGAAGGTCAAATAGCGGTAGGAAAGACTTTGAATTATGCATTTGGATTTGCCTAGTGAAATTCGTAGGAATCTCGTAAGGCTTAAATAAAGGAGAGGACGAGGTAGTCACCTCTGACTTAAGAGTTAGAGATTGTTTTGAAGTCAAGTATTCACCAATTGTATGAAGATACTTATTGATAGAGTTATTTTGTTTGAAAAGACTTTTAATGTCTTTGCCAGTAACTGGTTTGTTTCGAGCCTTTCTTTTGAAAAGTGAAGCAACGATTGAGCTATTGGCATAAGAAATTGTAAAACCTTGTGATGGAGAAAGTTCAGCGGTGATGTCCGCACCATTTATGGTTTTCCATACTTATGAAACATTTATTGATTTAGAAAAAGAAAAATCTAATTGATGATATTTAGCATAAGCCTTAAACCATTCAAAGAAATTAATTTATTTTTGGACAGAATTTAGAAATTCATACTAAATTTCTTGAATATTTTTTTGTCATATTTCGTGAAATTAGTAAAAAATCAAGTCCGTTTTAAAATATTTCCAGATGAATAAAATTTTGTTCCAAGAGTTTTCTTATCAATGTGAAAATCTTGACTTAAAACCCCCAGTTATGCGCCTAAGGCTGAGTAAGTTGGAGATTGGGGTGGATCATCATGGATATCGGTGGGAGGTATTTCCACAGAATATTTATCTTGTGAAAATCTAGATTCAAAGTTAACAGTCTCAATTCTAGAAGGAAATGAGGAAACCGAATTCCTAGCCGTCTGTATCTCGGGGAGAACAGAGGCTTTGATATCTTTGGAAAGCAATAGAAACGGTTCCTGTGGAGAACTGTCGGATCTGAGAAACTATAGTATTCTCAAGTTTGTCTGCTGGGCTGTATCTTGCAACATCCAACCCTGGGGCATGGATACCTAATTTCAGGAGATCTGCTTGGTAACTGACAAGTGAGATCGTTGAAGGCCAGTTTGAAAGAGTGTGGTTTCTCCTTTGTAGCTGTTTTTCATAGATCAGGAGCTAAAGTCAGTATTCATGGCCTTATACTGAACTCTATAAATGATTGCTACTGGAAGAGATCTATGTTTGGTTTTGTAATTGGATGTCTTAACATTGAGTGTTAAAGAATCTAATATATTTAGATCCTTTAAGAAAACGGTAAAATTTAGAAAACAGTCAAAATAAATTGGACCATACAAAGACTGGTTTCAACCATTCCTAGTAAGGAATCATTGAAGTCTAGGAACCTAGAGTCCCTAAGACAAAAGAGTGGAGATGTATCTAAACCTTCCCGTGAAAGAGGTTTAGCTGCTATTTGGACTAGGCCGAAATGGAGGTAATTGTACTTAAGCTTACATATTTTGATAGTCTAGGGATCTGATTCAAGAGAGATAGTTTGTTCGGTAGTCACTTGTTTAGAGATCGTCATCTGGAGGGAGCTTTGTAAATTTGGTCTTGAGGATGCCTGGGAATTTTCCCGTCATCAATTGATTGCTGTAAATTAGAGAAACTAATCTCTTCCTTGAGTTTTGAACTTGGAGAATTGTAGGATGTTGAAGTGGATGAAGAGGATGAAGAGTTCTTAGACGTAGAAGAGAAGGGACGACAGAAAGCCATAGAAGAATTTACACAATAAACAGTTAATAACAACAATATTAACTTATAAGCTTCCTATCGTTGGATCAAGAGACTATTGAGTTCCATAAAGAAAAATATTCAAATACTTAATTCAATATTATATGGAAGAGTCAAATCTGGTAATTAAATTAGTGAAATCTTGCCTCAATACTATATGTTTTAGCTAGATCCATTTTATCTAAAAGGTTCATTAGTTGGATACTCCAAAGGTTATAAATAACCATCTGTAAGTCCCTAAGTCTCCACCTGCAATCCAGCCATAAATGCTTAGGTTAAACAACCTACAATGTAGATCTGAAAGATCAGAGTACTATCTTCAAAAGAGTCCTTTTATAAAATAAATATCTTTAAGTCAAGTTTTACCATTCATGTTAAAGATCTAACAGTACTATATAATAGCAAGTTAAAAAAAGAATAATAATCTTTACTTTCCCCATGGCTCTGATACCAAGCATATATATATTTCTAACAAAAAATAATAAAATATTTTTAAAAAAATTATTTATTAAATTTTGTGACATATCAAACTAACCACCACTTTTATCATTGTTCAGATGGTTCGGCGCGTGACAGTTAGATGTATTGCATGATGGTCCATGAAGATTAAAAATAGACCAGATATAATGGTTGTAGAAATGGTATTGGGTTAAACATATGAGTGTATCGGTTAAATTGTTTTCGTCCC
>NC_061114.1:4963961-5005506 GCF_002878395.1 Capsicum annuum | reverse complement strand
TTAAACATATCATCAAATTTTCATTTCAATATGTAACTATCAATTCACAAAATCAATATCAATTTTTTTATTAAGTTAATTTAAACATGTTCTTAACTTAGATGTAAACAAAACTAGGTATATTAAATTAGTAGAGGAATAGTATACGTGGCAACAAGGTCCATTATAGTCAAAAATTTTATTATATTAACTTTTTTATTAGTCAAACCTAATCTTTTCTCTTAATAAATGCGCAATTAATCACATTAATTATCATCTTTAACCCGTGTGTCAAAACATCCGTTTCTTGTTCCTTGAGTCCTTAATGCCACTGCCATTATCACTTCCTCCTTTGCCAGTTCCCATCAACAATTAAGATAATCATCCCGCATTCACGTAAGAGATTAATTTGCTCTGATACTAGTGAATGCAATGCTAAATTCATCAAAATATTGAATTTTAATATGTGATGTAAATTTATATCCAAATTAGAAATCATAACGAATAGTGAATTTGAACTTCATAATTCATTGGCATATAACAAGAGAAATTATATTTTTTAAAGATCAAATTTTCAATATTTACGTAAAAAAATAAATAAAACATCTTTGGTTTTCATCATAATTACTATTATTAGGCTCATAATTAAGTCATAATTATAACTTAAGAATTAATTCTAAACATTACTTAGCACTAATACCATGGTATTTATTCATATAATCTACTTGTCAAATGGAGTATGTGTAATTTATAACTAGTTAATCCAATCAACTTGTTAACTTTAGGTGTAAATAAATTAAGTGCACTAATTTGGTGGATTTTGATCTACGTGGCAACAAGATCCATATAATTGTCAAAAAAAAATTATTTTTTTTAGTTAAACATAATCTTTTCTCTTAGTAAATGTGCAATTATCCATACACTTATAACCTACACGTGTTGCATTGTCGTCACCACCACCACTTTTTCTTTTGTCAAGTTTTCATCACATGCACGAAAATTACGTACACGTGTGGCTCAGACAGATTACGTTTTCAAGTTTGAAATCTTTTTGTTCTCCTTCTACCATCACCATCACCACCACCAGTACCATTTCCTCCTCCATCAAGTTCCCATCACATCCAAAAAAACTTGCACGTACAGTTCTAGCCAATTATTCGAATCTTTTTTCAATTCTTCCGACCTTTTCACATCACACAAAATTCAAAAAAAAAAAATACCTTTGAAAGACCATAAAATTATGAAAATTATAATTACAAAATATAGCAAATTCAAACTAATAATTTGATACCATTAAAACTCAAATCACATACATATAGCACTCAAACATTTTAGAAAAAAGCAACCCTAAAGATTTATTTAATTTTTCGATTTTGCTTTCAAGATCAAATTTTTCTTCGACATTAACATTTCTTCCCCCATATATATACTAGTACTACTAATATTTCTCTTCTCATCCTTTTTTTTTAACTCTATCTTAGTTACTGAAAATTAAAAGTAGGATTACACTAATTAAACAAGATTACAACTAATTAAGTAAAAGACATTTCAATAAACCATGCAAATTCTCCGATCATCAACTTCTGCAATTTCACATTTTCTTTGGCACAGGTGGAAAATTGAGGTCGATCTGAATGCCCTTAGTATCATTACCCATAAAATCAACCACTGATGAAGAATCTGACTCACTGAGATCTCCTGTATCAGAATCCATGATTACGGATCCGAATCCATTAGTATGAAACATTTCACCACGATCAAGACCGCCAGCACCACCACGAGCATCAAGATTATTTTGAGTCTGGGAGGAAAAGAACTTACTTCCTAGACAGTACGAGGACCTGCCAGGGGTTAGATCCAATGGGAGCGATGATGACTCAACAGTACTCACCTCACTGGGACTTCGAGTCAAATCAACAGGAATTGGTAAGTTTGTTTTCGCCTTAACACCTCGAAACTCTATGGCTACTACATCATACGCCATCCCTGCCTCCACTGCTGTATCAAATGTACCTAACCATATTTGGCATTTCCTATGTGAATCTCTTATCTCTGTTGCGTATCTCCCCCATGGCCTCTTCCTTACTCCGCGGTAATGCACCTCCTTTTCTACTGCTGTTGCTGTCGCCGCCGCCGTACGTCTATGCCTACATGCCATTTCTTGGGGAGGGGGATAGTAATTTGTTTTTTTTTTTTAGTATGACATAAAGTGATTTGAAGAAGTCATAAGGATGAGCGAAAGTATAGGAAGGAAAGGGCTGCTTAAATAGGAAAGTGGCGATGGAAGAAATTAAAAACTTAGTCAACAAAGGGAGTGTTTTACATGACTGATGTAATTGTGGGTCCACATGTGATGTGACAAGTTTATTGCTTAATTAAAAAAAATTTTGATAATAGTGTCTTAAATATTTACTTTCTTTATTCCTTTTTAATTGCTTATTTTTTTTAGAGTCAAATAATATAAATTTTGATCAATATTTTAAGATGTATTTTTAATTAAATTAAAAAAATTGTAATTTATAGTAACTTTCATGTAGTTTTTGAATATTTAAATTTTAATTTTAAAATAATTAAATTAATCTAATCTATTTTAACTTTGAAACTTAGTCAAATTGACTCACGAAAAATGAGGGGAACAATTTAAAAGAAATGAAGGGAGTATAAATTTTACTCCTTCCGTTCTAATTTATATAAGCCATTTTGTCTAAACGCAAAGTTTAAAAAAGGAAGAAAGATTTATGAAATTTATGATCTATAATAAGTCATAAATGTTTGTGTGACTATAAATTATTTTACTAAGGATAATAAAAGATATTTTAAAGTTAAATTGTTACTAAATACAGAAGTATGTCATTTTTTGGGGGACTGACTAAAAATTATAGAAATCTAAATCATATAAATTGAGACATAATATTGATACTTATTATTTTTGGTTTATTAAGTTTTAACTTTTGATTAATTGATATGTGCACATCCCAGAAAAATAGCAATTAAGAATAGAGAATGTATACTAAGAAAAAGATTTAATTTTTTCTTTGTTATATGACACGATTAAAGGTCTTAAATAAAATGCAATATAATTACTTGAAACAAATATAAAGTAAAAAATATGTTTTAAATTTGAATATATTATTTTTAAGCTCAGAAATATGGAGGAGAAAACATTTTCATTTTTTCCTCTAATTTTAAGAAAAAAACACCAAATTAGGCAATAAATTAAAAAGTATTTACGCGTCATAGAATTGAGTAGTAAAAAATTAAAGGATGTAATTATTTGAGCTCGTAATAAATAATAATTGTCCTTTATGCTACACGAAAATAGCTACATATAGTGTGTACATTATCATATACAATTCATTTAAATATGTATACTTATAATAGATTAAATCATCATAACAATTTAGATCCTACAAATAAAACATATTGTAAGGTATAATTATATTCAAAATAAATGAGTAAATAATAAATAACTCAATTTTTATAATGTCGTAAATGGTACTTATTTTATCTTGATCATGTTGATCGATCAAATAATCTAAAACATAAGTCAAATGAATGTTTTTTTGGGGTTATATTTCACAATTAGAGGTCTTAAATGAAATACAATATAATTACTTTGAAAAAAATATGAAGGCAAAAATTAATTTTTAAAATTTGGGTTTATTTCTTTTTAGCTCAGAAATATGGAGGAACAAGTACAATTCTCTTTTCCCATATTGTTGAATTAAGTGATGAAAAAAAGAATATATTTCTTTGAGCTCATACTAATTTATAATAATTGTTGTTTACATTACGCGATAAATCGACAATAGAATACATATTACTTGCGAATAATTGTCATTTACGTTACATGACAAGCTGATAATAGAATACATATCACGTGCAAATACTTGTTGTTTATATTACGCGTACAAAAGGTTCTGTCTTAAACATTTTCAATCATGTAACAAATAAAACTGGCGTATAAGTAAAATTATATAGAACAATTAAAGGTCCTAAATAAAATGTAATATAATTACTTGAAACAAATATGAAGGAGAAAATTAATTTTATAAAATTGAGTTTATTGATTGTCAGGCTAGAAATATGGAGGAGAAAGTAATAAGTGATGAAAAAGAATATATTTAATTGAGCTCATATACTAAATAATAATTATAGTTTACGTTATGTGACAAGTCGACAATAGATTACATATTTCGTGTGATTTGCTTTATAAATTTGATTTAATTACGTACACTTGTAAAAAGTTCGATCTTAATATTTTCAATCCTGTATAATTTATTTTTGCTATTAATTATAATCTTTTCTTAATGTATTTAATAAAATATTTAAATTTATTATATTCAAATGACATATTTAAAATTATCCATGTGAGCCCTTTGCTTTTCTCTTTCTTTCTGTTTAAATGTCTTATTTTATCAAGCTATCTTAAGAGGTATGTTTTTAAAAATATTTAGCTAGTTTTTTAATTTTAAAATTTTACATAATAAAGTTTATACTGTAAATATATATATATATATATATATATATATATATATAGTACCAATCACCTACTAGAGTACTATCAACCACCACTCTCATCGTTGTTCACACTGTTCGATGCGTGACAATTAGACATATTGGATAATGATACATAAAGATTAAAAATAAATCAGATATGATGGTGGTAAAAGTATTTTTGGCTTCAACATATGAGCGTATCAATTAAATTATTTTTGTCTCTGAAAGTCTGGATCTGTGATCGTTATTAGTTCGGTTTTGAATTTCTGAGTCAAGACTAGTAAATTAAACTTTCAGTGACATGTCAAGATTTGCTTAAGAGTGTATCCCATTTTGAAGAATACACGACGCCCTTCAGCAATTACATAGTTGTATATGTAACAAAAATAACATGCAGATATGAATCATTATGGGGAACAAAATTAACGCAAGGCGTTTATTAGCGTTTAAATACATTCTCATTCCTTATATGTATCCTATCGTAATTTTCATAATTCACTTGTCATTATTTTGAAGTTTGAATCCGCGACACTCTTTAACAGTTACACAGTTGTATAATAACGAAAATGACATGCAGATATGAATCTTATGGGGAACGAAATTGACGCAAAACGTTTATTAGGGTTTAAATACATTCTTATTCCTTACTAATATTATTGTTTGGTCATCTCAATCTACAATGCATGCCCTTTAATTATCACATTAAGCCAATGATTTAAGGAAAATAATTACTCCTATAAAATGATACATATGAATAGTATATTTACTAATGAACTCCTAGTTAAACATATCATCAAATTTTCATTTCAATATGTAACTATCAATTCATAAAATCAATTTCATTTTTTCTAATAAGTTAATTTAAACATATTCTTAACTTAGATGTAAACAAAACCAGGTGGATTAAATTAATAGAGGAATAGTTCACGTGGCAACAAGGTCCATAATAGTCAAAAACATTATTATTATTATTATTATTATTATTATTATTATTATTATTATTATTATTCTCAGTCAAACTTAATCTTTTCTCTCAATAAAGATGCAATTATCCACATTAATTATTACCATTACATGTCAAAATAATAGTTTCTTTTTCTCCTCATCGCCACTATCATGACCACTTCCTTTTCTATCATTTTCCCTCAGCAACTAAGATAATCATCCCAAATTCACATAAGAGAACCGCTCTGATACAAGTGAATGCAATACTAAATTCATCAGCATGTTGAATTTTAATTTGAAATATAAATTTATATCTAAAACTTCATTAAAAATAAAAAAAGAACAGCAAATTTGAACTTCATAATTCATCACCATAAAACAAATAACAAAAGAAATTATTTTTTGTAAATGATCAAATTTATCGATATTCACATAAGGGAAATGAACAAAATATCTTTGTTTTTCATCACAATTACTATTATTAGGCTCATAAGTCATAATTATAACTCAAGAATTTAGTTCTAAACATTACTTTAGCATTAATACCATGATATTTATTTATTATAATCTGCTCGTATAGATGGAGTATGTATAATAAATAAATAATCCAACCAACTTATTGACTTTTGGTGTAAACAAATTAAGTGCACTAATTTGGTGGATTATAATCTACGTGGCAACAAGGTCCATAATTGTCAAAAGAAAATTAATTTTATTCAGTCAAACATAATTAATCTTTTCTCTCAGTAAATGAACAATTAATTATCCATAAAATTTGTAATCCACACGTGTTGAAGTAACCTTTTTTTTTCCGTCTGATCTCGTCATCACCGCCGCCATCACATCTTCCTTTGTCAAGTTCCCATTACATGCAGAAAAACTTACATGTGTGACTCAAACAGATTACGTTTTTGAGTTTAGAATCTTTTCGTTCTCCTTCTGCCCTCACAATCACCATCAATAGTACCACTTCCCCCTCCGTCAAGTTTCCATCACATTCAGAAAAAATTGCACGTATGGTTCTAACTGATTCTTCGAGTTTGTTTTCAATTCTTCCGACCATTTCACTTCACACAAAATTCAAAAAATTCCCTTCAAAAGACCTTAAAAGTATGAAAATTATAATTCTAAAAAATAACAAATTCAAACTAATAATTTGATACTATTAAAACTCAAACATTTTAGAAAAAAACAACCCTAAAGTTTTATTTAATTTTCCGATTTTGTTTCAAAGATTAGATTTTTCTTCGATATTAACATAAGATGATGAACATTTCTTCCCCCATATATATACTAGTACTACTATTATTTCTCTTATCATCTTTTTTTTTTTTAACTCTATCCTAATTACTGAAAATTAAAAGGAAGATTACACTAATTAAAACATGATTACAACTAATTAATTAAAAGACATTTCAATAAACCATGCAAATTCTCCAATCATCAACTTCTGCAATTTCACATTTTCTTCGCCACCGATGGAAAGTTGAGGTCGATCTGAATGTCGTTGGTATTGTTACCCATAAAATCGACCACTGATGATGAATCTGACTCGCTGAGATCTCCTTCATCAGAACCCATGATTATAGATCGAAATCCGTTAGTATGAAATATTTCACCACGATCAAGACCACCTCCATTACCACGAGCATCCAAATGATTCTGAGTCTGAGAGGAAAAGAACTTACTTCCTAAATAGTACGAGGACCTGCCAAGGGTTAGATCCAATGGGGGATATGATGATTCAACAATCACCAGTTGCTCAGGAACCTCCACCTTCTTCACCTTGGTCATCGCAGTGGATGATTCAACAGTACTCACCTCACTGGGACTTCTAGTCACATCAACTGGAATTGGGAAGTTTGTCTTTGCCTTAACACCTCGAAACTCTATGGCCGCTGCATCATACGCCATCGCTGCCTCTACTTCCGTGTCAAATGTACCTAATCATACACGGCATTTTCTATGTGGATCTCTTATCTCCGCTGCGTATCTCCCCCATGGCCTCTTCCTTACTCCACGGTAATGCACCTCCTTTTCTGCCGCCGTCGCCGTCACCACCGGACGTCTTCGCGGACGTGCCATTATTTTATTTTTTTTGTGGTGATCGAAACGTTTTTTTTTTTTTCTAGTATGACATAAAGTAATTTGAAGATTTCATAAGGATGAGAGGAAGTGTAGGAGGTAAGGGCTGCTTAAATAGGAATAGGTAGGAGAAAAAGACAAAAACATAATCAGTGGATGAAAGGTTTGACTTGACTGATGTAATTATAGGGATTACATATGACATGGCAATTATTTTTTAAACAAAGAAAATTTGCGATATTAGTTTTTTAAATGTTAATATTGGTTCTTCTGACTTTTAGTTAAGTAAATATTAACTTTCATTTACTCTCTCTGTTTTAATTTATGTATTACTTCTTAATTTTTAAGAGTCAAATAATTTAAATTTGACCAAAAATTTAGGCACAAATCTTTAAGTTTTTTTTTTTTAAAATAAAATTTATATATTTGAAGTGTTTTGACTTGACTGATGTAATTGTGGAGACCACATATGACGTGGTAGTTTATTTCTTAAACAAAGAAAATTTGTGATATTAGTGTCTTGAATATGGATGAATATTAAATTTGGTCCTTTCTGATATTAATTAGATTTATTTTTTTTTATCTTTCAATTAATTGATATGTACACCCCTCCCAAAAATAGCAATGAGGAATAAAGAATGTATATTAAGAAAAAGGTTTAATTGTTGAAACTATGTTTTTTTATTGTTGTTTGATTCTAACGCAACAAAGAAAATTTGTGATATTAGAACTGAAGATCTACGGAACAAGGTAGGAGGTAAGTGTCCTCGATGGATAATATATGAAACGCGGAAAGTAAAGCTGAGATGGTTCAAGCATGTGAAGGAGATGTCAAGATGTACTAGTGCAGGGTGTGAAAATTATCTTTTTTTACTATCATAGAATTAAGTGACGAAAAAAAGAATATATTTCTTTGAGCTCATACTAATTATAATAATTGTCATTTACATTATGAGAAACTGAAAATAGATTACATATCACCAGCGAATAATTGTCGTTTATGTTACACGGCAAGCTGATAACAGAATACATATCACCAGCGAATAATTGTCGTATACGTTACACGACAAACTGATAATAGAATATACATCACACGTGAATACTTGTCGTTTACATTGCACGACAATCTGACAATAAATTACATATAACGTGTGAATAATTTGTTTTGTTTACCTTACGTGGTAAATCGATAATAAATTATATGTCACGTGCAATTCGTCGTATAAATTTTAAAATTATGTGATGAAAAAAATATATTTATTTAAACCCATACAAAATAATAATTATCGTTTATGTTACGTGACAAGTCGATAATAGATTACATATTTCGTGTGATTCATTGTATAAATTTGATTTAAGTACGTACATTTATAAAATACCAAGTTAATAAGCAACAACCTAACTTTTTGCCCTTCATAGAATTAAATTATGTGAGATAAATATATTTATTTGAGCTTGTAGTAAATAATAATTATCTTTTACATTACGCGATAATAAATTACATCACATATATAAATTGTATTGTAACGACTTCGATCTTGTAATATATAAATGCATTCAAAGTAACATAAATTTCGATAGTTTAGAGTTTAATTACTGAAAATTTTAATTTTTGGGTCTGTCGAGATACATAATTAGCTCCCGACACATGCATGCAACAAAGCTAAAGATATATCTTTTTTTTTTTTAAATACATAATCGACTTTCGGCACGTTTCTTTGATTTTGGATCTGTAGAGATACATAATTAGCTTTCGATACACTCAACAACGACACATTTTTTCTTTGTAAAGATACATAATTAATTTTCGATTATTTTTTTTATTTCGGGTTTGTCGAGATACATAATTAGCTCCCGATACATTCAACAAAGAAATATTTTTTTTGTAAAAATACATAATTGACTTTCGATACATTTTTTTAATTTTAGGTCTGTCGAGATACATAGTTAGCTCCCTATACATCCAATAAATACTCATTTTTTCTTTTATAAATATTCATATATTAGCTCCTTATATATATATTTTTTATTTTGAGTCTGTCGAGATGCATAATTAGCTTTCGATACATCCAACGAAGATACATACTTAATTAAAATTTTGATAATTATTTTATAAAAGTAAAAATTTGTATAAATATGATAAATTAAGATGTATATTTATGCTATTATTTCATATAATTATTGAATCACTAAAAATAATAATATATTCAATATATATAATCTAAAAATATAAAATATTAAAACATTCTCCATCTTAAAATTATTGCCATGGAAAATTCGAAGAAGGACCCAATCATAAAATCATCAATCCTACGTAATCGTATCCTACAATTTCCATAATTTTTTTTTAATAATTTAAACTCATGATCTCATAATCCCATACCAAATACTCTCTACTGCTGGAAGTTAGAATTTAGAAAGTTACTAGTTGATGTATCTCATCATAGCACTTCTGGCAGTATTCTTAATCTATTAAGACAACTCGATACACAGAATCGCTTGGTATAATGAGTTAAAAAAAATATAAATTAATTTTATATATTATTAATATTATAATTAATATATTTTTTTAATTTATATATGATTAATGCAAATATTATTATACAGTCTGTGTATTATACTATGCATAATTAATACACAAAAAAATTTTGATATTAGCAATGCACTGGACATTAATGCATACATTAGTATTGGTAAAGGAATAATAGCCCCGCAAAACTTTTTTCTCATCATTTTCATTAGATTTATGGAGGGTATGTTTGTAAATAATTTTTTTAATTTAAAAATATACAATGAAAGTTATTTTTAATGTACCAAATCAAACACTATATAAAAAATAATCTCTTTATATCTAATGCAAACATAATTATTAGTTGCATTACTAATACATCATATTTGTACTATTCTCATACACTCTATCAAACGTTTCCTTAAATTCTTATTAAAAAAAGTTAAATTATAAAAATCTATTGTACATAATTATATTTTTGTCTTAATTATATCTTATCTTTTCTATAAAAAATAGTTTTTTTGACTTAAATCTGTAATCTCGCTGGATCGTGATTACATGTAAACTACTTCACCCCTTGATGCTTTTCATGAAATGAAGTTCTCATTATTTCTAATGGTGGAAGTTAAAAGAGGACCGAAGTAGAGCTATGGAGTAACGGATAAAATTATTGTCATGTGATTAAGAGGTCGTGAATTTAAGCTTTAAAAATAGTTTCTGATAGAAATGTAAGGTAAAACTGCATACAATACATCTTTATAGTCAGAGGTGAAGCCAAAATATTCACGAAAGAGTTCAAAATTTGAAAACACTAATCAAAGAGGATTTGACATCTATTATATAAACATAAAATATAACTTTAGTGATGTATAAATAGTATAATTTTCCATCGAAGGGGGTTCGATGAACCCCTACTTTTAGTGCGGAGCCATAATTTTCATTGAGGAGGTTCAAAAGTATATATACGAGCTAGTCGAATAGGGTTCAACATCTACTATATATGCCTAAAAATATTTTTAATTATGTAAAAATAATATAAAAATAGTATATTTTTCATCAAAGAAGGGTCGAATGAACCCCTAAAGTAAAGGTGGCTCTACCACTGCCTATTTCAAAGACTGACACCGCAACTAATAACAAAAGTATTTTTCAAATCCCATACGTAATAGAAATTTTAGTGAACCAGACTATCTTTTTAATTTTTGGAAAAAGTTCAAAAATACTCCTGAACTATCTAAAATAGCTTAAAAATGTCCCTCGTTAGATTTTTGGCTCAAAAATACCCCTCCATTAAATATTTGGCTCAAAAATACCCCTCCCTCTAACGAAATTCGGAAAAGGATCAAAAATACCCCTGAGCTATCTGAAATGGGTCAAAAATACTCCTCTGTTAAATATTTGGTTCAAAAATACCCCTCCCCTTAACGAAATTAAATTATTTCGACTGAATTAAACTAACTTTAACTTTTTAACCCTAATACTTTATTTTTTTTTAACATAAAAGTATTTTTCTAATTTTAAAAATAAGATAATGAAAAAAAGTATTTGAATTATAATATAAATTGGCTGAATTTGATTTGAAAAATAAACGGTCTTTACATCTTTTTAATCTTTAAAGAAATTAACGAAATATAAATTAACGAAATATAAATTTTCACTTAAAGAAATTAACGAAATAAAAATTAAACGATGAACTTTATATAAATTAACGAAATAATTGAAATAATTTAATTTTGTTAAATACCCCTCTGTTAAATATTTGGCTCAAACATACCCCTCCCCTTAACGAAGTTAAATTATTTCGATTGAATTAAACCTTAACTTTAACTTTTTAATCCTAATACTTTAATTTTTTTACATAAAAGTATTTTTTTAATTTTAAAATAAGATAATGAAAAAAAGTATTTGAATTATAATATAAATTGGTTGAATTTGATTTGAAAAATAAACATACATTTATTCTAAAAAGGTATTTTCACTTTACATCTTTTTAATCTTTGATGAAATTAACGAAATATAAATTTTCACTTAAAGAAATTAACTAAATATAAATTAAACGATGAACTTTATATAAATTGATGAAATAATCAAAATAATTTAATTTCGTTAAATAACTCTCTGTTAAATATTTGGCTCAAAAATACCCCTCCCCTTAACGAAATTAAATTATTTTGATTGAATTAAACCCTAACTTTAAATTTTTAACCCTAATACTTTAATTTTTTTACATAAAAGTATTTTTTTAATTTTAAAAATAAGTTAATAAAAAAAAGTATTTGAATTATAATATAAATTGATTGAATTTGATTTGGAAAATAAACATACATTTATTCTAAAAAGGTATTTTCACTTTACATCTTTTTAATCTTTGATGAAATTAACAAAATATAAATTTTTCACTTAAAGAAATTGATGAAATATAAATTAAATGATGAACTTTATATAAATTAACGAAATAATCGAAATAATTTAATTTTTTTAAGAAAGGGGTATTTTTGACCCATTTCAGATAGTTTAGAGATATTTTTAATTTTTTTTTGAATTCCATTAAAGGGAGGAATATTTTTAAGCCAAATATTTAATGAAAGGATATTTTTGAACCAAAAATCTAACATTTTACGTAGTGAGATTAGTGGTAGGTCACTTTTTGACATCTTTTTTTATTTTTTTTCCTTACGCAAGGTAGTGTATGGTGGTAGTCCATTCGGCGAGCCAATTAGAATCAGACACGTGTATGTATACGTGTTTGCATATAAATATATTTGATATTTATGGAAGTTGCAAACTACTATGTACTCTCTTACCAATCACCAAACATTGGAGACGGTTGAAGGATATTAAGTACACTTTAAATGATTAGATCATCAAAACTCCTTTTATCTCCTACTACTCCGTCGGTTTCATTTCATGTGCTGTTTTTAGTTGAATATGAAATTTAAAAAATAAAAGAAAAATACTTTATTTTCATCGTTAACTATACACAAAATTGTTGAGACATATTCAAACTTTTGGAGGGTCCTATTAACCCTGAACTAATTAAAACCGTATTTTTAGGCAACCTTAGTGGCACATCGATGAGTGTATCACGTAGGCACACGTTTGTGCCACGTAGTCACTAAGGTTGTCAAAAATACGATTTTAATTAGTCCAGGGGTAATAGGACCCTCCTAAAATTCGGGTGTGTTTCAGCAATTTCGTGTATAATTCAAGATAAAAACAGGGTATTTTTTCAAAAATAAATTATATTTCTTCCATCTTATTTTATGTATCATCATTTAATCGGTACGGAGTTTAAGAAATAAATAATAACTTTATAAAGTTTACAAAATTGTTCATCTTAAAGTTTACTTTTTAATTGTTTTTTCTTATAAAGTGGGACCCACTAAAAATAAATGGGGATGATATCATGAAATAGTTACCAAATAAGGAAAGATGACATTTCTTTTGGAACAGATAAAAAAAAATGACGATACATAAAATGAGACGGAGGGAGTAATAACTTTCTAAAGTTTGCAATATTGGCTCTCTTAAAGTCATTTTAATGATTATTTTTTTAATTATTTTTTCTTATTAAGTGAGATCCAATATGAATAAATAAGGATGATATCATTAAATAGTTGTTATATAAAGAAATGTGACATTCTTTTTTATACGGCTCAGAAAGAAAACGAAGACACATAAAATAAGATGAAGAGAATATTATTTTATGGACAAGCATCTCGACAGTTTAGAGTTTAATTACATAAATTTTTTATATTTTACATAATTATTGAAAATTTCAATTTTAAATGTATCGAGATATATAATTAACTATTCTTTTTTTTTTTTTGTAAAATACATAATTAACTCTCGATATATATATTTTTAATTTTAAATTTATCGAGATACATAATTAGCTCTCCGATACAATCAAGGAAGATACATTATCAGAATTTTACAAAATAATTAAAATTTGTGATCTAAACAGATTATAGGAAGAATTGACCGAAGAAAAAAGAAAAAGAGAATGAGGTATCCAAGTCCTATAAAATTTTTTCCTTTATATAACGATGAAGTAAAAGATTTAGTAACAAAGATACAATTTTTTTCCTCATAATAACTACTCAATATTTATTTTTTATATATTACATAATTTGTTGTTGAAATATGTGCATTAAATCACCCTTCCCTTTGAAATTACTTCAATCTATTCATGTTGCAAAAAACATTAATAGTGTTTAGTTGATTGATGATTTAAAGATTACACATATAGTGACTGAAAGAGTAACAAAAGAGCTGTCATTTTCATAACCAAATGTGGGGTTCCAATAGTAGTTTATTAAACATGTTTCATGTTTTATTTTTTTTTTCCACTATATTGCATTATTTTAATATCCAATTAAGAATATGGAAAGTACTAATCAAAATTTTGATTCTTATATCACTTAAATAAATATAAATATCCATTCAACTTTTAATTAAGACTAGTAAAATGACCCAAATTATTGCTACTAAGATAACTCGATATATTTCTAGTGTAATTTTTATTCCTTGTATGAAAATTTATTTCTCTTTGTTCGATTAAATGGTTTTGTAATACTAATAAACAATGTAATTTAAATTTTTTACTTGAATCTGACGAGACTTTCTCAGCTTGCCGATTTGTTTTTTTTGCTGCAATAATAATTAATGTCAAATTATTCCACAATTAGCTATTACGGGATAAATTATTTCAACTTATTTCATCATTATGGTATAAACGGTGGAATACTCCAACCAAACACATGATAGATCATAAAATAGTCATGCATTTTATTTCAAGATTATTGTACCTTATACCTCATACCAAACTGAGATGAGAATGTCGGCAGTTCGTCCGGCCATGCTGTATGGAGCGGAGTGTTGGCCAATCAAAAATTCTCATATCCAAAAATTGAAGGTGGCGGAGATGAGGATGTTGCGTTGAATGTGCAGACTTATTAGGGGAGATGAGGTCAGGAATAAGAAAATTTGGGAGAAGGAAGGAGTGACTTCGATGGAAGATAAGATGCGGAAAGTGAGGTTGATATGGTTTGGGCATGTGATGAGGAGGGGCACAGATGCCTCAGTTCGTAGGTGTGAGAGGTTGACTATGGATGGTTTCGTGCGGGGTAGAAATAGGCCGAAGAGATACTAAAGGGAGGTGATTGACATGACATGGAGCAGTTACAACTTACTGAGGACATGATGACCTTAGATAAGAACGTATAGATGACACGAATCAGGTTAGAGGGTTAGTTTGTGGGAGTGAAGCGTAGCTAGTAGATAGGATTGCTTTGGTGTAGCCATGCTAATAGTCGTAGGCTATGCTCGTAGGTTGGAGTTTCTTGTCTGAGGGTTTGGGTACTGAGATGTGTGCATTCGGTTAGATAGGGTATAGTACTATCCTGCGGGTGCCTTATTTTTGTTATTTGATCTTGTTTTTTGTTTTATTACGACATTGTTTACTGTCTTTTTGTGTTGAGCCGGGGGTCTATTTGAAACAGCTTCTCTACTTCTTCGAAGGTAATGGTATGGACTATGTACACTTTACCCTCCCAGAACCCACAATGTGGGAATGCACTGGATATATTGTTGTTGTATACCTCACACCAAACGACATGTTTCAGACCACATGATGATCGGCTTATTACGCATTCCTCCACTAACTTTGCGTAACTTTTCTATATTTCATGTATAGTCCAGGAGTAATTTGGTGTGAGGTATAAAGTATAATAATTTTAAGATAAAATGCAATATTATTTTATTTTGCATTTGTTTGGAGTTATTAGGTAGGGCCGTGATTATATTCATCCCAATTTTTATATCATTGTGATGAAATAAGTTATCCCTTATACATGATGGAATAACTTATCTCTCAAGAACTAATCTCAGAATAATGAATATGGCATCCTTTAAAGACTTTCTTGTTCAAAAGAATTACATACATTCCTTTTTAGTTGGTCTACAAAAGAATGATCGTTTTCTTCAATTTAAGCAATATTTTAATTTCAAAGTTTCACGTGGTGTGTTTAAGAACACAAGTGTAAAAGACATTTTTGTATATTTGATATAATTTTTATTTCCGATCACAAGATTCAAAAGTCTATTTTATTTTCTTAAACCTCGTGTCTAGTCAAAACAGATTATTCTTTTTAAAACAGAGCGAGTAAATGACTTTTCCATAAATTGCAGGTACTGCCTCCTGATACAACAACAATAACAACGTATTCAGTATATTCTCACAAAGTGAAGTTTGAGGAGAGTAAAAGTGTACGCAGTCCACGCTACTACCTCAAAATAAAGTTGAGAACGAGTCTGTTTCCGATATACCATCGGCTCAGGACAAAAACAGTATAAAAAGACATAATAAAAATGAAAACAAGATGGTTAGCATCCTTGTCCATATACATGTACAAAATAAGTTTTCAGCATCCTCATATATACAAAATTGTCAAAGGAGATACCCTATTTCACCGGCCAGTGGCGAAGCTAGAAATTTGACATAAAATATATAAAATTAAATATATATTCATAATAATATTTAACCTCCACAGGATAAACTGATGCTATTCCAAATGAGTGCAATAGTTGGCAATCTTGGTGCTTCGCATAGCACGTTCATATATCCCTTAGATACATAGTAGTAAGAGTTAATATTTAGAATTTATAAATGTATTTTTTAAAAAAAAAAACAGTATAACATATGATTTGAAAATAGAATATAATCTAAATGGGATTATTTATTGAAAATATAAGTTATTAGATTCTTTTTGAAAAAAAAAATAACGGTGAAAAACAATTGAATTAGGGTTTTGGGTTAGTGGTTCGATGAAGTTGGCCGGGTTAAGCATCATGAAGTGATTTCTTCCCATCTGCTCTACTCTTGGTGGATAGAGTTACCTAGTACCTGTTGCTAGTGGGAGAGCACAAAGTGATTCTTCCCATTTGTTTTAGTCTTGGTGGATAGAGTTAACTGATACCTGTTACATTACTAGTGGAAGGTGACAAATATTCGTGGAATTAGTCGAGGTGCACTCAAGCTAGTCCGGACAACACGGTTATAAAAAAAAAAAATTGAAACCAAATAAAGTGAAGGTGTTTTCCAAATTCCAAATCCAACTTTAAATTATATTTGATATTTTTATGGTCAAACAAAAATTTCGAAATAAAGTAAATGCATATTCCATAATAAAATGAATACATTTCATGGCCAAACAAATCCTTAATGTTTTTGTTCCTTAAAAACATAGATAAATATGTATTTGCATTATTCTCATCTACAATACTATTAATTAAACAAACATGCATGCAAATATCTGATCATCAACTCCAACAACTTTTCACATGTCTTTTGGTGGCGGAGGTAGATTCAAATTAATCTCAATGTGCCTAAATTTCGGTGAAGATGATTCAGACTCATCGACAACGACACCACCACCTCCATCTCTATTCCCACCATCAGCATTGCTTTGAAGGCTTGGAATCGAAAAGTTGGTCTTGGCCTTGACACTGCGAAGCTTTATTGATGCCACATCATGTGCCAATGCAGCCTCCATTACTATGTCAAATATATCTAAGTATTTATTGTATCCTATCCATATATCTTCCCCCTAGCGTCTTCCTCACTCCTAGGTACTTCACCTCATCCGCCAGTTTCAATAAAAACTAATTTTATATTTCTATGAAATTTGAAAAAGAAATTTGAACAAGTGAGGAGAGAAACTAGGGGAATAGATGCTTAAATAGGAAATAATAAGGGAGACAAACAAAATTACAGTCTATGGATAAAGTGTTTTGACTTGACTGATTTAAAGTTTGGGATGTGACATTATTATTATATTTTTTTTCTTAAAAAGTCAAGTTTTGTGATATGAGTATCTCAAATAATATTTAGGAATATTAATATTGGTCCTAATGATTTCTAGTTAAACACATTTTAGCAAGTAGTAATAATTAAAACATAGAAAAGTTGAAAATATTTCCAAAAAAAAGGAACATTTTTTGAAATAAATTAAAAAGAAAAGCAGGTCATTCCCTTTTAAAACGAATGGAGTAGAAAGTAGTAAGAAGTGTTGAATTAGATCAAAAGTAATTAAAATTTGGATATGTATAATAAGATTTCACAAGAATCAATTGAAATATATACATAACTAAAGGATTAAAAGTTCAATTAGCATTTCATTTGTACATTTTTGAATATTTATTGTATTTTATTTCCTATGCCAAGTGTGCATTTCACAACAACAACATATCCACTGTATTTTCACATAGTGGGGTCTGGGGAGGGTAGAGTGTATGCAGACCATACCACTACCTCATATGAAGTAGAGAGACTGTTTCTGATAGATCCCTGACTTAGGACCGATAGCATATTACAAATACAAAACAGAAATGCATATAAACTAGTACAATATTCAAAATAAACTAACGTCACTAACCATAAGATAATAATACAACCACAAGATAAAACTAAAAACTTTATATCCGAAACTATAGGCAACACTCAACACCACAAACAAGAAACTTCAGACAAAAATAATGAACGCTATCCTATTTTAACCGACGCATTCTCACCCCTAACCCTATACCCTAATCTACGTTCTCCACACCTTTCTATCAAGGGTCATGACTTCCGTAAGATGTAACTGCTCCATATCATGCCTAATCACTTTCTTTTAATATTTCTTCGGCCGACCTCTACCCCGCGTAAAACCATCTATAGCTAGTGTCTCACACCTTCGCACTGGAGAATCAGAGCCTCTCCTCATCACATGCCTGAACCAACATAACCTAACTTTTTGTATCTTTTCCTCTATCGAGGCCACTCCCAATTTCTCCTGAATACTCTCATTCTTTATCCTATCTCTCCTGGTATGGCCACACATCCATCGCAACATCCTCATCTCCACCACCTTCAACTTTTAGATGTGAGAGTTCTTAACTGGCCAACACTCAGCTCCATACAATATAGCCGGTCAGACTACCACTCTGTAGAACTTTCCTTTAAGCTTTGGAGGCACCTTCTTATCACAAAAAACTCCCGAAGCGAGCCTCTATTTTAACCACCCTACCCCAGTACGATGCGTGACATCCTCGTCAATCTCCCCATTGCCCTGAATCATAGACCCTATATACTTGAAACTCTCCCTCTTCTGAATGGCCTGGGAGTCCAGCTTCACAACCATGTTAGCCTCCTGCGACACCTCATTAAACTTACACTCCAAATACTCCGTCTTTGTCCTAATTAACCAAAATCCTTTAGACTCAAGGGTATGTCTCCAAATCTCCAACTTATCGTTAACTCCTTCTCGAGTCTCGTCAATCAGTACCTCATCATTCGTAAATAACATACACCAAGGCACCTCCCCTTGAATATGTTGTATCAAAACATCCATCACCAAAGAAAATAAGAAAGGGCTAAGAGTTGATCCCTGATGCAACTCTATCAAAACCGAAAAGTGCTCCAAATCTCCACCTACCATCACCACCCGAGTCTTCGCGCCATTATACATGTCCAAAATTGACCTAGCTTATGCCACAGGCACCCCACTAGCCTCCAAGCACCTCTACAGAATCTCTCTGGGAACTCTGTCATATGCCTTCTTAAGATCAATAAACACCATGTGCAAGTCCTTCTTCCTCTATCGAAACTGCTCTACTATCTCCTTACAAGGTGAATAGCCTCAGTATTTGAGCGACTTGGTATGAAACCGAACTAATTCTAAAAGATAGTCAAACTCCGTCTTAGCATCAACTCAACCACCCTTTCCCAAACCTTCGTAGTATGACTCAATAAATTAATACCTCTATAGTTATTGCAATTCTGGATGTCTCTCTTGTTCTTATACAAAGGAATCTTCATTTCTTATACAAAGGAATCTTCTTACTCCACCTCTATGCTTCAGGCATCTTAACCACCCTAAAAATGATGTTTAATAACCTTGTCAACCACTCTAAACCTACCCCGCCAGTGCTCTTTCAAAAATGCACCGGTATCTCGTCTGGGCCCATCACCCTACCCCGATGCATCCTGCGAATAGCTTCCTTGAACTCCTCAATCTTCATACGCCTACAATAACCATAGTCGCGACACTCCTCGAACTTCTCCAAGTCTCCCAACACAAAGACTTTGTACCCCTCGTCATTCAAAAGTTTATGAAAATAGGACTGCCACCTCTTCTTAATGAGGGCATCCTTAACCGACACAGTACTATCCTCTCCCTTGATGCACTTTACTTGGTCAAGGTCACGAGCCCTCCGCTCCCTGGCCTTGGCAATTCTATATAACTTTTATCCCCACCTTTCTTCTCTAAAGCCGCGTACAAGCTCTCAAAAGCTGCCGACTTAGCTGACGTAACCGCTAACTTGGCCTCTTTCTTAGAAACCTTATACTTCTTCTTATTCGTCTGTCTCTCCTCATCATCCTTGCTGTCAACCAACTAAGCAAAATCCACCTTCATAGACTCCACCATTCTCTTAACCTCTTCATTCCACCACCAGTCCCCTCGATACTTGTCAGAACGACTTCTGAGACACCCAACACCTCTCTAGTGGTTTGCCAAATGCAACTGGCAGTTGTCTTCTACATACTATCCATATCTCTTCTACTCTCCCATGCCCCCTGCTCCTCAATTTCTTCCCCATCTCCAAAGGACTAGCCAAAGTCAAGATACCCCATTTAATCCTGGGTCGAGCCTCTAACCCCCTCTTCTTTCTGCCCTTATTAATTACTAAGTCCATCACCAACAACCTATGCTGAGTTGAAAGATTCTCTCAAGGTATGACTTTACAGTCTTTACATAGCGCTCTGTTATCCTTCCTAAGGAGCAAAAAGTCTATTGGAGTCTTGGTCACTGCACTATGAAAAGTAATAAGGTGATCCACCTTCTTAGGAAACCTTGAATTCACTATCCACAACACAAACACCCTAGAGAAATCTAAAAGAGAATTTCCTTCTTTATTCCTCTCCCCAAAACCAAACCTGCCATGCATATCATCATAATCTCTTGACAAAGACCCAATGTACCCATTGAAGTCTACCCCTCCCCCCTAAAAAAAAAAGCTTCTTAGTGCTCGAAACGCCTCTCACCACCTCATAAAGCACCTCCCAAAAGCCCTTCTTCTCCTCCTCATCCAAACTTACTTGCAGAGCGTATGCACTAATGATATTCATCGTAGGCCCTCCCATGACCAACTTAATAGACATCAACCTATCATTGACTTTCTTAACCTCTACCACCTGCTCCCGAAGTTCTTCATCTACAAGATACCTACCCCATTTTTATGTCTCACGTTACCCGAATACCACCACTTATATCTATCCATATCTCTCGCCTTAGTGCCTACCCATTTAGTTTTCTGGACACACACTATACTAACCCTCCTCTTTCTAAGAACCTTTACCAGCTCTATAGACTTACCCTGTAGTTCGGGGTGTACAGACCAAATCGTCAAGTCAAACCAAACCGAAGAACCAAACCAAATCGAGAAAAAAACCGACTTATGATTTGGTTTAGTTGGTTTGGCGTTCGAAAAAAAACCCGACCATTGTTGGTTTGGTTTGGTGTTAACAAAAAAAAAGTCAAACCGAACTCAAATCAAACCGATATAATATATATATATATATATATATATATACATATATTAGTAGCTCAAATATTTATAAATGTTAATATTGGTCCTTATGAATTCTAATAAACACATTTTAATAAATCTAATAATTAAGAATAATAATTATATAGTATTATAAAAAGATCTAACTGTTTGGAATTTTGTTTTGCATTGTTGTTTGAAATTAGAGCAATATAAGGACATGTACTTTATGATTTAGGTTAAGGACAATAGGTAGAAATTTCTAAATATTAATTATAATCTACTTTTTCAATTAATTTTATTAATTTTTAATATTTAGAAAGTAGGTGTGCGTGTATATATATATATATATATATATTAAGTTGTAATATTTGTTCATTAATTGCTAATAAAATGATCCAAAATCCAATATAAACTTAAAACCTAAACTTTTCACTCTTCATCTTACTTTTTAGTTTCAAGAGAGTTTTTTGCTTCTCATTTTTTCATAATTGAGGTTTTTCATTAGCACATGAGTGAAAACATACTTGATCTAGTCTTCAATCACAATATAATTATAAAAATAAAGATTATAAAAAAAATAAAAAAACTCAAAAAAATTGAAAGAACCGACAAAAATCTAAACCGAAAAAATCAATTTTATGTTACTTTGATTTAGCTTATAGTTTTAATAAATTCACATAATTGATTTGGTTTTTATTCAATAAAAAATCAAACCAACCCGACTTATGTACACCCCTATCTGCAGTATCCCTATGTTCTAGGACCCACCTCTCAAAAAGAAGAAAAAGAAAAGGTTAATAAATGAAAAGTGCTATTTTTCAATTTGGGCTTAATGATATATTATTTCTAACTTTTGGAATTTTGAGGAAAAACGCCAAATCGGGCAGTAGTTAATTTTTTTCATCCCTCTATCCTAGAATTAAGTTATGAAAAAATATTTTTATAGTCCATATTAAGTGAATGGTTAAAATATGGCATATTAATTAAGAATAAAAATATTTAAGGACATAAACTAAATGTTGTTATTTACTATTATCTTTTTAATTATTTTCAAAATCTTCTTTTAGAAAATCTAAGTAGTCAAGGAAGTGTTTGACTTGACTGATACAATTGTGGAGCCACATGTGATGTGGCATTGTTATTAATTTTTTTAATTAAACAAGCCGTGTTTTATGATATTAGTAGCTCAAATATTTATAAATGTTAATATTGGTTCTTATGAATTCTAATAAAAACATTTTTAAAAAATCTAATAATTAAGAATAAAAATTATATAGTATTATATAAAGATCTAATTGTTGGAATTATGTTTTGCATTGTTGTTTGAAATTAGAGCAATATAAGGACATGTACTTTATGATTTAGGTTAAGGACAGTAGGTAGAGATTTGTAGAAATTTAAGTTGTGATGAGGCTGAAAGAAGGATTAGTTTTAAGTTCATTTTACTTGTCTGGGAGAATTGTGATAGTGAATTGATTCAACGAATATAAGGTGAGGTGCCATGACAAATGTTATTTGTAAATGATATAATTCTGATCGATGAGTCTCGCTGCGAAGTTAATCTCACAATTAAGTTTTGACAACAAATCCTGAAATCTAGAGAGTTTATGTTCAACAGGATCAAGACAAATTACTTAGAGGGCAAGTTCAATGAAGCAATACATGAGGATGATGTGAAGCTGATATACACATGTCATCTAGAAGGAATAAAGTTTCAAGTATCTTAGATCTATTTTTCAAAGTAATAAAAAAATGAATGAGGATACACATATTGTACTAGCAATGTGTATGAAATTAAGGATGGCATATGGAATTTTGTAATTGGCAGGTGCTACCAAAACTTAAAGGCAGTTCGGCAAAGCAAAGATTAGACTAGCTATATTGTAAAAAGTAAATTATTGGTCGGCCAGGAACTCTCACATTCAAAAGTTGAAAGTTACAAAAATAAAGATGGATGAGTGAGCATACTATGAGATATAAGATTAGAAGTGAGATAAGCAGAACAAGGTAGGAGTGATCATGATAAGCGAAACTAAGATGGTTCAAAAATAGAAAAAGGAGATATCTTAGCACTCATGATTAACATGATATGTTTGAAAAATACAATCGATGAAAATGAATTTATGTGATGATCGCATAATCAGGTTCAAGAGTAATAAGTAATAAGTAAGTGAAAAGTGATGAATTAGATCTAGAGTAATTAAAAATTGTGTGTATTAATAAAATCACAAAAATCTAATTGAAATTTATACATATCCAAAGGATTAAAAGTTCCATTGCAAGTATTTAATTTGTACGTATCCGAATACCTGCATGAATATTTGTCTATATTTTATTTCCTCATGTCATGTTTACGTTCCACAAAAAAAAAAAAGATAATAAATGGGAAATGCTATATTTCAATTTGGGTTTTATTATTTCTCATTTTTTGGCATTTTGAGGGGTAACACCAAATCCAATTCAAGATCTATGAACAAGAGTGTTCCCATGGATCAGAGAAGTTGGCCGCGATGAGCACCATGAGGTCTCAGGTTCAATTTTTAATAGAGACGACATACACCAGGTGATTTCTTCTTATCTGTTCTAGCCTTAGTGGACAGAGTTATCCGATATTTATTGCTAGTGAGAGGTGACAAGTATCTCATGGTATTAATCAAGGTACACTCAAACTAGTCCGGACTTCATAGTTATCAAAAAGGAAAAAAGGAAAAAAAATTGAAACCAAATAAAGTGAAGATGTTTTCCAAGTTCCCAAATTCAACTTTAAATTGTATATTGATATTCTAATAGCCATACAAAAATATCAAAATAAAGTAAATACATATTTCAAAATAAAATGAATACATTTCATGGCCAAACAAGTCCTTAAAGTTTTTATCTCTGGCAAATAAAAACATAGACTAATATGTGTTCGCATTATTCTCATCTACAATACTATAAATTAAACAAACATGCATGCAAATCTCAAAACATCAACTCCAACAACATTTTACATTTCTTCTGGTGGAGGAGGTAGATTCAAATCAATCTCAATGCGCCTAGATCTCCGTGAAGATGATTCAGTATCATCGGCAATGACACCACCACCTCCATCTCTATTCCCACCACCAGCATTTCTTTGAAGGCATGGAATCGGAAAGTTGGTCTTGGCCTTGACACCATGAAGCTTTATTGCTGCCGCATCATACGCCAACGCAGCCTCCGTTGCTGTGTCAAATATACCTAAGTATTTAGTGTATCCTATCCATATCTCGACCTTGTATCTCCCCCTGGAGTTTTCCTCACTCCTAGATACTTCACCTCATCCGTCATTTTCAATAAAAATTAATTTTTATATTTCTATGAAATTTGAAAAAGAAATTTGAACAAGTGAGGAGAGAAACTAGGAAAGAGCTGCTTAAATAGGAAATAGTAGGGGAAACAAACAAGATTACAGTCAGTGGATAGCGTGTTTTGACTTGACTGATTTAAAGTTTAGGATGTGGCATTATTATTATATTTTTTTCTTAAAAAGACAAGTTTTGTGATATGAGTATCTCAAATAATATTTAGGAATATTAATATTGGTCCTAATGATTTCTAGTTAAACACATTTTAACAAGTAGTAATAATTAAAACATAGAAAAGTTGAAATGAAAATATTGCTAAAAAAAAAATTATTTTTTAAAATAAGTTAAAAAGAAAATTAGGTCATTCTTTTTTAAAATGAATGGAGTAGAAAGTAATTGAGAAGTGTTGAATTAGATCAAAAGTAATTAAAAGTTGGATGTGTATAATAAGATTTCACAAGAATCAAATTGAAATATATGCATAACTAAAGTATTAAAAGTTCAATTAGTATTTAATTTGTACATTTTTTGAATATTTATCTGTATTTTGTTTCCGAATGCCAAGTGTGCATTACACCGAAAGAAAAAAATGAAAAGGTCAATAAATGAAAAGTGTTATTTTTTAATTTGGGCTTAATGGTAGACAATTTCTCATGTTTGGAATTTTGAGGAAAAACATCAAATCAGGCAGTAATTAATTTTTTATCCCTCTATTGTAGAATTAAGTTATGAAAAAATAGATTTTTATAGTCATATTAAGTAAATGGTTAGAATATGACATATTTATTAAGAATAAAAATATTTCAGGACATAATTAAATTTTTTTGTTTATTATTATTAACTTTTTGATTATTCTCAAAATATTCTTTTAAAAAATATAATGTAGTCAAGAGAGTGTTTGACTTGACTGATGTAATTGTGGACCACATATGATGTGACATTGTTATAATATTTTTTCTTAAAACAAATCAAGTTTTGTAATTATGATAGATGAATTGATTCAGTGAATAAAAGGTGAGGTGTCATGACAGATATTATTTGTAAATGACATAATTCTGATCGACGAGTCTCGCTGTGGAGTTAATCTCACAATTAAGTTTTGAGAACAAATTCTAAAATCTAGAGAGTTTATGTTCAACGGGATCAAGACAAATTACATGGAGGGAAAGTTCAGTGAAGTAATACATGAGGATGATGTGAAACTAATATATACATGTCATCCAGAAGGAATAAAGTTTCAAGCATCTTAGATCTATTTTTCAAAGTAATAGAAAAATTAATAAGGATACACATATTGTACTAGCACAATGCGTATGAAATTAAGGATGGCATATGGAATTTTGTAATTGGCAGGTGCTACCAAAAATTAAAGGTAGTTCTACAAAGCACAGATTAGATGAGCTATATTGTACAAAGAAAATTATTGGTCAGTCAAGAACTCCCACATCCAAAAGTTGAAAGTTGTAAAAATAAATATGGATGTATGAGCATTCTACGAGATATAAGATTAGAACCGAGATAAGCGGAACAAGGTAGGAGTGATCTTGATAAGTGAAACTAAGATGGTTCAAAAATTGAAAAAGGAGATATTTTAGTGAGGAGGTGTGAGGTTGATTATGAATGGTTACAAGAAAGGTAGAGGTGGATCGAAGAAATACAAGGCAAAATTGATTAGACAGGATATGACGCAACTTCAACTTACAGAGGACACTACCTTTAATAAGAGGTTATGAAGGACACTAACTAGGATAAAAATTAATTATCACGTTGAGAGTTGTGTCTCCTTTTAGTATTACTAGTTGTAATATTACTCTAAAACGGCATATTAATCCATTATCACTATTTAGTGTTTCTTAAACTTCAATTATCAGTTATATACGTTGTCATGCTTTTTTTAGCATTTTGTCTTGACTTTTAATCTCTCATCATTTTCTTTGTTTGAACTACTTTTACTTCAATCGAGGTCTCGAGGGTCTAACGAAAGTTGCCTCATTATCTCCCATACTAGAGATAAGACAGGTAGATATACATTAACCTTCACAAAGTTACTTCTAAAATTACACTAAATATGTTGTGGTTATTGTTATAACTGTTTGATACATTTTAGTTATTAATAGTAGCCACTTAGGTTAAAGCTAGCTTAATAGGATTCCTTTCTTGTGAATGGTCATAAATTTAACAATTTATTATGTGTTAATTAATCTAAATATTGATGTATGTTCTATTACATTTGAAGATAATGTAATTCTAAAAGTAATCCAAGTATCACAAATTTTACATATTAAAGAACTAAAAGTACAAGTTTTAAAAGAGGAAAAAGTGTGAAAGAAAACAATAAAGAGATCAAAATCAGATCTTTTGATCAAAACCTAATATATTAAGAACATTACGACAATATGCTAAAGGAATAATAAAAGCTCATGATTAGTATGATATGTATGTAAAATTCAATCGATAAAGATGAATCTATGTGATAATCGCATAATCAGGTTCGGAAGTAATAAGTAATAAGTAAGTAGTAAGTAGTAAGTAAGTGAAAAGTGATGAATTAGATCTAGAGTAATCAAAGATTGTGTGTATTAAAAATTTCACACGAATCTAATTGAAATTTATACATATCCAAAGGACTGAAAGTTCAATTAAAAGCATTTAATTTGCACGTATCTGAATATCTGCATGAATATTTGTCTGTATTTTATTTCCTAATGTCATGTGAACATTCCACAAAATTAAAAAAAAAGAAAAGTTAATAAATGAAAAATACTTTATTTCAACTTTAAATTGTATTTAATATTTTTATGGCCAAACAAAAATACAAAAATAAAGTAAATATATATTTCAGAATAAAGTGAATACATTTCATGACCAAACAAGTCCTTAATGTTTTTGTCAGGGAGAAATAAAAACATAGACTAATATGTTTTGCATTAATATTTTCACTTACAATATCTATTTTAAACAAACATGCGTGCAAATCTTTGCTTTAGCTCCAACAACTTTTCACATGTCTTCTGGTGGCGGAGGTATTCAAATCAATCGCAATGCGCCTACATCTCGTTGATGATGATTCAAACTCATGGGTAACGACACACCATCTCCATCTCCATTCCCACCACCAGCATTGCTTTGAAGGCTTGGAATAGGAAACCTAGTCTTGGCCTTGACACCGCGAAGCTTTATTGATGCCGCATCATACGCCAATGCAGCCTCCATTGCTGTGTCAAATGTACCTAAGTATTTAGTGTATCCTATCCATATCTCCACCTTGTATCTCCCCCCGACGTCTTCCTCACTCCTAGCTACTTCACCACATCCGCCATTTTCAACAAAAAGTAATTTTTATACTTCTATGAAATTTGAAAAAGAAATTTGAACAAGTGAGGGGAAGAACTGCTTAAATAGGAAATTATAGGGGAAACAAACAAAATTACAGTCTATGAATAGAGTGTTTTGACTGGACTGATTTAAAGTTTGGGATGTGGCATTATTATTATATTTTTTTTTCTTACAAAGTCAAGTTTTGTGATATGAGTATCTCAAATAATATTTAGGAATATTAATATTAGTCCTTACGATTTCTAGTTAAACACATTTTAATAAGTAGTAATAATTAAAACATAGAAAAGTTGAAATTAAAATATTGCTAAAAAAAAGGATCATTTTTTGAAATAAGTTAAAAAGAAAAATAGGTCATTCTTTTTTAAAATGAATGGAGTAGAAAGTAAGTGAAAAGTGTTGAATTGGATCAAAAGTAATTAAAAGTTGAAGGTGTATAATAAAAACTTACAAGAATCGAATTGAAATATATACATAACTCAAGGATTAAAAGTTCAATTAGTATTTAATTTGTACATTTTTGAATATTTTATCTGTATTTTATTTCCTAATGCCAAGTGCGCATTTTACCAAAAGAAAAAAAGGAAAAGGTTAATAAATTAAAAATTTTATTTTTCAATTTGGGCTTAGTGGTATAGTATTTCTCATTTTTGGAATTTTGAAGAAAAACACCAAATCGGGCATTAATTAATTTTTAATCCCTCTATCCTAGAATTAAGTTATGAAAAAATAAAATAAAAATAGACTTTTATAGTCCATATTAAGTGAATGATTAGGATATGACATATTCATTAAGAATAAAAATATTTAAGGACATAAATTAAATGTTGTTATTTATTATTAGTTTTTTAATTATTTTCAAAATATTCTGTTAGAAAATATAAGTAGTCAAGGAATGTTTGACTTGACAAATGTAATTGTGGGGTTACATGTGATGTGATATTGTTATTATTATTTTTTATTAAAACAAGTCATGTTTTGTGATATTAGTAGCTCAAATATTTATAAATGTTAAATGTTAATATTGGTCCTTATGATTTTTAATTACACATATTTTAACAAATACTAATAATTAAGAATAAAAATTATATAGTATTATAGAAAGATCTAATTGTTGGAATTATGTTTTGCATTGTTGTTTGAAATGTAACGGTCTAAAAATTTGATGAAATATGTGAATTTTTTGATTTTGTGTGATTTGACTATTTTATCCCTCTCCATAGTTGCATTATGGTATTTCTGGGGTGTAGAAGTGATTGACATAATTTTTGATACATTTTGGTACCATTTATGCGATATTGTGATTTTTGATGGCTCCGAGAGCCTTATTTTAGGCTTATGGGAATATCTTTTGATCCGTGCGGCAGATGGCTGAACGAACTATGCCAAAAACTTTAAAATATCGATTTTAGGCTAGGTAGACTTTAGTTCGGGTCCCGGTGCACCCGAGCTCGTTTCGACCTATTGATTGAAAAGTTGAAAAATTAAAAATATGATTGTGGGACCCACATTTAGTCGAAACGACCTAAGATTGAAAATTTAACTTTGTAAACAAATTTGAAATGTTGATTTTAGGGTGTTAGCATATTTGGTGTGATTTTTACGACTTTTAAATCTCATTTCGATCCTCGATTTGAAAATTCGACTTCATCTACGCATCCGAACGTCGAATTTAGTGTGGTTGAATATTTCGGTTGAATATATCGAACTCCAAATGAATTTTGGGCACCCTTTCGAAGTCCGAATTGACTTAAAATAAGCTTTTTAGCTATATCTGTGTAGAAAAAGCTACAATAATAAATAGCAGTTTCGAGCCCATTTTTGCTTATTTTTCATCTTGCCTCTCGGGAGTTAAACCCTAAAATAGTATGAGAGCTTAAAAGTGAAGTTTGTGGGTGCTTGAAAGGCTAGATTAACATATATTTCTTGGTTTTATTACGGATATAAGGTAAGAATTCACTCTTTTCTTAGTAATTTCTTGATTAATTTCTCAAAATTCCACAAATATTAGGGCTTGATTTTAAACCTCAATTTCACTCCTTTTCACTTGAATAATATTTTTATCTTATAATTACTAGTTTTTCATCAATTTAACCTTTAAAACAACTCCAATTCCTGATTTTAACCCAAATTTCAATGATTTTACACGACAAAGCTCAAAAATATTTTTTTTTGATTTGAACATTGTTTTAAACTCGATTTGACTTGTGTTTTCAGCTATAGGTTCCTAAAAATATTGGAAACACGTTTTTAAAGTAAAGTTTCAATTTTACCCTACTCTTTTGAAAACTCGTTGCGGGGATGCGTTTTGACCTCGAACCAAAAGTAGCCAATATGAGTGTCATTGATTTTGTTTTGACGCGTAGATTTCATATTTAATATTTTTAGTGGAGTTTGAGATCTTTCGTAGAAAGTAAGGTTGTGGGTTCGAAGTATAGTGGATCGATTTCTACTTTTGAGGTAGGTTATGGTTTAACTCTTTCAGACTGGGTTGGGTAGTAAATGATGGTACAAAATGTATGTTAAGGGTGGGAACTAATCATTAAAAATGAATATCTATGCGTTGTGATAGTGTGGGGGCCTATATGTGATGTAACTGTCAAAATTAAGATATTATGTGATGTATGTGACTGTGTGGAGTCTTATATGATGTTGATAGCCCTAAATACACGTGAATAATTATACTGCATTGTTGAAATGCCTAATATGGTACCATTGGTGTATTGTGATATATTCATACTTGCTGATATATGAGACATGTGGAAATTCATGAATGAAACGAAAATAATGAGTGAATATTAACTCACATGATTGTGAAAATGTATCATTGTGGTTGATTATGGAATTATATCATGTGATTGGTTGTGGAAATACTCTTTGTGATTGGTTGTGAGCATTATACCCTCATATCACACTCATTCATGAAACATTGATTTCACTATGGCAACACCTGAGTAATACTAGCAGTACCTTTTTAAAACCCTCCCCGAGGAATGTGCCAGGGAGGAGATATTGTAACACCTTATAGAACTTCTTTTGCGGAATATGCCGGAAAGAAGATATGAGATATGTGGATTGTATATGGGTTGACGAACCCCCCACAGGTCCTATGTCAGAAAGTTTTAGCTCTGTAAGTGTATACAGAATTATGCGGAGATCATGGAGATTATGCGCCGACCTCGAGCATCATTATCATCATCATCATCATAATATACATTGTACTTACTTTATTATGTTTATGTTGTGTTATGTTTCCATTTTGACTTGTCATATATGTATTTGTCTTATCTTCCTTTACTTGTATTTGATGATCTTGTATCTACATGTTCTCCCTTACTCTACTTATATGTGACATAATGTATAGTTGTGTTCTATAGCATGGTGTATTTTTGTAATATATGGATATTATAGAACTATTAATGCAAGTGGTGTGGGCTACCGCTGTGGGACATTTTCTGATTGTAGGTGACGTGCCCTTAGTATGCATTTTGTATGTTTTATTTTCTACTTTGCTTGGTCGGCCTATGATACCTATTGAGTATAAGTGGATCCTACTCATACCTTTGCCCTTTCGGTGCAAGTTCTAGCTTGAGTGCGCCTCAACTTGCTTGACTCGGGTGACTGTAGGAGTTCCAAGGTAGCGATTGGACATTCATGCGTCCGATGTTTACCTCTCTCTTTCTATAGTATTTATGTCTCTATTAGTATTTAGAGACAAATAATATTCCTTTGTGGTTATTTTTCTGATGTATTTGACTCTTAGATTGTATTAATAGTTCAACACTATTGACCCCTAGTTTTGGGCATGATTGGTATTTTGGATAAGTTTTTTCCGCATTGTTATGATTACTTGTATAGTTCGGCTTTGTTCTAGAAGCCTTACTTTGGGGTATTTATGTCGTTTCCTTTTTTTGTTGTATCAATTTGGGTGATGGGCTTACTTGTCAAGGTACGCTGCGACAAGTGCCATCATGACCCTCATTTTTGGATCGTGACATGAAATTAGGGCAATATAAGGACATGTATATTATGATTTAGGTTAGGACAGTAGGTAGAGATCCGCAATAATATAAGTTGTGATGAGTAGCATTAAGAATTAATTTTAAGTTCAATTTTTACTTGTCTTGGAGAATGGTGATAGATAAATTGACTCAGCGAATTCAAGGTGAGGTGTCATCGCAGATGTTATTTGTAAATGGCATAATTCTGATTGACGGATCTTCCTATAGAGTTAATCTCAAAATTAAGTTCTAACAACAAACCCTTAAATCTAGAGAGTTTATGTTTTACCTGACTTGGACAAATAACTCGAAGGGCAAGTTTAGTGAATTGATACACGAGGATGATGTGAAGCTTATATACACGTCATTCAAAAGGAATAAATTCTCAAGTATCTTAATTTATTTTCCAAAGTAATAGAAAAATCAGTGACAATACAGATATTGTACTAGCACAACGTGTATGAAATTGAGAATGACATGAAATTTTTTGATTGAAAGGTGCTACCAAAACTTAAAGGCAGTTCTACAAACCGGTGATTAGACTAGTATATTTTACAAAGCAAATTATTGGTCAGCCAAGAACTCCCATATTCAAAAGTTCAAAAGTTGCAAAAATAAAGATAGATGATGTGAGCATACTATAAGATATATGATTAGAAATGAGATAAGCGGAACAAGGTAGAAGTGATCTTGATAAGCGAAACTGAGATGCTTCGAAAATAGAAAAAGGAGATATCTTAGTGCGGAGGTGTGAGGTTGATTATGAATGGTTACAAAAAAGGTAGAGGCAGGTCGAAGAAATACAGGGAAAAGGTGATTAGACAGGATAGGACACAACTTCAACTTACCTTTAATAAGAGGTTATGGAGGACACTAACTAGGATAAAAGTTAATTATCACGTTGAGAGTTGTGTCTTTTTTTAGTATTAGTTGTCGTAATATTACTCTGGAGTTGTATATTAATTCATTATCACTATTTAGTGTTTCTTAAACTTCAATTATCAGTTATATACTTTGTCATGCTTTCTTTAGTATTTTGTCTTGACTTTTAATCTCTCGTTATTTTCTTTGTTTGAACTATTATCTCCCATAATAGAGATAAGACAGGTATGTACACAATAGCCATTTAGCCTTCACAAAGTTACTTGTGAAATTACACCAGATATGTTGTGGTTATTCTTATTACTGTTTGATACATTTTAGTTATTAATATTAGCGAATTTGGTTAAAGCTAGCTTAATTGGATTCCTTTCTTGTGAATGGTCATAAATTCAACAATTTATTATGTGTTAATTCATCTAAATATTGTTGTGTTACAAGTTAATTAGTATGTTGTATTACATTTGAAGATAACGTAATTCTAAAAGTAATCCAAGTATCAAAAATTTTACATATTAAGGAACTAAAAGTACATGTTTTAAAAGAGGAAAAGGTGTGAAAGAAAATAATGAAGAGAACAAAATCAGTTCTTTTCTAAACCTAATATATTAAGAACATTACGTCGATATGCTAAAGGAATAATAAGCACTCATGATTAATATGATATGTATGAAAAATACAATCGATGAAAATGAATTTATGTGATAATCGCATAATCAGTTTCGAGAGTAATAAGTAACAAGTAAGTAGTAAGTTAGATAAAAGTGATGAATTAGATCTAGAGTAATTAAAGATTGTGTGTATTAATAAAATCACAAAAATCTAATTGAAATTAATACATATCCAAAGGATTAAAAGTTAAATTACATTTATTTAATTTGTACATATCCGAATATTTGCATAAATATTTGTCTGTATTTTATATCCTAATGCCATGTGTACATTCCACAAAACGAAAAAACAGAAAATTTAATTAATGAGATATGCTATATTTCAATTTGGGTTTTATTTCTCATTTTTGGTAGTTAGAGAGGTTACCAAATTAGATTCAAGATCTATGAACAAGAGAGATCCCAAAGTTCAATGAAGTATTGGCCGGGATGAGCACCATGAGGTCTCAGGTTCAATTCCCAATAGAAACGAACACCAGGTGATTTCTTTCTGTATGTTCTAGACTTGGTGGACAGAATTACCTGGTACTTGTTGCTAGCGAGAGGTGAAAAGTATCCGTGGAATTAGTCAAGCTGCAATCAAGCTAGTCTGAACATCATAGTTATCAAAAATCAAACAAAAATATCAAAAGAAAGTAAATACATAGATCAGAATAAAGTGAATACATTTCTTGACCAAACAAAGCCTTAATGTTTTTGTCCCTGACAAATGAAAACATAGACTAATATGTATTTGTATTATTCTCATCTACAATGCTATAAATTAAACATGCATGTAAATCTCAAAGCAACAACTCCAACAACTTCTTACATGTCTTCTGGTGGAGGAAGTAGATTACAATAAATCTCAATGCACCTAGATCTCCGTGACGATGATTCAGAATCATCGGCAACACCACCACCACCTCCATCTCTATTCCCTCCACCAGCATTGCTTTGAAGGCTTGAAATCGGAAAGTTGGTCTTGGCCTTGACACCACGAAGTTTTATTGTTGCCGCATCATACGCCAACGCAACCTCCCTTGTTGTGTCAAATGTACCTAAGTATTTAGTGTATCCTATCCATATTTCCACCTTGTATATTGCTCCTGGAGTCTAACTCACTACTAGGTACTTCACCTCATCTGCCATTTTCAATAAAATTTAAGTTCTATATTTCTATGAAATTTGAAAAAGAATTTTGAACAAGTGAGGAGAGAAACTAGGGGAAGAGCTGCTTAAATAGGAAATAGTAGGGGAAACAAACAAAATTACAGTCAATGAATAAAGTGTTTTGACTTGACTGATTTAAAGTTTGGGATGTGGCATTATTATTATATTTTTTTTCTTAAAAAGTCATGTTTTGTGATATGAGTATCTCAAATGTTTAAAATACTAATATTGGTCCTTATGATTTCTAGTTAAATACACTTTAACATGTAGTAATAATTAAAACATAGAAAATTTAAAATAAAATTATTGCCAAAAAAAGGATCGCTTTTTAAAATAATTTTAAAAAAGTCGATCATTATTTTTAAAATGAATGGAGTAGAAAGTAAGTGGGAAGTGTTGAATTAAATCAAAAGTAATTAAAAGTTGAATGTGTATACGCTGGCTACGTAGTTCTGTAACGCAGGGATTGCTACTAAGGGTCAAACCCTCTGCTAGCAGGAATGCCCCCATTCCTGGGTTCGCTCGGTGCTGAATCCTACTCCCAACTGAATAGACACTGAACTGATTTCTTAGTTCATACTAGGCTTGACTGAACTGTTACTAAGTTCAGTTTCGTTAACTGACGAAATCCTACTGAATTCTGTTAGATGATGAGTTTATTATGGTCTGAATGAATACTGAACTAGACTGGACTAATGCTGAGTCTATTGAGTTTTCCTGAGTCCTGTAACTGACTGAGAGTACTACTGATCGTGACATTACTGAGATTATCCTATAACTAACACTGGCTCTAAATAAACAGCTAAATTTTCGGGTATTAATTACCCCCAGGACTCGATAGCATGAAAAGTAAATCAGAGCATAGTCTTGAAAAGCATAATCACGTGCACTTGTTCATAACTCATTCATAGAGACATTTTATCAAACACTTACATGATACAACTTGCACATAAGCTAACATGACATAATTTCCTTCTCTTATTAGTTCACATGGGCAATTCATCAAGCACTTAGTGAGCATGATGTGTACATAACATTAAGCAAAAAGTAGGCATCATAATTCAACTCTAACTTCACAATTTCAAGGGTTCAACATAGCTTCACATGATATTACATATATATCAATTAACCCCACATAAAACTTATCATAATACATGGATTAAAATCCCAATTAAGCAATATAAACATGAATATAATCAAACCCAACAGGAAATTCATGAAATTCATACACTTGAAGTTTAAAAATGGTTTCTTGAACTCCAAGGGTGGAAGGGACACTTGGATGAACACTTTACATAACTTAGTTGGTGAATTTTTGAAAATTAATGGTGGAATCTTGAGCTTTGAATTTGAAATTAAATCACCTAGGATTTATGTTCTTGAGCAATTTGTGAGAAAATGAATATATTTTGCTAAAAAAGGGCTAAATTTTATGTTAGGGGGGCTGAAGGGCGTGGGAAAAAGACTAAAATAACCCTGAGGACGTAGCCTTTTTAATGACTGAAAACCGAATCATCGATGCGCAAACCGACGCACCGCGTCGTTGGCATCGATGCGATGGCCAACGCGCCTCGTCGAGTCCGCATCGGTTCACTGAAAATTGCACTGAGCTGAAGGAAAAATTATATGTCGATGCGATGGACGCGTCGATTCACTGTTTTGGTCACTCGAACATGGTCTAAACGAGGTTCGAAAAATTTAAAACTTGTCCGAAAATATCTATTGACCTTCCTGCTCATGAATTAACTCAAATATCAACATTTAAAGGACGTACAGGTCACAAAATAAGATTGTCAACTTTCGAAGGCTAAAATAATGCTAAGTCTGAATACTTAGCTATAATTTTCTAAGTTTGGGACCCCTTAACAAGCTTAAAGGACTGAATTAAGCTAAGAATTTTGCGAGATCTTACAAAACTGAGTTAGGAGTATTGTCTTCAAGTTGGGAAACTCGAAGACTTGGGAACACTCGCCTTGGGAAGGTTAGCGTTTTGTAGAAGTAGGAATTAGAAGTTTATAATTTCTACTTTACAAGAGTCATGTAATTTGTTGATTGTTGAGGCTCAAGTGATTTAGTGGTTAAAATCATCTATCAAAACAAATCCTTAGTGCAGCCACGTCACAACTTAAATTACTTCAGATCTCTATCTACTGTCCTAACCTAAATCATAACATACCTAAATCATAACATACATGTCCTTATATTGCCCTAATTTCAATCAACAATGCAAAACATAATTCCAACAATTAGATCCTTTTATAATACTATATATTTTTTAATTCTTAATTATTACTGTTTGTTAAAATGTGTTTCATTAGAAATCATAAGAATAAATTAACATTTGTAAATATTTGAGTTATAAATATCAAAAAACTTGATTTGTTTAAGAAAAAAATATAATAACAATGTCACATCATATATGGTCCACAATTACATAAGTCAAGTCAAACACTCTCTTGACTACTTTATATTTTCTAAAAGAATATTTTGAGAATAATGATAAAGATAATAATAATAAACAACAAAATTTAATTTATGTCCTTAAATATTTTTATTCGTAATGAATACGCCATATTCTAATCATTCACTTAATATGGACTATAAAAAATAATTTTTTTTTTATAACATAATTCTACGACAGAGGGATAAAAAATTAATTACTGCCTAATTTGGTGTTTTCCCTCAAAATTCCAAAAATGAGAAACAATATACCATTAAGCCTAAATTGAAATATAGCACTTTTCATTTATTAACCTTTTCATTTTTTCTTTTGGTGAAATGCACACTTGGCAATATGAAATAAAATACAGATAAATATTTAAAAATGTACAAATTAAATACTAACTGAACTTTTAATCCTTTAGTCATGTATATATTTCAATTAGATTATTGTGAAATTTTACTATACACATCCAAATTTTGATATAATTCAACACTTTTTACTTACTTTCTGCTCCATTCATTTAAAAAAGAATGATATAATTTTCATTTTAATTTATATAAAAAAAATGATCCCTTTTTTTGCAATATTTAATTTCAACTTTTCTATTTATATTTTTTGGTAATATTTTAATTTCAACTTTTAAACTTTTCTATTTTTTAATTATTACTACTTGTTAAAATGTGTTTAATTATTACTCCTAAACATTTGAGACACTCATATCACAAAACTTGATTTTTTAGAAAACAAATATAATAATAATTCCACATCCCAAACTTAGAATCAGTCAAGTCAAAACTCTATCCATTGACTGTAATTTTGTTTCCCTACTATTTCCTATTTAAGCAGCTCTTCTCCTAGTTTCTCTCCTCACTTATTCAAATTTCTTTTTCAAATTTCATAGAAATATAAGAATTAATTTATTGATGTCACACCCCTTTTCGTTCTTAAATAAAGATTAATTTTTAAGTTCGAAAGGGTTTTATTATTAAGGTGACAAAAATGGAAAAAAAAATGTTTCGAAGAAGGATTGTTTTTACATTTTTTGAAATCAGAATCGCCACTTGGCATAATCTGGTGTGCCAAGTCACCATTAGAAAATCCTTTCCAAAACCATTTGACTCTTTAAACTGGTTTGCGAACGGAGATTCCGGCTAAGGAATTCTGTTGACCGAGGGGAAGGTGTTAGGCACCTCTCGATCCCGTGGTTCAACCACGGTCGCTTGGTAGAGTGTATCGACTATTTTTGGCACTAAGAAATGTATAAACCACACAAAAAGCACGCAAAATAATCAAACAAAACAAAACAATCTGAAATGTAAAGTCCAGTCCAATTATTACAACCCGAAATAAAAAGGGACTGAAAGTAAACCTACGCTAATCCTAAACTAATGCTCTACCCGACGCCTCGGGCCTTCACCACGAACGTCCTCCGGGTACATGATACCTTGGGGCATTTCCCGGTGAATAAATATATATAGATACTTCGGGGCATTCCCGGGCCAAATTATACAATTGTATTAAATACGATAAACTAGAAAGAAACATTCACACGCACATTCCAACATCCAACCAAAACATCAATCTTAAATTCTTGCCTACCCGAACCTATATTGCCTATCCATTTCAATATGGCATAAATATATCACGTTCACTTGTATCGAAGGGAACAAAAGACAACAAGCCAATATTAATCTACATTCACCTTTTATCAATTTCTCGATTCCACCCCCCGCTAGCTTCATTTTTACCAATTACACCAAAATTACTCCAATCGTTTCATATATCACCACAATCACACCGTCAAACACATAGTCATGACATCGACCAAATCCAACAATCATAGTTGCCTCACGCATAATCACAACATCATTATACCAAATAAAAATGAAATAAAGAATAAGGGTTATAGAGATGGACCTTCCGAATATTCTCGCTTGATTAAGAAGAGAATAAAGCCGTTTCGGAACCACAAACAATACCATAAAATCCCGACTATTATCCAACTCCAATCCGATAACCTTTGAATGCGCCAGTCCGAAACCCCGAAACCAAGCAATAATCAAGTTTCTGAAATCAGTACGAGGATCCACAAACCCACAACGAAGTTGCAAGGGAGTAAACAGAACCTGTACTTAAACCGCTAAAAGAATGGATCGATTTTAAGACGAAGAAGGTCGGTGAGTCCGAAAATCCGATAGGCCCATCACCGGAATCAGGTTGAGAAGCTGATTTCAGCTAGCTTGACATCTGATTTGGGTGTTTCTACGTCGTGAGGTGCGAGCTATGGGTCAGCTGTGTTCGAATCCGGTGAGGAGACACCATTTTCCAGCGACGAAAGGTCGCTGGAACAGTAGTGAGAATGAGCTGTTGTCTCTCTCCTCTCTCTCTCTCATTTGCTCTATTCGTTCTGGTGTATCCAAGACCCCCAGATCCGTGTGTGTGCGTGGATGATTTATTCTGTGTGTAAATGGTAGAAAAAATAGAGGGTGGTTTCTGTGAAGGAATCGTGGGTAAGAAAGAAGAAGAGAATGGACTGCTCTTTTTTTTTTGTTAATGGTGATTTTTCATGACCAAGAAGAAACCAATGGTCAGTGGAGTGGAGAAGAAGCCTTTTTTCTTTTTTTCTGATTTATTTCCCTGTATGTGATGAAAATGGAGCTTTTCTGTGTCAAGAAGATGAATTCCCTTTTTTTTTTTGTCTCCTCCCCTTTTTTATCAATCAAAAATCTGCTGAATATGTCCCTTTGTATGTGTATATATGAGGTGAGGGTGGGGTAGTAGTGAGGTAGGTGGGGTCACGTGGGGTAGGAGGTAGGGTGTGATGTGGTTTTGATTGGATGGGTTGTTGGGATAGGGTAGGTAGGTGTTGTTTTTTAATTGGAGAGATAAGGGTTAGGTGTCTATTTTTGTTTGGGTAGGTTGCTAGGATAAGACAAAATTAGTTAGGGGATTGTTATTTTTATCATTTTGTGGAGTTATTATCACACGGGTGAGGGTACACGGTAGGATAACATAAAATGGGAAAAAGTGAATAAAATTGAACTTTAAGAGGATGAAATCGCGTGTCTACATCATGTCCCCTTTGGATGTAAACACATGGTGTTTTCATACAAAGCAGTAGACAACGAGGCAGAATTTTGTCCTGACCTTTATTTAAAAGCACGGAGCAAGAGAAAGGAGGATAACCGGGTCTTGACTTAGGACATCCTAACCACCTTAGTTATGAGGGGATCAAGTAACGAGTATCTCAAAGGATTGGAAGGACGTGGACTATACCGAGTTGGAGAGTCGAGTGCGGTTCCATCGAGGTTCCGGTCTGCGGCTCTGTCATTACATCAAAAATGAAAATTATAAGTTAAAACATAAATGAAATTACAAAAAATCCTATCTATACAGCTTCTATTGGTTCTTGACTCAACTTTCATCACCCTATTCTTCAGGTGGGCCCCTGACTTGCAATATCTTTCGACTTGTTGCTTGGCTTTCAATTGCTTCGCTTTGTTGCTTGACTTTTCGTTTCTTCACCCTATTCTCCAGGCGGGCTCCTGACTTGCTATTCCATCACTTTGCTGCTTGACTTTCATTTCTTCACTCTGTTCTCCAGGCGGGCCTCTGATTTGCTATTTCATCACCCTGTTCTTCAGGCGGGCTCCTGAAACTCAAAATTAAAACTAGAACGAAAATTATCCAAAACAAGAATTATAATAAAGTAGTATTTCATTTTTGAAAGCGTTGTCCCATTTTCCAGGAGGGTCCTGAACAGAAAGTAAATTCTCATTTTTCAGGAGGGTCCTGAACATAAAGTAAAATCCCATTTTTAGGAGGGTCCTGAACAGAAAGTAAAATCCCATTTTTCTGTCGGGTCCTGAACAGAAAGTAAAATCCCATTTTTCAGGAGGGTCCTGAACATAAATTAAAATCCCATTTTTCAGGAGGGTTCTGAACAGTAAGTAAAATCCCATTTTTTAGGAGGGTCCTGAACAGAAAATAAAAATCCCATTTTTTAGGAGGGTACTGAACAGAAAGTAAAATCCCATTTTTCAGGAGGGTCCTGAACAACAAGTAAAATCCCATTTTTCAGGAGGGTCTTGAACATAAAGTAAAATCCCATTTTTCAGGAG
>NC_061114.1:4962899-4963861 GCF_002878395.1 Capsicum annuum | reverse complement strand
AACAGAAAGTAAAATCCCATTTTTCAGGAGGGTCCTGAACAGAAAGTAAAATCCCATTTTTTAGAAGGGTCCTGAACATAAAGTAAATCCCATGGATGTGCATTTCCAATGATAGCTGAATTAAGTGATGCGAATTTGCCCCTATATCAACAAAGAAAATTTGTCAGTTAAAAACTTAGTGGTGGCCTGCAGATCTTGGCTTCTCAGGTATCTGCCCAGCACTCATTCCTTTTATCTTTCTTCCAAATCGCTGACACCTGCCCTATCTTGCCGCATCATTGCCCCAGATCTAGGTTGAGGGAAATGAGTTCTGACTCAAACAATGGGTTTCCATTTTACCATGCCCCTGAGGTGCACTCTTTTCCCAAATCTGAATGCTTCCATGAATCCAATAGCTTGTCGGTTGATAGACTTCCTTTGCTTCATGTTGAATTACGATCATATTTCTTTCCTGTGCTGTTCCTTTGCTTTTCCTCATATAATTGGAAAGACTGGTAGTAAATTTTGAAATCCTTTCTCGCTTGTGTTGACACAGACTTGACTTAAAATGTAAAGAAATGATGGTGACTTTTATTTTTATAAATGACATAAGAAAAGACAAAAAACATGAATATGTAAATGAAAGAAAAGGGCAATGTCTCATATTCAAAAAGAAAACTTATCCGAATACGACAACCAACTCCAATGAGTAAGACATGCATTTTGGATTGAGCTGCCTGATCTTCCTATCCAAACTCCCCATTTTTTGTTGAGTTCGTGCCTTTGCCGCTGAGCCATTTCTTCAAATCCATTAGACTCATACATCACATTCGATTGACTATATCTTAAAAGACTTTCGCCAACAAATCTCTTTGTTTTCACTTTTCACTTTTCTCTTAAGCTCTCCATCACCTTACGGTGCCCGTGAGGGTTTTTGCCAATAAGACTCTCTCATTTTTGTATTTCTCTCCACTCACCATCGC
>NC_061114.1:4956713-4959899 GCF_002878395.1 Capsicum annuum | reverse complement strand
TTCAAGCATTAATTGATTATAAGGATGTTTTTGCATGGTCTTATGATCAATTAATGCTTGAATCATTCCATCTTTTAGCTGTGGCAAAACATGTACACTGATTTTAGTTTCCCTAACATCTTCTTGATCCCCTAGATTTATTGGCTCAGTCTCATTCAAATTAGGATTCGGTTTGTCTTCAAACTGTTCCAACTCTTTGCTTATTTCTTCTAGTGCTTCCTCTTCATCATATTCCCCATCCTGCTTCATTACATCTTGATTAGTTTGGATTTTAAGGTCAGGCTGAAAATTTCGCATGCATGTCATATCGTTAGAATTAGCATAAAGAGAACTGTGTAAATAAAGAAAAACAAAATATATTAGACATAAAACAAAAGGGACATTGCATTTCATTAAATAAAAAAATAGAAGGGTTTAAACATAGATGCCAACATAACATAAACAAACTAAAATCCGAATTACAACCCTGAATTAGCTCGGATAAACAGAAAGAAAAACAAAATAAACTACCAAAACTCCCTCCTGACGGGGAGAGGAGTGACTTCCCAATTATTGAGCTGGACAGCTGGACCTATGAATTGCACGTCTGCCATACTGGTACCTTCTCCTGCTTAGACCATATCAACTTCAATAAAAAGGTTCTGGAAGTCATCAACCAATTCAACTTCAAATTCCACATGCTTCGTGATACCGCTCTTAACAAATGATTCACTGAGTAGTGGCATTGGGCAAGGGAGTGATAGTGTTTCGTTTTTCCTTTCCTTGGATTTCTTTATATCTTCAGCTGTAGGTTTAAATCCCAGACCAAACGTGCCCACGTTCTCGCTCGGACATATGGGATGAACTATACCGCGCACAGACGTTTCCAAACCCTTTCCTGGCTCAAATCCGTATTTCCAAAGTTCACTCACCATCATGATAGAAGCGGAAGACAATTGCGGTCCCGATATAGCCTGCCATTCAAGGATACGATTCACTGGTACTGTATCAAAAATTTGATAGAAGAATGTCTCCTCTACGTTATTTGCTTCAATAAGAGACAAGGGAGAATCTTCGTAGGCTGACAAATCTCTTTCACCATGAATAACTACTTCTTGCCTGTCATGCTCAAACTTAATCATTTGGTCTAGTGTAGATGCAACCGCCTTGGCCTTGTGGATTCACGGCCTTCCCAGCAACAGATTGTAAGAGGAGTCTACATTCAATACTTGAAACTCTATGGCGAACTCAATAGGCCCTATGGTCAACATCAGTTCTATTTCGCCAATGGAATTTGATTTTGCACCATCGAAAGCCCTAACACATATATTGTTGGGCCTGATCCTGTCAACACCAATATTTAACTTTTGCAAAGTAGAAATAGGGCAAATATTTGCACCAGAACCTCCATCAATCATAACATGAGTGACGTAGAAATCTTCATACTCCACTATAATGTAAAGGCCCCGAATATGCCCTGTACCTTCAACCGTAAATTCATCATCAGAAAAGCTGATCCGATTGTAATCTCCCTTGGAACATATGCTTCATTTAATACCTTCAGTAAAACATCACGGTGCTCCTTAGAGTGCAACAACAAAGATAAAAGGGAAATTTGAGCAGGGGTTTTCTTCAACTGGTCTAATAGTGAATATTCTGGCAATTTTATCTTTTTCAAAAATTCTTCGGCTTCTTCTTCGGTGATAGGCTTTTTGATAGATGATGGTCCACTCACCGTTGGCTTGGACTTTCTTAAGTTTTCAGGCACGAAGTATCTTCCTGACCTAGTCAAACCCCCTACCTCATCTACATCTTCCACAACTTCTTTTCCGTGATAGGTCATCACAGTCCGCCCATAATTCCAGGGAACCCTTTTCATATCAACTATCGGAGGTTGGGTCACCGATTTGAGGACAATAGGCGCTGCCAGTGCTCCTTTCACCATCAAGATGGGCTAACTCAGAGCTCCCACCACTGTCAACTTAGGTTTATCCTAACTTAAATCAACATACCTTCTGGCGCCCTGTACTATGATCAGGGGTTTCTTTGTGCTTTCTTGGGCCTTATCTTCTCTCATTCCTTCCTGGATCAATGATATTGCTTTCAAAGACTCTGCTACATTCACCGATTTCTCCTCAATGGTCTGTATCTTGACAATAGGCTTATAACCCCTCGAAGACTCTTTCCCATCATATATCAATTCTAACATATTGTCTTCAGCATGGTTTGGCAGCGAATTCTGGTTAATGTTTGGACCCTCCGGGGCCTGGACCAGTATCTGATTTGTGTCAATTAAATCTTGGACAGCTCTCTTTAAATGCCAGCATTTCTCGATATCATGGCCTGACATATCAGAACAGTACGCACACCTTAAAGAATAATCGAGATTCCTCGACGGTGGATTTGAAAACCTTCCTTGAATTGGGCTCAAAACCTTCAACTTTCTTAACCTATCAAACAAGCTAGAATATGACTCCCCAAGAGGTGTGAATTGATTTTTGACCGCCTTCTCTTTCTTATACTCGGGCCTAGGCTGAAAGCTGGGTCTGGATGGGTTTTGGTAATTTGGTAGAGCGAATGGGCGATTTTGTGGAGCTTGCGCGCGCCACTGCGGGTAAGAAGGGGTTTGGGCATATGGCTGCACATTATACACTGGGTACGGGGGTGGAGGAATGGAATATAAAGGGTTTTGTGGAGGATAGTAATAGTGGGGAGGAATATATGGAGCTTGGGCGTAGACTTGGGTTTGGGATTGGGGATAGGGGCGAGGTGGTCTTTTGGGATAGGAATGGGTTCCAGCTACGACAATCGCCACATCCTCTTTTTTTTTTTACCTCCAAATGCGCCAGATCCACCTTGAATTTCTTGTGTGGTGGCTTTTAATGCGGCAAAACTCACTATTCGGCCGGTCTTAATTCCGTCCTCTATCATCTCCCCCATTTTGAGGACTTCCATAAAATACTTTCCCATTGCCGGAAGTAAATGTTGAAAATAGGTCTCATCCTGCGCCTGAATGAAAACTTCTACCAACTTACTTTCTTTCATTGGAGGCTTTACCCTGGTGGCCTGTTCATGCCACCTTATCGCGTATTCCCTAAAACCTTCAGTGCTCTTTTTCTTTAAATTGACCAAGGATTTTTCGTCCGAAATCAGGTCGATGTTATACTGAAAATGTTGAACAAATTCAGAAGCCAAATCATCCCAGCT
>NC_061114.1:4817745-4956613 GCF_002878395.1 Capsicum annuum | reverse complement strand
ACTTCCATAAAATACTTTCCCATTGCCGGAAGTAAATGTTGAAAATAGGTCTCATCCTGCGCCTGAATGAAAACTTCTACCAACTTACTTTCTTTCATTGGAGGCTTTACCCTGGTGGCCTGTTCATGCCACCTTATCGCGTATTCCCTAAAACCTTCAGTGCTCTTTTTCTTTAAATTGACCAAGGATTTTTCGTCCGAAATCAGGTCGATGTTATACTGAAAATGTTGAACAAATTCAGAAGCCAAATCATCCCAGTTGTTCCATTTATCGATATCTCGATCGATAAACCATTCTGAGGCCAGATCAGAAAGACTCTCGCTAAAGAAGGCCATGAGCAGTTCTTTCTTTCCTCCTGCAGCCCTCAACTGGTTGCAATAATGTCTCAAGTGTGCAATGGGATCACCGTGTCCTGCATACTTCTCGAACTTAGGCATCTTAAAACCAAGGAGAAGGTTGATGTCTGGGAACATGCAAAGATCTTTATAGGAAACACTCCTATAATATCTGATTCCTTGTAAATTTCTCATAGCCTGTTCTAAACTTTTCAATTTTCGGGCTATGATATCCTGTTCTTCTGATGCGACAGGTTTCTCCGTATTAAATGGAAATGCAGGCGGCTGAGTGTACCTATACGGTTCATTCATTTGCAAAGTAGGCTCCGGGGCATAATTCTGACTATCCGAAACCTTCAGTACTGGCTCATTGGCAGACCTAGGAAGCCTCATTGTGGTACACACAACATATATAGGAGTTTCATGTGGTGGCGGAGCCATGAATACCGGCGTGATCGGTGGCGCTGGCTGAGCAGCTGGTCTTGATTGGGGAGCTGCCAAGGGCATACCAGAACTGCCAGGATAATAATGTCGCGGAGTAAATCCTGGGGCGTGCTCAGGTGACTCAGTAGGAGTAGAGAATTATGCCTGAGAGAGCGGTGGGCAGTTACAGATATTCCCAAGACCTTCAGGGAGCGGAGAAAGAGGCATTCCGCTGGCCCATGCCCGGTGTAAATCTATCAACTGTTGCCTGAGCCTTACTACCTCATCATTGTGTTCAGAACTTTCTTCCCTATGACCCTGATCCGGGTCAATGAGCGAATTTTCAATCTCCCTGCTAGCCATGGTGAGCTTTGCTTTGGATCTAGTGAAGTATAGGTGACTAGCCAGAGTGCCGCAAACCTACCACTGTTATCTGAAAGAACATGCTCATCAAAGACGACATTCGTTAGGATTAGGGCACACAACAAGCATGGGAATCACATTGGTAAAATTGTCCTAAATTCATGTTCATTTCTACCAGCTTTTGAGGGTAGCGAGGTCATTTTAACATCATCCTGATTTTTGTTTGCACTTTTTTTTTCAACTTATTATTATTATTTTTTCGTATCCATCTCTGTTCTTTTCTTTTCTCTCGTTATCTACCTTTATTTTATCATTCTTTATGGCTTTTGTTTTTCTTTAAAAGAGGAAAAATAATGAAAAACAATGAAACAAAATGATTAGATCGAACCCAAAAGTAGGTTGCCTACGTATCATGTTGTACATGAATCAGATCTTGCGTAGTTCGGGCAGCATGTGCATAAACATTACCCACTTTTTTTTTGTGAAAACGAAAATAAACAAACAAAAGAAAGACGATAACATCACAACATTTTGAAGAAAGAAAACAACAAAAATGTACAAAAAGTTTGGGACCACTTTAAAACTAAATAACAAATATGAAACAACATTCTAGACTCGTAAGACGACATAGGTGAAATTACTAATAAAGACCCTAATACCAAAAAAAACTTGACTTTGACTTAAAGCAGACACCACCCTACCATGAAAAAAATCATAAAAGACTCAAACTGAATAAAGATAATAAATGCTCTTTCAGACTGGTGCTCTGCGTGATGACCCTGGCTGAGATGGACCTGCCTGTGAAGTTATCTTTCTCCCATTTAAACTTTGTAGCATATCTTGTAAAGACACCCTGATATTGGGGAAGAAGCTTCGGGCCCGTATTCCTGCCTCATGAGAAGTGCACTTGGAAAGATTATTCTGACACCTTTCTACCGTCTTGAACAAATCTGCTAACTGAACTCTCAGTGTTTCCCCTTTGGATCCTACACTTTCATCCTGATGGTCGTCTACTATGTATTCTTCCTGTATTCTCCCTCTAAGCAGCGTTGGTAAGGGTTGACTGATACCCCGAGGGATAGATTAAAGCCAAACCCCGTATCCTTGAGTGTAGCCCGGATTATCCAAACTTTCTTTGAGTGTGTCCGCACCCAGCTTTGTTGCATGCTTCCAAAACTGCTCATACTTGCTCTCACCTAAGGCTTGGTCCTTGAAGTACTCAACATCCTTCAGAAGATTCACTTCTGGTGGCACGTCCTGCAGCCTACCCAACTGGCGCATTACCCTAGAAGGACTGTATGGTCTGGTGCAATTGAGCCCTAACATAACTAAAGGAAGCTGCGTCTGACAACCCAATAATACTATCTTTGGTCGAAGCCACAGATAAGTCCACAAAATGTTATCCCTGGTTCTTGACTCAAGAAATTCAATCCAAGCGTCGACTCCCACGGGTTACGAGAATTTATCCAAATGCAACCTGGAGTCCATGGCTTTCACTCGATTGGGAATACAACGATCTTATAGGTCTGGTCTAACTAAAGAAGGCGCATGCAAGTGCTCCATCATCTATAACTGCAATATTAGGTTACTGCCCTCAAAAAATCTCCTTCCCCCCTTCACTTAGGTTAAAGCCTTATATATTTCTGTTAAGATCATGGGTATGAGAGTGAACCTACTCTTTTGATTAATGCCCTTGTCGTTTTGATCCTTATGAAATAGGGCCATCACCATAGATTGAAAACGGGTATTAATACGTCTTTCTTCTAGTGGAAACACTAAAGTACCTAACAAAGCGAGGGTGAAGACTTCAAGACGCTTTCTCTCCCACTTCTCCTTAGTCACATGAAATTCATCCCAAAAGCAATCAAAACCTTTCGAGGGCCCGAATATAGCGAACAAAAAATCTAGGGAAACCCACGAATCACTTAAACAACCCAAACGGATACCCTTACTTTTTAATCCACAAGACTGCAAAAATCTCACGCCAGTATGATTTCGTGCTCGAATCATATCCTTCTCGATATAGGGCAAATGCAACAAACCGTATATTTCTGCCAAAATAGGAGTCATTTCACATTCCCCAAACCTGAATACCAAACCACTCGGATCCCAAAAGGTCAACAAAGCCTCTATTAAATCTGGACGAGGGGTAACATGTAGAAGTTCCGTAAGATCACCTAATATTTTAACCAGTTTCTGCTAATCAACATAGTTAAACATTTCCCACCATTTGATTAACTTTTTGGGCACCTTGAAAACCATCAGAACTCTAGACTTGGTGGACAAATCCATCCTGTAATAATAAACAAGACGTTATCTCAAAAGTTTGACAGGAGTAGACGATTCCCAACCCTTGAGATTTTTGACGTAAACATATGTCGATGGGACAGACCACATCCATGACTCCAATTTGCCGAACAAAAGTACTGAGCGAAATCAGTCTACTTGGCAAACAACTCTAGATTACGGGGCGAGAGACCTAGGCTAATACTAAGACAAAGGCCAACACAAAGAATTACCGAACCCACCGAGGGTTGCCTATGTATCCCAACCCAAGGGAAGGGAATCAGGTATGTGTGGTTCATCCAGATTGGACAATTAATGATTAACTAATAAATTGATCCTAAATTAAGAGACACTACAAAAAACAAACGAAAAAAAACTTTTACTTTAACTAAGACTGACACCACCAATTATGAAGAAAAAAAAAATCTTTTTGGTATTTTTGTTTTTGACAAATAAGTAGAAAAGACAAACAAACTTTTTTTTTTTCATTTCATTTTTTTTAATTTTATTATTATTATTATTATTTTATTTTTATTATTATTATTTTTATTATTATTATTATTATTATTATTATTATTATTTTGAATTTACGGTACTTTGAGAAGATAAATGCAAAACGTAAAAAAAATCTTTTTGAGTTTTTGGATCATGAAGAACAAAAGCCATAAAGAATTCTAAAATAAGCTACGACATTCCTTTTGATTCATTTTTTTCGACTCACTTTTTCTATTTTTTTTTGTCTTTTTTTTTTTGCCTACGTACCTTACTCCTAACAATTTTTTTTTTCAAATCAGTCCGTCAAATGACCACGTTACCCTTAAAGATGCAACAGTTAGCACGTAGGGATGCTTTAGAGGTGAGTCTCCTACAAAGGGCCATGTGCGTCCCGCTAGGTCTCAGTATGATGAACATAAGCATGGCCTAAAGGCTGACCTACATTGTGGTTCACTAACAAGGTTGTTCGGGGGAGCGTATGGTCGATAGTGGCTGCTTTGCTTTCCACCTACTCCATAACACCGACGGCTCCCCCCTAAAATAAGGGTGACTCAACTAGAGGTCGTGTACAACACGTGTACTACTGACTTGTTGCAGAAAGAAGGCCTGGGGGTAGACACATGATGACAGATATAAAAGCGGTAACACATAGGATAAATTCTATAAACAAAGAGCACGAAAAACGCACAAAAGTGAAAACAATAACACAACCAAAATCACAAACAACTTATACACTCGTAATGCCAAACAAAGCCGATACGACTCCAAAAATAGCTCGAATTCTGAAAACTTGTCATTGTCCCCAGCAGAGTCGCCAGAGCTGTCACACCCCTTTTCGTTCTTAAATAAAGATTAATTTTTAAGTTCGAAAGGGTTTTATTATTAAGGTGACAAAAATGAAAAATAAATTGTTTTGAAGAAGGATTGTTTTTACATTTTTTGAAATCAGAGTCGCCACTTGGCATAATCTGGTGTGCCAAGTCACCATTAGAAAATCCTTTCCAAAATCATTTGACTCTTTAAACTGGTTTGCGAACGGAGATTTCGGCTAAGGAATTCTATTGACCGAGGGGAAGGTGTTAGGCACCTCTCGATCCCGTGGTTCAACCATGGTCGCTTGGTAGAGTGTATCGACTATTTTTGGCACTAAGAAATGTATAAACCGCACAAAAAGCACGCAAAATAATCAAACAAAACAAAACAATCCGAAATGTAAAGTCCAGTCCAATTATTACAACCCGAAATAAAAAGGGACTGAAAGTAAACCTACGGTAATCCTAAACTAATGCTCTACCCGACGCCTCGGGCCTTCACCACGAACATCCTCTGGGTACATGATACCTTGGGGCATTCCCCGGTGAATAAATATATACAGATACTTCGGGGCATTCCCCGGCCAAATTATACAATTGAATTAAATACGATAAACTAGAAAGAAACATTCACACGCACATTCCAACATCCAACCAAAACATCAATCTTAAATTCTTTCCTACCCGAACCTATGCCTATCCATTTCAATATGGAATAAATATATCACGTTCACTTGTATCGAAGGGAACAAAAGACAACAAGCCAACATTAATCTACATTCACCTTTTATCAATTTCTCCATTCCACCCCCCCCCCCCCCCACGGCTAACTTTGTTTTTACCAATTACACGAAAATTATTCCAATTCATTTCATATATCACCACAATCACACCGTCAAACACATAGTCATGACATTGATCAAATCCAACAATCATACTTGCCTCACGCATAATCACAACATCATTATACCAAATAAAAATGAAATAAAGAATAAGGGTTATAGAGATGGACCTTCCGAATATTCTCGGTTGATTAAGAAGAGAATAAATCCATTTCGGAACCACAAAGAATACCATAAAATCCCGACTATTATCCAACTCCAATCCGATAACCTTCGAATGCGCCAATCCGAAACCCCGAAACTAAGCAATAATCAAGTTTTCGAAATCAGTACAAGGATCCACAAACCCACAACGAAGTTGCAAGGGAGTAAACAGAACCTGTACTTAAACCGCTAAAAGAATGGATCGATTTTAAGATGAAGAAGGTCGGTGAGTCCGAAAATCTGATGGGCCCATCACCGGAATTAGGTTGAGCAGCTGATTTCAGCTAGCTTGACAGCTGATTTGGGTGTTTCTACGTTGTGAGGTGCGAGCTATAGGTCATATGTGTTCGAATCCGGTAAGGAGACGCCATTTTCCGGCGACGAAAGGTCGCCGAAACAGTAGCGAGAATGAGCTGTTGTCTCTCTCCTCTCTCTCTTATTTTCTATGTTCGTTCTGGTGTATCCAAGAACCCCAGGTCCATGTATGTGCGTGGATGATTTATTCTGTGTGTAAATGGTAGAAAAAATGGAGGGTGGTTTCTGTGAAGGAATCGTGAGGAAGAAAGAAGAAGAGAATGGACTGCTCTTTTTTTTTTTGTTAATGGTGATTTTTCATGACCAAGAAGAAACCGATGGTCAGCGGAGAAGAAGCCTTTTTCCCTTTTTCTGATTCATTCCCTGTATGTGATGAAAATGGAGTTTTTCTGTGTCAAGAAGATGAATTCCCTTTTTTTTTTTTCGTGTATCTCCTCCCCCTTTTTTATCAATCAAAAATCTGCTGAATATTTCCCTTTGTGTGTGTATATATGAGGTGAGGGTGAGGGTAGTGGTGAGGTAGGTGGGGTCCCGTGGGGTAGCGGGTAGGGTGTGATGTGGTTTTGATTGGATGGGTTGTTAGGATAGGGTAGGTAGGTATTTTTTTTAATTGGAGGGATAAGGGTTAGGTGTCTATTTTTGTTTGGGTAGGTTGCTAGGATAACATAAAATTAGTTAGGGGATTGTTATTTTTATCATTTTGTGGAGGGATTATCACACGGGTGAGGGTACACGGTAGGATAACATAAAATGGGAAAAAGTGAATAAAATTGAACTTTAAGAGGACGAAATCACGTGTCTACAATTGAAAATGACGGATAAGGTGAAGTACCTAGGAGTGAGAAAGACTCCTGGAGGAGATACAGGGTGGAGATATTGATAGGATACAATAAATACTTAGGTACATTTGATACAACAAAGGAGGCTGCATTGGCGTATGATGCGAAATCAATAAAGCTTCGCGGTGTTAAGGCCAAGACCAAATTTCCGAATCCAAGCTTTCAAAGTAATGCTGGTGGTGTGAATGGAGATGGAGGTGGTGTTGTCGTTGTCGGTGAGTCTGAATCATCGTCACCGAGATCTAGGCGCAATTAGATTGATTTGAATCTACCTCCACCATCAGAAGACATATGAAAAGTTGTTGGAGTTGATGATCAGAGATTTGAATGCTTGTTTGTTGAATTAATAGTATTATTGAAAATGAGAATAACGCAAATACATATTAGTCTGTGTTTTTATTTGTTGGGGACAAAAACGTTAAGGACTTATTTGGTCATGAAGCTATTAGTTGCAAACCATTGTGGTGACAATTCAGAAGACATATAAATAATACTAAAAAGCTTAATATTATTATATTATTTGGTCAATTGCCCTACATATAAAATCTAATATTAAAAATATAAAAAGTAATGAGAGAGAAAATCTACCCCTAAACAAAGACTCTTTAAAGACTATTATGTTATGGTATGAGAAGGGGTCATCTATTTATAGAGTTCCAAAACCTTTCCTCCAAGAAAGAGGTTTGCCAAATATGGAAAAGTTTTATATTTTTCTTCTAAGAAAAGTAAAACTTAAATTTGGTAAGAAAATCAGGGTAAAAACCCTAACAGAAATGTATTCACTTTATTTTGAAATCTGAATCTACTTAATTTTTATATTTTTGTTTGACCATAAAAATAACAAATAAAATTTAAAGTTGGATTTGGGAATTTGGATAACACCTATACTTTATTTGGTTTTAATTTCTTTGTTTTTTATAACTATGATGTCCGGACCAGTTTGAGTGCACCTTGACTAATACCACGAGATACTTGTCACCTCTTACTAGCAACAGATACCAGGTAACTATGTCTACCAAGACTAGAACAAATAGAAAGAAATCATTTGGTGCTCTCACACAAGCAACATGTATCAGGTAAGTCTGTCCACCAAGACTAGAACAGATAGGAAGAAATCACCTAGTATTTGTCTCTATTGAAAGTTGAACCTGAGACCTCATAGAGCTCATCCCAGCCAACTTCATTGAACTTTGGGATCTCTTGTTCATAGATCTTGAATCTAATTTGGAGTTACCCCTCAAAATAGCAAAAACTGAGAAAGAATAGAACCCAAATTGAAATATAGCATTTTTCATTTATTAACTTTTCCTTTTTCTCTTTTTTGGATTGTATATGTAGCATTAGGAAATAAAATACGGAAAATATTCATGGAGATGTTCAGATACATTCAAATTAAATGCTTGTAATTGATCTTTTAATCCTTTGGATAAGTATAAATTTCAATTTAGATTCTTGTGATTCTTTTAATACACACAAAGTTTAATTACTCTAGATCTAATTAATGACTTTTCACTTACTTACTACTTACTTATTACTTATTACTCTCGAACCTGATTATGCGATTATCACAGATTCGTTTTCATCAATTGAATTTTTCATACATATCATATTAGTCATGAGTTTTTATTATTCCTTTAGCATATCGTTGTAATGTTCTTAATATATTAGGTTTTGAAAGATCTGATTTTGATGATTTGATCTCTTCATTGTTTTCTTTCACACTTTTTCTGCTTTTAAAACATGCACTTTTAGTTCTTTAATATGTAAAATTTGTGATACTTGGATTACTTTTAGAATACATTATCTTCAAATGTAATACAACATACAAATTTAAGTTATAACACATCAATATTTAGATGAAATAACACATAATAAATCGTTAAATTTCTAACCTTGCACAAGAAAGGAACCCAATAAGCTAGCTTTTACCTAATTCGCTAATATTAATAACTGAAATGTATCAAATAATAATAACAATAGCCATAACATATCTAGTGTAATTTCACAAGTAGCTTGTGAAGGCTAATATGACCTACTTGTCTTATCTCTATTATGGGAGATAGAGAGGTTGCTTTTGCTAAATACTCAGCTCAAGTTAAAGCAATTCAAACGTAATGACCATTCAGGTCATTTTTCATACTGTCCGCTTATTTTATCCGTTAGAACTTTTTCATTGCTGCTCAAGTCATTTATGACTTGCTGGAACTAATAGTTTGGTTATCAGGCAATTCATTTAGTTTTAGGATAAATTTCTTGTTTAGAAGACTTCGCTGGTTCTGAATGGCCGCCGAGTGAAAACTTATGTTAAACGACCTCGGATGTAAATTTCAACTGTTCCAACAGCTCTTGAATATCATTTTTAGGCTTAAAAGATCCTTGGTTCGGGTTCCAAGACACCCGACTTCATTTTGACGAATTGTTTAGAAAGTGAGAAAATTAGTAGACATAGGTGTGGGGCTCATAATTGGTCTAAAATATCTTGTATGGAAAATTTGACTTTGCCAACACGCCTGAAATATCAAATTTAGTGGGGTTCATAGTTCATTTGCGAAAAACGGACTCCGAATAAGTTCGGTAGGTCAAAAATAAGTTTTGACCTTGCGGATCCCATATAAGCGCGACCCCGGTACTATAAAAAGCCCCCCTTTGTCGAATTTTGGTTATTTCCCACTTCCTTTTAAACCTTAGCAATCCTAGAATGACTTGGTAACTTCTAATTGATTCTTGGGGGTGAGTTAGAAGCTTTATTAACATATATATTGGTAATTAACAACGGATTTGAGGTAGGCTAGGCTTATTCCTTGTTAGATTGAGCTATGTTTTGACATAATTGTGATATCTTGTTAGATTGAGATGGATTTTAAGTATTGTTTTGTAATTAACAACGGATTTGAGGTAGGCTAGGCTTATTCCTTGTTAGATTGAGCTATGTTTTGACATAATTGTGATATCTTGTTAGATTGAGATGGATTTTAAGTATTGTTTTGATGAAATGCAAGACTTGAGTTAGTTGATATAATTAAGCTATGTGAATCTTAGAGGTTGAAAAGCAACTTGTTCCCCATTATATTTAGGTGACCAAGCGGTGGGTACGGATGTGATTCTGGCATTCCTATGCTTGTTAACTCAATATGCTTAGAGGCAGCGGTGCCAGAACTTCCGGATGTGGATCAGTACATTGATCCGAAGAACACCACTGACTTGGGGTTGATTCGGGATAAAGCTAATCCCTTGTCGAAATAGGCCAAACAAGGAGCAGCATTACTAGCTGGGGCTCTCCAAAACTGGGATACGAATACCGAGGCTGCTGGATTTACTGAGGTAGATGACAATCCAGTTGAGGGTGGGCCTTCTGAAACCCAGCCTTCTGATGCAGCTGGTATATCCAGTACTCCTGCTCCCTTCCAGACTACAACACCATTCCCATCAACGTCCAGATCAGCTCTAGCTGGCTGTATGATAGTGCAATTGATGGAAAAGGGAGTACATCCCTGGGTTGATAAAAGACTGAAAGAGCAAAGTAGGAAGATATAAAAGAGGTTGGATGGTTTTGAGCTGAGCATCACTCGTCAGCTTGAAGGTTTTCAATCCCCTGACGTAGCGGGAGTCAAGGCTGAGGTAGATGAGTTGCAGAAGCTGTGTTTTCGAGATCAACCCAATGTTCATATACCATTAGGAAATCATAACCCTCAAGAATTAGGTGTAAACCGCATATTTGGGCTAAAATCAAGCTCTCAAGCAATTTGTGATTTTGGTCAAATAATCAAGAAATTAAAGCTTGAAAATAAAGGATTCATACCTTAAATCTGTTGTTAATCACAAATATATATGTTAATCAAGCTTCTAACTCACCCCCAAGAATCAATTTGAAGTTAATATATCATTTTAAAGCTTCTTGGGATTAACGGAGAGTGAAAATGGGCAATTTCGCGACCAAGGGGGCTATTTATCGTACCTTGGTCTCGGATAAATGGGATTCGCGAGGTCAAAACTTATGTTTGACCTCCCAGACTCATTCAGACTCCGTTTTCACAAATGACCTATGTAATCTCACTAAATTTGATGATCCAGACATATTGGTGAAGTCATATTTTCTATTGGAGATTGTTTAGGCCACTTATGGGTCCCACACTCATCTCTTTCAATTTTTCAACTTTTCGACCAACGGGTCAAAATAAGCTCAGGTGTAGTGAGATCCGAACCAAGAGTATACCTAGTCTAAAATTGATATTTTAGAGTTGTTGGCACAGTTGAAATTCACATTCGAGATCGATTTACTGAGTTTTTGCACGGTGACCATTTGGAACCAGCAAAGACTTCTTAACGGAGAATTGGTTCTAAAAATCAAACAAACTGACCGGTAACCGAACTATCGGTTCCAACAAGTCATAATTGGCTTGGGTCATCTATAGAAAAGCTCTAACGGCGAATATAAATGAAATTACGGAAAATAACCTGGAGGGTCATTACAGTATATTAGACCTAAGATACTTGAAACTTTATTTCTTCCAGAAGACATATGTGTATCAGATCTCACCTCCACATCATTCTCATGTGTTACTTCACTGAATTTTCCCTTCAAGTATTTTAATCTTGTCCTCAAACCTTTATCTTGACATTAACTCCATTCCAAGCTTGTATGAGGAACTGTTCTTCTTTAACATCATATTATTACATAATGTATTACGTAAAGTACAATTATTAATTGTTCCTATCTCAAAGAAATACAATGTATAGTCCATACTTAATGAATTGTTGGAATTCTCTTCTTTAGTTCAAAATAAGTGAATTTTCAATGTAATGATAGAATTCTTTCCATATTTACCCTTTTTTTAATGAAATTATTAACTAATTTATATTTTCTAGAAGAATATTTTGAGAATATCAAAAAGGTAATAGTAAATAATAATCTTTAATTTATGTCCTTAAATTTTATTTCTTAATGAATATGATATATCCTAAAAATTCACTTAGTATAGACTAAATTAAATATATATTTTTTCATAACATAATTCTATGATGGGTAAGAAAAATAATTACTGCCTGATTTGATGTTTCCTACAAAAGGTGAAATAATAAAACATCAAACCCAAATTGAAAAATAGCATTTGCCATTTATTAAAATAAACTATCTAGATATCAGGTTTGTTGTCAAATCTTAAGCTTGACCTCAACTCCACTGCAAGACTCGTCAATCAGAATAATATCATTTATATGGACAAATATTAACATTCATAAATATTTGAGATTACTAATATCACAAAACTTGATTTGTTTAAGAAAAAATATTAGTAATAATAGTAATAATGTCATGTCACATTTGGCTCCCATACTTTATATACTTCCCTATTTAAGCAGTTCTTTCTCCTTACATTTATCTTATCCTAATGACTTACTCAAATTTCTTTATATCATTATTACTATAATATTATGGAAAAATAAATTAATTTCTATAAATAAAGAAAAATCTTATATATATATACATAGAGACTAGAGAGAAATATTTAGTTATTTTTTATTAATTTACAAGAGTAAAAACGGCGCCCAAGCAAACATGTACAACTGCGGCAAAGGTGGCAAAAGAGAAAGGAGGAGTTGAGAAGAAGGTGCATTACCGAGGAGTACAGAAGAAGAGGGGGAGATACGGGGCGGAGATATGGGATCGAAGAGAAGAACAAATGTTTGGTTAGGTATGTCTGACACTGCGGAGGAGGCAGCACAACTGTATGACAATGCGGCGATTAAGCTCCGGGGTGCCAAAGCGAAAATCAATTTCCCAACTTCGACAAATGATGTGAATCGGAGGTCCAGTCATATCACGGCTATTGAAGCAACAAATGTTGTGGATTTGGCGGAGGCCAAGGTGAAGGTAAAGAAGTCAGATTCTTCATCTGTAAAGCAAAAAATTAAGCGTATTGAGATCGATTTGAATCTCCCTCCTCCAACGGAAGACATCTGAATAATGTAAATACATATATTAGTCCTTCCACATGACTTTTGAGCAGAAATGCCTTATTTTTTAAAATTTTTAACTCTTTTTTTTTTTTTTTTGGGTAAATTAGCTCTCAAGGTTTGATTGAGCTATATTAAGTTGCCCTTGTTCACTCGAATTTTGATGTTAGGTCTGTCAGTAATATCATTCTTTAATATGGATAAAATTTTAGAAGGGAGATAACATACCAAGATGCTTTACTTAACCTATACTCTAAATATTTTGTCTTGCTCCTGTTCAACTTAATCTCTCTTAGGATTTTTTGTCAAACCTCAATCTTGACAATAACTCCACTCATCGAGAAGAACTATATATGTCAGTTACAAAGAACATCTACCTTGACATCTAACCTTGTATTCACTGAGTTAATTCATTTATTCTCTTTTATTCATTTGTTAAGCATAAATAGGTTGTATTTTAAGTTGTAGATCTCCACCATGAAAGCTTCCCCACCAGGGAGACCTTGTCTCACAGAGGGATTGACATCACTCCTTCTTACCAGGTTTGCAACCACCCCCTTGAGAACCTCCACCACCTCTCCTTTGGCTGCAACAAAGCCAAGACCCTTTGGCTTGACCTTATCAATCATTACAAAGGCCCCACTTTCATTCCACTTGACTGCTTTTCTCCTTCCAACTGGGAGAACACTTGGACAAACCTCAGGAATACCAACTTTGACAACAATATTCCTTGGTCTACCCTTCTTCCTACTACCTTTGGAACATTTGGAAAATCAGAAACAATAATGTTTTTAACAACAAACGAACTTTTCCCTTATTTAAAGATGCTTATGCCGACGCATTGAGTTTTTCCACTTGAATTCGCACACTAACGCCATCCCTCGCAACACTATCTCTGTGTGCTTGTCCCATCCCTAAATAAATTCCTTCAAATTGAATATTGATGGATCTTGCATTGAGAATCCTGGGAAAGGGGGCATAGGGGGAGTGGTAAGGAACTCCAGGGGAGAGTGGGTTCTAGGCTTCCTCTAAAGCTTCATGCATGCCACTAATAATCTCATGGAACTCCTTGCTCTGAGACCGGGACTCAAACTGATGACTTCAAGGAGTCAGATTTCGACAAAGTACTCAAGTCTTGTAAAAAAAAAAAAAAAAGAAATGAGGGCTCCACAAATACTTTAAATCTCGTCTCTAACAGGTCTGACAAATCAAACACCTTGATGAGCTTTGAAGTAGGGGGCATCTGTAGACACGTAAAATTTATTGGGTCAAATTCATATAAAAATTGAATTAGACCCATATTTTATTGGGTCTAAAATCATTTTGGGCTATAAAAATAATAAGCCCATTTTATTCCTCATCAAAGACTTCAAGGCCCATCTCACCTCGAGGCCCAAACTTATGCCACGTGTCAAGTGATGTCGAATTCCAGTCAAATTAAAGACCAATGAAGCAAGACCATACACATCAAATGATATGACAATCCAAGTCAAGTTCAAAAGCCAATAAAATATCGCCAAGTGTCCCAAATGACATGTTTTTGGCCAATCACAAGCAACCTTGTCACATAACATTTGCGATAAGCTTGAAAATTGAATGGACCAATCAGAATGAGGCAAAAGGGGTTATTTACACTTGGACTGTCTAACCCTACAACTATAAATAGGAGGGTTACACAATTTTTCGGAGTCATTCTGCAAGCATTGGAGGAAGCTTCTGCATTGACTACATGACTCTTCAAAGAATTGACCAACGGAGTTCTGCCCGTAGATCAACTCGACAAGATGAATTGCTGTAAAATAATTCCTGGAGATCCAAACATATTTCAAGGAGGCTCAAATCATCTGGAAGTTCGAGAATCACGTTACAAAAGGCCCTCGAATCATGGAAAAGCTTACGAGAGAAGAATCGAGAGAATAACAGAATTGTACCCGCAAAACTACTTTCAATAAAATTATTCTTTTTGTTTTTTTTGTTTTTGCTTGTAGTTAATTTTCCGCACTAAGAAAATTTTTTGCAAGCAAATTTTGGCACGCCCAGTGGGACAAATACTGCTCTCCATCTCTTCTTCTTGGAAATCAAATTCATCTACTGTTATGGACTTCAAAAATACAAAAGATGTCTCATGTAAGAACTCTGCTACTGCCACATCTGAAGAGCTCAGCCTTGTTGGTCCCCTCAATAGGCGCAAATTTAAGACCAGTGGTTGGAACAGATCTGAATACTTCACTACTTTGGAGAAGGCAAAAAAGAGCAAATCTCATATGATGGTTGAAGCTACAACTCCTGGGGGTAATTTGACGTCCTTGCTATGTGGTGAATTCTCTCAGGCTGACATCAATTTTAGTGAATCTAAAGATTCGACTGATTCACCAGCTTCAACAAAGGTCAATGCTTTGATGACCGGCGCAACTGATATGGATGAGAATTTCACAATAATGGAACAAACCATTGAAGTTTTGAAAAAATCTATCGAGGATAAAGATCTTCAAATCGCTCAACTGATGAACAAGTTGGATCCCTTCGCCCCTGGAGAATCAAGACCCGAGCCTTCTTATCCACTCAATTTTACTCCACAAATAAGGATGTTAATGAGTCACCTAGCAAGACTAAATCTTAGAAAGAGAAGCAGTCTACTGCGGTTGCTACTCTAACAGTTCAACAACTGCAAGATATGATTGTAAATACCATTAAGGCACAATATGGCGGTCCATCACAAAGTTTCATAGGATACTCAAAGTCGTATTCTAAGTTAATCAATGGCTTACCGATGCCAATTGGATATCAACCCCAAAGTTTCGACAATTTGATGGAAAGGGAAATCCAAGGCAACACGTTGCTCATTTCGTTGAGACTTGTAGCAGTGCTGATACACATGATGATCTTCTTGTCAAGCAGTTTGTTCGCTCTTTGAAAGGAAACGCTTTTAATTGGTACACAGACTTGGAGTCTGAATCAGTTGATTATTGGGAGCAACTAGAAATTCAGTTCCTAAATCATTTCAACAGCACCCGTCGTACGGCCAGCATGATGGAGTTGACAAACACAAGACAAAGTAAAGACGAGCCTGTAGTGGACTACATAAATCATTGGCGAACATTGAGCTTTGATTGCAAGGATCAGCTTTCTGAAACTTCCGCGGTTGAAGTTTGCATTCAAGGGATGCATTGGGTCCTTGTGTATATCCTCCAAGGAATTAAGCCTTAAACTTTTGAATAATTAGCTACGCGTGCTCATGACATGGAGTTGAGCGTTGCAAGTAATAGAATGGCGTCACCTATTTTTTATAATAGAAAAGAAGTTACAAAATTCAATGAATCGTCAGAGGACCAAATTGGGGAATCTATGGCGACAACTATGAGTTCTAAGAAGGCCTCGACAAGACAAAAACTGAAAGAGAAAGCTCCAAAGCAACAAATGGAAGAAGTGGAAAATCAACCAACCTTGAAAGAGTTACAAGCAAGGGTATATCCTTTTTTCGACTCTGATGTTCCTAGAATTCTAGACAAGTTGCTAGCCAAAGAAGTCATTGAACTCCCTAAGTCAAATCGACCTGAAGAATCAAACAAAGTCGACGATCCTAAATACTGCAAATTTCACTGCATTGTTGGTCATCACACCACAAAATGCTTCATCTTAAAGGAAAAGATCATGACATTAATGCAATAGGGAAAGATCATCATTGATGATGGCGATATAGTTGATACAAACCATGTTAGCACCGAATTAGACCATAAAAAAGGTTCAATTTCAAAAGTTCTACAACCCATGCACTCTGTAGCATCATCAAAAGGTGAGGGTATCATCATGCTACAATTTGGAAGCTTTGACCTAATTGGAGTTCCATCCTTGAAGAAAACAACAAGAAAATCCATGCAAAATGACTTCTCCTATAGCAAGAAGGGTGATACTTGGACATTGATCGCTCACAAAAGAAAAAAATGTCAAAAGGCTTCTAAACTCTAGCTTTCAAAAGACAAAACCCAAGATCAAATGTATATCTTCTTCAACCAATGAAGGCAGTAAATTCCAAATGAAAGTGGAGCAATACTTCATTACAAAGGGTTGGGAAGAAAGTTACATTCCAAGAATTCTTTCCCAAGTCGCTCCTTAAGGTACGAGCATAAACTGCATGATGCTCCTCGACGTACGAGCCTAAAATGCTAGTCAAGATGCTCCTCGATGCATGAGCCTAAACTACAAGTCAAGATGCTCCTCAATGCACGAGCCTAAACTGCATGTCAAAAATGCTCCTCGATGCACAAGCCTAAACTAGAAGCCAAGATATTCTTTGCTGCACGGGCTTAAACTGCAAGTCAAAAATGCATCTCGATACACGAGCCTAAACTGTAAATAAAAAATGCTTCTCGACACACGAGCCTAAACTGGAAGTCAAACATATTCCTCGACGCACGAGCCTAAACTGCAAGTCAAAACACTCCTTAAGGCATAAGCTTAAACTGCATGTCCCTCCTGGCCCGCACGAGTCTAACCTGTGAACGACTCTCTCAAAAAAAATGAAAGAAAAAGATTTTTTTTTCAAACTAAATTAACTCATCATACCCGAACTATGCTATGACTTGATCCTCCTAGGTACATAGGCAGCTTAGAGTATTTTTACTCTAAGTTCAGTCGTATGAGTTAAAAAGAAAAAATAAAGAGGAAAAGCATGTGTCATTATTTGAGAACGGCAATAACACTTTGAATTAACATGGATATCACATAAGGTTAGACGTTCCTTCGCTAATTTTACCGCAGACGCGCAAAGGTGAAGAGAATAGCAAGGTAAAATGGATTTCGACAACATATTTGTATAAATCCGTATAAATGTTCACATCATTTTCACATATGTGATAGATCTTAGAGACTTCTCAGCAACAAAAAAAAGACGACTCATGATCCAAAGGTTCTTATGCCAAGTTATGCATTTTCCATCATAGCCGCTCAAAGTTGCAAAATAGGCTATCAGATTCCAAACTAAGCTGATTTTGATGATGTGTCTATATAAATTCATAAGGGCGTTGAGTGTGGTTTATCATGTATGTCGTTGCTCTGCAAATCTACTTTCTAATGAAAAAAATGGCACCTGATTCCAATAATCCCACATCGAGATATGAAATTTATCGTGACGCTGTGCAAAACAAGTAAAAAGTGACGAAACAAAACTGCAAGTCTGATTTTGAAATGATACCTGGGAAGATCTGTGGTTAAATTGAGCGTGGTTTTCGTGTATAATATAGCCTTGAGAGTCTAATTTTTAACCCGACAAGCCGTTCGTGATTCAGACACCTCCACGATATGTTATGAAGCTTCTTCCACAAACGCTCCAAAGTATCCAAAAGCTCAATTGTGAAAAAAGAGCAAAGGAAAAATAGGAGAAGAACGGGAGTTGAATTTCTACTCAGGCTGAATTACAATGACTTAATGGGGTGGTGATGTCCTTTTATAGACTCTGAAAAGGCCCCCAATTTGAATTTGAAAAGGAATTTGCTGAACAAGTTCTCTTCAAGAAGAACTGGGACATCAAAGTGTTCAAAAAAAGTCAAATTCCTAATCTTATTCGAGTGGGATAACATCATAGTTAATCCTATTAAAATTTGATATAAGACTAATACCCGAATCCTACAAGGTTTGGATATATTTAGTTTTAAATAGAATTTTACATTCTTAAGGAAGGGATTCACGTTATTCTACCTATATTATGATGACTTCAAGGAGTCAGATTTCGACAAAGTGCTCAAGTCTTGCAAAAAAAAAAAAAAAAGGGCTCCACAAATACTTCAAATGTCATCTCTAACAAGTCCGACAAATCAAACACCTTGACGAGCTTTGAAGTAGGGGGCATTTGTAGACACGTAAAATTTATTGGTTCAAATTCATATAAAAATCGGATTTGACCCATATTTTATTGGGTCTAAAAATCATTTTGGGCTATAAAAATAATAAGCCCATTTTATTCCTCATCAAGGATTTCAAGGTCCATCTCACCTCGAGGCCCAAACCTATGCCACGTGTCAAGTGATGTGGCATTCCAGTCAAATTAAAGACCAATGAAGGAAGACCACACACATCAAATGATGTGGCAATCCAAGTCAAGTTCAAGAGACAATAAAATATCGCCAAGTGTCCCAAATGACATGTTTTTTGGCCAATCACAAGCAACCTTGTCACATAACATTTGCAATAAGCTTGAAAATTGAATGGACCAATCACAATGAGGCAAAAAAATTTATTTACACTTGGACTTCCTACCCCATACAACTATAAATAGGAGGGTTACACAATTTTCTGGGGTCATTCTACAAGAATTAGAGAAAGCTTCTGCATTGACTACACGACTCTTCAAAGAAATGACCAAAGGAGTTCTGCCTGTAGATCAACTTGATAAGACGAATTGCTGTCAAACAATTCTTGGAGATCCAAATGTCACACCTCTTTTTTAACTCCAAAATAAGATTATCATTTTAAGGGTCGAAAGAGTTTTTATTATCAAGGTGACAAAAGATGAAAATCTATTTCGAAAAGGATTCATTTTCCAATTAACTCAGAGTCACCACTTGACATAATCCGGTGTGCCAAGTCACCTTTGGAAAAACTTTTTCAAAACGGTTTGACTCTAAAACTGATCCGCGAACAGAGATTTCGGCTAAGGAATTTTGTTGACCGAGGAGAAGGTGTTAGGCACCCCCCAATCCCATGGTTCGACCACGATCGCTTGGTAGAGCGTATCGGCTATTTTGACACTATGAATGTATAAACCACACAAGATCACACCAAACGATCAATCAAATAAACAAAAAAAATAAAACAAATTCAAAATATAGTGTCCAGTCCGATTATACAGTTCAAATAAAAGTGCAAAAATATAAATCCTATTCTAACCTACACTAGTCCTAAGCTAAACTCCGTTGCTTTACCCGATGCCTTGGACCTTCATCACGAACCTCCTTTGCGTACATGATACGTCGGGGCATTCCCTGGTAAATAAGTACAAGATCTTGAGGCATCCCCCGACTAATTGAATACACTTTTCAAATACGGTAAACAAAACATTCAACAAATATTCCAAACATTCCAACAATCCACCAATTCTAAATTTTGCCTACCGAAGCCTAATGCTTGCCTACTCGACGATATATCACGTTCAATATCAACAATGAATCAAAATATCATAATATTCACTTTTATCAATTTTCAATTCCCGCCCTTAACTTCATTTTTTAACCACATGATTAAACCAATTTTGTACGTCATTCATCAATCAAGTTTTCACCTCCAAATCCAACATCAAACAAACAACAAATGGGGATTCAAACATACCAATCACACAAATCATTCATAATCACGTAAAAATTAGAAGAAGAAAAGGTAGAATTGGACCTCAATTAGACAATTTTTTTTTTCGAACAACCAACGATGGATCGAAACTCACAAACTTAAACCCAGACAGAAACTCAACGTCAAACCTTAATAACGAAAAACAACTCGACAAACTTCGATCTGACCTCCATTCGAATCAACAACCAAAACAAAAACCAATACGGCTGGACCTGGGAGCTATTGGTTTTGTGTTGCCGGAACTCCAGCAAACTTAGACGGGACGAAAAATGAAGAAAACTGCTCGAATTCCGACAACAGTGATGTTTTTCCGGTGAGTAATGGCCGAAAACCCCAAAATCAAACGGATTCACCCCTTTTTCGTTCAACCACTTCAATCTCTCTCTCTTTCTTTTCCAATTCTCTCAATTCCATCTCTCTCTCTTGATTCACTCCCTCGATGAACCCTTCTCCCTCTTTTTTTCTTTTCTTTTCAGTTTTTGTGTGTGTGCGCCATGGTGAGTGTGTGCGTAGTGTGAGTATATGAGAGTGTGTGTATGTGTGTGTGTTGTGAACCAAAAGAAACGAAGAGCAAAATGGTGTTTTCCTTTTTGTGAGTTTTTTTTTGTCTTCCTGAATGATGGATGAAGATGATGATGAAAAGAAATGGTCCTCTCCCATATCCTGTATTGCCCCCTGGTCAATAGGTACTGTAGGTGTATATATTATTCTATTGTGTCCCTTCCGCATGGGCCCATGTTTTTGTGTGTATATAAATCTGTTAAGGGAGAATAAAAACATGAATTTGAGGGGGGTGAGGACTATGTGGTAGGGGTAGGGTATGGTAGGTTGTTAGGATAAGGTAGAGGGTGTTGAGATTTAATTGGTTGAGTGGTTAATTTGTTATTTTTTATATTTTTGAGGGATATAATCACATGGGTGAGGGCACGCAGCAAGATGAGGGTAAAGATGATAAAAATATTTTTGGGGAGGGACAAAATTACGTGTGTACATCATGCTCCTCTTTACATGTAAACACAAAGTGTTTTCATACAAAGAAGTAGACAACGAGACAAAATTTTAACCCGATCATTAGTCAAAGAAATAAAACAAAAAGATGAAGGACAACCGAGTTGGAGAATCGAGTAAGGTCCCGTCGAGGTCCCGGTCCGCGGCTCTGTCATTACATTAAAAATAAAAATTACAAGTTAAAAACATAAATGAAATCACAAAATCCTATCTACACAGCTTTTTTTGAACTTTTGATTTGAGTTTCATCTTCCTATTTTTCAAGCGGGCTCCTGACTTTCAATTTCTTCAACTTGTTGCTTGGCTTTCAATCTCCTTACCCTGTTCTCCAGGTGGGCTCCTGACTTGCTATTTTCAATCTGTTGACTTTCAATTTCTTCACCTTTTTACTTGACTTTCCATGTATTCGCTTCGTTCTTCAGGAGGGCTCCAGAAATCGCATCAAAACTAAAAAGAAAATTATCCCAAATAAATAAATGCATCTTCTATGAGTTAATTGGAATGATTCGACTAGAAGGTACATATTATAGAAATGACTAAACTAAAAGGTACGTCTTATAGGAATCAAAGAGAATGACTTGACTGAAAGGTACGTCTTATAGGAATCAAAGAGAATGACTCGACTAAAAGGTACGTCTTATAGGAATCAAAGGGGATGACTCGACTAAAAGGTACGCCTTATAGGAATCAAAGGGGATGACTTGACTTAAAGGTACGTCTTATAGGAATCAAAGGAGATGACTCGATTAAAAGGTACGTCTTATAGGAATCAAATGGGATGACTCGACTAAAAGGTATGTCTTATAGGAATCAAAAGGAATGACTTGAATAAAAGGTACGTCTTATAGGAATCAAAGGGGATGACTCGACTGAAAGGTACGCCTTATAAGAATCAAAGGGGATGATTCGACTTAAAGGTACATCTTATAGGAATCAAGGGAAATAACTCGACTAAAAGGTACGTCTTATAGGAATCAAGGGGGATAACTAGACTAAAAGGTACGTATTATAGGAATCAAGGGGATAACTCGACTAAAAGGTACATCTTATAGAAAACAAAGGGAATGGCTCGACTAAAAGGTAAGTCTTCTAAGAGCCAAGGGTAATGACTCGACTAGCAAGTACATCTCCTAGGAGTGAAGGTTCAATTTAAGAAGTGTATGACCTAGAAAATAAAAACTAAAATCCCTGGACAAGTGTGTCTCCGAGGGATATAGGATGATAATTTTTTACCATGATTTTATCATCAAACCTGTGCAGCAACATTGCTTCCTGCATTTGTAAAAGTGAGGCATTGCATCCTTTGATGTTTATGTTTTGAAGTCCTTGCTTTGAAGGTAATATGTTTCCTATTTCATCACAAAAAACTTGCAAGTTTAAAAGATGGTGGCTGGTTTGTGTCTTTAGCTTTCGCGGTGATCGCCCTTTCCCTTGCCACATTTAATCTTGCTTCCAACCATTTGCATATATCATTGACTTTTTGAATCATTGACCCGAACTCAGATTATTAAGAGTGACTGAAACAATTATAGTATCTCTGCTTTGACATGCTTCTCAGATAGATCCTTTGAACCTTAGTATTTCCATGAGTTCCCTGACTTCTCTGTTGACAAAACTTTTTGCATGTCCTTTTTTGACGCACAATTATGTCTCTCTTATTTGGTAGCTTTTGTTTTGCTTTGTGCAATTAAAGAAGCTGGTAGCTAGTTTTGAAATTTTTTCTCACTTGTTTTGACACGGACTTGACTCAAAGACAAGAAACGAAAAATAGAATGACAATTTTTGTTTCGATAACTGACTCAAGAAAGATAAATAAAAATAAAGAAAAGAAAGAAAAGACAATGAATGTCTCCTTTTGAAACAAAAAAATGAAAAATTCATCTAAAAATGACAGTCAACACTAATGATTATGCTATGCATTTTGGATTAAGCAGCTTGATCTTTTCATCCAAACTTTCTAGCCATTATTGTTGAGTTAATGGCCTTGAAACTGAGTCGCTTCCTTAGGTCAATTGTATTTAAGACCCAATTCGGCTAGTGGCGCCTTGAAGGTTTTTGCCAACAAGCTTCTCTCATTTTTTTCCTCAGCTCACCATTGCCTTATGGTGTCTGTAAGTGTTTTCCACTAATGAGACTCTCTTATCTTCATTTTACTTAACTCACAGTTGTCTTACGGTGCTCGTGAGAGTTTTCACCGATAAGACTCTCTCATTTTTATCTCTCTCAACTTACCATCGTCTTACGGTGCCCGTGAGAGTTTTCACTAATAAGACTCTCTCATTTTTATTTCTCTCCTGATTTCTTAGGCTGAGGAAGACAAGTAGTTCCCAAATGCATCATCATATCCCTTGCAAGCTTAGCCTTAATATCATCAAAGATTGATCTAAAGGTCTTTCTTTGGTTCCAACTTGGCTTTTGGATAGGGTTAGAAAGAAAGTATGGCATGAGGCCCAAACGACACTTGAAGTGGGGTATGACTTACAACTTTTGGAATTGACTCAAACAATGAGGATTAACTCATGCCCCAATTTCTTTTGACTGGGTAATTCTGAACTATTTATTTGGTTAGACCGAGCCCAGAGTAGGGCAGCCTACGTATCTCACCCCCAAGAGAGGATTATCAGGTCACACATAGTTCTAGCGGCTTGTTCTTTTGATTGATTCTAATATTTTTTGTTTTTCTCTTTTATTGCCTCTTTTTCTCTTTGAAACTTTCTAACTCTATTTTTCTCAGCACTCTTCTCTTTTCTTTCTTTTTGGTCATATTTTCTTCTCTTTTTTCTTTTCTTTCTTTTTTTCTGAAGTTTTTCTAACTCTATTGCTTTGCTCGACACTTTTCCTTTTAGCTTTGCTGACTCTATCTTGATTCCAAAAGAGGTGTATGAAATAAAATAACACTAAGGCTCAAATGGGGTAAACAAAGGATGATGTAATGTTTAGATAGCAGAATAAAATGCCTTCGTCATATCAATCCTTGAAGATGCTAGTACATAGCATGCAATGTAAAAGTACATGATCAATATCACTTATGACATGTTTTACAACACTAACTTTCCCCGAGCATATGTGCCACCTTTTCTTCTACACTTGTCGAATATACAACTCTACATTTGTTGTACATCTCTCACATTGAATGACTCATGCTTTTGTGGAGTTGATTTTCTTTTTGTTCCTCTTAATAGGATCGCAAAGACACTGTTTGACCTAATTAGGACATGTCTTTCAATTGATGACCAAGTTATTCTTGTGATTCTCAAAATAATGGCCATAATTTTCAAAGAAGGCTTGAACTTATCACCAAATGTCTCAGCATTCTACCTATTTTCTCAGATGCTTTCTTTTCTAACTTTAACCCTCTGATTCAATGTTCATGCTTAAACTAGATTTTAAGATCTGACTAAAAATTTTGCAGGCATGTCATATCACTAGAATCAACATAAAATGTACTGTGTAAAGAAAACAAACAAACAACACGTATTTGAAACATAAAAGGAAAGGGGCACTTCATTTAGTTGAAATAAAAGATAAAAGGGTTTGAACATAAACGAAAAAGGGAAAAAACAAGACAGATCCCGAACTACAACCCTGAAATACTTCAGAAAATAGAAAATAAAACAAAACAAGCTACCAGACCTCTTCCTAGTAGGGAGAGGGGTAACTTCTCATTTTCTCAGCCTGATAACTTAGCCACTGATTTGCATATCAACATAACTAGAGCTTTCCTCACTGTCAATGTTCTGCACCATAATTAATCTATTTTGAATCATCTTTTTAATTTCCTTTTTCAAATCTTGACAATCTTTAATACTATGACCCTGAGCATCAGAATGATACGCACATCGTACATTAGGGTCAAAATTTCTTGAATGTCGATTAAGAGTGCACCCAAGGAGAGGAGTGATCATGCCCCATTGTACCAATATCTAAAATAAACTGGCATACGACTCTCTAATTGGTGTGAATCTATCTCTTGACTTATGCCTCATTTAATTATTTGGCTTGGATCGAAAATTAGGCTTAAAAGGGTTTTGGTATGTTTGTGGAGTTAGAGGATGACTCTGAGGAGTTAGTGTATTCCACTATGGGTAAAATAGGGGTTGAATATGTGGCTGTGCGTTATAGACTGGATATGGAGGGGGAGGAGCAGAGTATAATGGATTTTGGGAGTGATTATGTGAAGCTTGGGCATGAACTTGGGTTTGTGCCTGAGAGTGACGACAACGTGGTCTTCTTGACCTTTCCTGCTGTCCAACTACAATAGTAGATGCATCCTCCTCATTTTTTTTCTCCCCAACACTTCCTGAACCCTTTTGAATTACTTGAGTAGTCTCTTTCAGTGTTACAAAACTCACAATGCGACCATTCTTAATTCCCTCTTCTATCATCTCCCCCATTTTAAGGACCTAAATAAATGACTTGCCTAATGCAGGTAACAAATGTTGATAATCTATTTTATCTTACGCTTGAATAAACATCTCCACTATCTTTCTTTCTTTCATTGGCGGCTTCACCCTAGCAGCTTGTTCACGCCATCTGATTGCATACTTTCTGAAACTCTCAAGATTCTTTTTCTTTATACTGGTTAGGGATTTTTCGTCAGGGGTCAATTCCACATTATATTGAAATTGTTGCACAAATTCATTAGCTAAATCATCCCAACTACTCCACCTATCAATATCTTGATCAATAAACCACTCCGAGGCTAGACCCGAAAGACTATCACCAAAGTAAGCCATAAACAGTTCTTTTTTGCCTCCAGCACCTCTTAATTGGTTACAATAACGTATCAAATGCGCCACCTGATCCTCATGTCCATCATATATCTCAAACTTTGGCATTTTAATGCCAGGAGGAAGGTTGACACCTGAAAACATACATAAGTCCTTATATGAGACACTTTTGTAACCCCAAAGTCTTTGCAGGTTTTTCATAGCCAATTCCAAACTTCTCAATTTTCTGGTCATTTTCTTTTGTTCTTCTATCATAACAGGCCTCTCAGTGCTAGGAGGAAATTCAGGCGGGTATTGTAGGCTCGAAAATGTAACGCTGATCACCAGTAATATTCAATGCAGGCTCTCTTATAGAGTAGGGAGGCACAGCTTGTGGATGAACATCAAAAGTAGGAGCTTCGGGTGGAGCTGGCACCGCAAAAGCATGAACAACAGGTGGATCCGAGTTTGTGGTAGTCTTGGATTGGGGAGTAAGGAAATGAACATTGGAAGTGGTTGAATATTGTTGCCCCGGAGTCGATCCTAATGCATATTGTGCCATATCAACAAAAATGGAAAATTGTGCATGTGACATGGGAGGTAAGCTAGAAAGATATTCCAGATTATCAGTGGGAACTGGAAGAGGCGGCAACCCATTAGCCTAAGCTCGATGTATTTCTATCATTTGCTGCCTTATTTTCCGAATCTCTTCATTAGCTCCTAAATTCTCATTTTTCGAACTCCCTATCTGATTAGTGAGAACAAAATCAGTTTCCTTGTTGGCCATAACCTTTTTTGTGACTTGGTGCAATATGGAGGACCAGCCAAAATGCCACAAACCAACCACCTCAAACTAACTAAACAAGAGATAGCAAATGCGTTAGAGTTCAACACTTTCTCAAAATCTTTTTTTTAAAAGGTCACCGAACCCAAGAAGGGCGCCTACATATCTCACCCCGAGAGAGGAGAATGAGGTGTGCGTAGTTCGTGAAGTTTTGCCAAAATGGCCAAATAAACACTTTTCCTTTTTCTTTTTTTCTTGAAATTTTAAGAAGAAAAGAAAAATGACAAATTGTCAAAAGAATTGACGAAAATCTTTTTAAATTTTTCAGCTTTAACATCCCTATAAAAAATGAAATCTATATTACCAAAGGAAATCTTTTCAGGTTTTCAATTTTGCATTTCATACAAAAATGAAAATTTATACTATAAAAGGAAAATTTTTTTGTGGTTTTCTTTTAGAGATGCATATGACATCTACTCTAAATGAAGAGTGAAAAAAAAATGATTTTTTTTTTTCGTATTCCTATACAAAATGAAACCTATGATTACCAAAGAAAATATTTTTGGATTTTCAATTTTGAATTTCATATGAAAATGAAAATTGAACCTATTAAAGAATTTTTTTTTTTGCAGTTTTCTTTTAAAGTAGTATATGACACCTACTCTAATATAGAGTGAAGAAAATCTCCTTGAATTTTTTTAAATAAGATCCCCGAACCCACAATAGGCTGCCTACGTATCTCATTCCAGGGAGAGGAGAATCAGGGGTGCGTAGTTCGTCGAGATTGAACAATTTAGGATTAAATAACCAACACCCTGACTTGAGAGACACGAGCACAAACATAAAATTGAAAACGCCAATAAAATCTTTTTGAGTTTCAATTTGACACTTCACATAAAAATGACACTAACAACTATGAAAGAATTTTTTTTTTGATATTTTTGTGAAATGTACAAAACTCTTACAATTTTATTTTTTTTGCATTTTTGTTTTATAAAAACTCCTATGAATGAAAAATCTTTTTGAATTGTGAATGCATGCTAAACAAGACAAAGAAAAAAATCTTTTTGATGTTTTTGATTTTGAGAAATGAGTGCAAAACGTAAAGATCTTTTTTGAATTTTTAGATTGTGAAGAACAAAAGCCATAAAAAACTCTAAAAAACTACGAAACTCTTTTTTTCGATTCACCTCTTCTCTTTTTCTCCTTTTTTTTTCAAACTTTTCCTTATCTACGTACTTCCTTTAATTCTAGAACATGCTTTTGCCCAAAACAGTTCGTGAAATGACTCCGTTACCCCTAAAGATGCAACATTTAGCACGTAGGGATGCTTTAGAGGTGAGTCTCCTACAAAGGACCAAGTGGGTCCCGCTAGGTCTCAATATGATGCACATAAGCATGACCTAAAGGCTGACCTATGCTGGGGTTTACTAACAAGGCTGTTCGGGGGAGCGTATAGTTGACCGAGGGGGGGTGTTAGGCACCCCCCGATCTCATGGTTCGACCACGATCGCTTGGTGGAGCATATCGGCTATTTTGACACTATGAATGTATAAACCACACAAGATCACACCAAACTATCAATCAAATAAACAAAACAAAATAAAATAAATCCAAAATATAGTGTCCAGTCCAATTATACAGTCCAAAATAAAAGTGTGAAAATATAAATCCTATTCTAACCTACACTAGTCCTAAGCTAAACTCCGTTGCTTCACCCGATGCCTTGGGCCTTCATCACAAATGTCCTTTGCGTACATGATATGTCAGGGAATTTCTTGGTAAATAAGTACAAGATCTCGAGGCATCCCCCGACTAAATGAATACACTTTTCAAATACGGTAAACAAAACATTCAATAAATATTCCAAACATTCCAACAATCCACCAATTCTAAATTTTGCCTACTCGAGCCTAATGCTTGCCTTCCCGACGACATATCACGTTCAACATCAACAATGAATCAAAATATCATAATATTCACTTTTATCAATTTTTGATTCCCTCCCCCAACTTCATTTTTTAACCACTTGATTAAACCAATTCTATACACCATTCATCAATTAAGTTTTCACCTCCAAATCCAGCATCAAACAAATAACAAACAGGGATTCAAACATGCCAATCACACAAATCATTCATAATCACGTAAAAATTAGAAGAAGAAAAGGTAGAATTGGAGTGTGTGTGTGGTGTGAGTATATGAGAGTGTGTGTGTGTTGCGAACCCAAAAAAATGAAGAGAAAAATGGTGTTTTCCTTTTCGTGAGTTTTTTTTTGTCTTCCTGAATGATGGATGAAGATGATGATGAAGAAAATGGTCCTCTCCCACCTCTCTGTATTGCCCCCTGGTCAATAGGTACTGTAGGTGTATATATTATTCTATTGTGTCCCTTCCCCATGGGCCCATGTTTTTGTGTGTATATAAATCTATTAAGGGAGAATAAAAACATGAATTTGAGGGGGGTGGGGAACATGTGGTAGCCGAGGGTGTGGTAGGTCGTTAGGATAAGGTAGATGGTGTTAAAATTTAATTGGTTGAGTGGTTAATTTTGTTATTTTTTGTATTTTTGTAGGATATAATCACACGGGTGAGGGAATACAGTAAGACGAGGGTAAAAATGACAAAAATATTTTTGGGGAGGAACAAAATTATGTGTCTACACCAAACACATTTCTAGGAGGCTCAAATCATCCGGAAGTTCAAGAATCACGCTACAAAAGGCCCTCGAATCACGAAAAATTTTAGGAGAGAAGAATCGAGAGAATAATAGAATTATACCCATAAAACTACTTTAAATAAAATTATTCTTTTTGTTTGTTTATTTTTGCTTGAAGTTAATTTTCCGCACTAAGAAAAATTGTTACAAATAAATTTTGGCACACCCAGTGGGACAAGTTCTGCTTTCCATCTCTTATTCTTGCAAATCAAATTCAACTACTGCTATGGACTTCAAAAATACAAAAGATGTCTCATGTAAGAACTCTGCTACTACCATATCTGAAGAGCTCAGCCTTGTTAGTCCCCTCACTCGGCGCAAATTTAAGACCAGTGGTTGGGACAGATTAGAATACTTCACTTCTTTGGAGAAGGCAAAAAAAGCAAATCTCATATGACGGCTGAAGCTACAGCTCCTAGGGGCAATTTGACGTCCTTGCTATGTGGTGAATTCAGTCAGGATGACATCAATTTTAGTGAATCTGAAGATTCGACTGATTCACCAGCTTCAACAAAGGTCAACGCTTTGATGGCCAATGCAACTTCTATGGATAAGAAGTTCACAATAATGGAACAAATCATTGAAGTTTTGAAGAAATCTGTCGAGGATAAAGATCTTCAAATCTCTTAACTGATTAATAAGTTGGAGTCCTTCGCCCTTGGAGAATCGATCCCCGAGCCTTCTTATCCACTTGATTTTACTCCGCAAAATAAGGATATCGATGAGTCACCTAGCAAGACTAAATCTTAGAAAGAGAAGCAGTCTACTGTGGTTGCTACTCTAACAATTCAACAACTGTAAGATATGATTGTAAATACCATTAAGGCACAAAGTTTTGTAGGATACTCAAAGCCGTATTCTAAGCGAATCAATGGCTTACCGATGCCAAGGATATCAACCGCCAAAGTTTTAATAATTTGATGGAAAGGGTAATCCAAGGCAACACATTGCTCATTTCGTTGAGACTTGTAGCAGTGCTGGTACATATGGTGATCTTCTTGTCAAGCAGTTTGTTTGCTCTTTGAAAGGCAACGCTTCTAATTGGTACACGAATTTGGAGTCTAAATCAGTTGATTATTGGGAGCAACTAGAAAGTCAGTTCCTAAATCGTTTCTACAGCACCCGTCGTACGGTCAGCATGATGGAGTTGACAAACACAAAAGTAAAGACGAGCCTGTAGTGGACTACATAAATTGTTGGCGAACATTGAGCTTTGATTGCAAGGGTCAGCTTTCTGAAACTTCCGCGGTTGAAGTTTGCATTCAAGGGATGCATTGGGGCCTTGTGTATATCCTTTAAGGAATTAAGCCTCGAACTTTTGAAGAATTAGCTACGCTCGCTCATGATATGGAGTTGAGCATTGCAAGTCATAGAATGGCGTCACCTATTTTTTATCCTAGAAAAGAAGTTACGAAATTCAATGAATCGTCAGGGGACCAAATTGGGGAATCTATGGTGACAACTGTGAGTTCTAAGAAGGCCTCCACAAGACAAAAACTGAAAGAGAAAGCTCCAAAGAAATAAATGCAAGAACTGAAAAATCAACCAACCTTGAAAGAGTTACAAGCAAGGGTATATCCTTTTTCCGACTCTGATGTTCCTGGAATTCTAGACGAGTTGCTTGCCAAAGAAGTCATTGAACTCCCTAAGTCAAGGTGACCTGAAGAATCAAACAAATATTTGCTTGTATTTTATTTGCTAATGCCATATTTACGTTCCATAAAAAGAAAAAAGAAGAAGAAAATTATTAAATGGGAAATGCTATATTTCAATTTGGGTTTTATTATTTCTCATTTTTTGGGATTTTGAGGGGTAACACCAAAAGATTCAAGATCTATGAACAAGAGAGTTCCTAAAGTTCAGTGAAGTTGGTCGGGATGAGCACTATAAGGTCTCAGGTTCAACTCACAATAGAGACAAACATTAGGTGATTTCTTCCTATCTGTTCTAGTCTTGGTGTGGATAAAGTTACCTGGTACCTGTTGCTAGAGCACCAGATCCGGACATAACCGTCATAAAAAAATAAATTAAAACCAAATAAAGTGAAGGTGTTTTCCAAATTCCCAAATCCAACATTAAATTATATTTGATATTTTTATATTTAAACAAAAATATCAATGTAAAGTAAATACATATTTGAGAATAAAGTAAATACATTTCATGATCAAACAAGTGCTTAATGTTTTTGTCCCTGACAAATAAAAACATAGACAAATATTTATTTGCATTGTTCTCATTTTCAAGACTATTAATTAAACAAACATGCATGCAAATCTCTGATCATCAACTCCAACAACTTTTCTTATGTCTTTTGGTGGCAGAGGTAGATTCAAATCAATCTCAATACACCTAGATCTCGGTAATGATGATTAAGACTCACCGGCAACGACAACATCACCTCCATCTCCATTCCCACCACTAGCATTACTATGAAGGCTTGGAATCGGAAAGTTGGTCTTGGCCTTGAGACCGCGAAGCTTGATTGCTGCCGCATCAAATGCCAATGCATCCTCCTTTGCAGTGTCAAATGTACCTAAGTTTTTATTGTATCCTATCCATCCCCCCCCCTTGTCCCCCCCCCCCCCCCCCCCGGCGTCTTCCTTACTCCTAGGTACTTCACCTCATCCACCATTTTCAATAAAAATTAATTTTTATATTTCTATGAAATTTGAAAAAGTGGGGAGAGAAACTAAGGGAAGAGCTGCTTAAACAGGAAATAGTAGGGGAAACTAACAAAATTACAGTCAACGGATAGAGTGTTTTGACTTGACTGATTTAAAGTTTGAGACGTGGCATTATTTTTATATTTTTTTTCTTAAAAAGTCAAGTTTTGTGATATGAGTATCTCAAATATTTAGGAATACTAATATTGGTCCTTATGATTTCTAGTTAAACACATTTTAACAAGTAGAAATAATTAAAACATAGAAAAGTTGAAATTAAAATGTTGCAAAAAAAAAAAAAGGATCATTTTTTAAAATAAATTAAAAAGAAAAATAGGTCATTCTTTTTAAAATGAATGGAGTAGAAAGTAGGTGAGAAGTGTTGAATTAGATCAAAAGTAATTATAAGTTGGATGTGTATAAAAAAATTTCACAAGAATCTAATTGAAATATATACATAACTAAAGAATTGAAAGTTCAAGTAGTATTTAATTTGTACATTTTTGAATATTTATCTGTATTTCATTTCCTAATGCCAAGTGTGCATTTCACCAAAAGAAAAAACGAAAAGGTTAATAAATGAAAAGTGCTATTTTTCAATTTGGGCTTGATGGTATATTATTTCTCATTTTTGGAATTTTGAGGAAAAACACCAAATCAGGCAGTAATTAGTTCTTTATCCCTCTATCGTAGAATTAAGTTATGAAAAAAAAATAGATTTATATAGTCCATATTAAGTGAATGGTTAGAATATGACATATTCATTAAGAATTAAAATATTTAAGGACATAAATTAAATTTGGTTGTTTATTATTACTATCTTTTTGATTATTCTCGAAATATTCTCTTAGAAAATATAAAGTAGTCAAGGGAGTGTTTGACTTGACTGGTGTAATTATGGACCACATATAATGTGACATTGTTATTATATTTTTTTCTTAAACAAATCAAGTTTTGTGATATTAATAACTCAAATACTTATAAATGATTGTTTTTTATGATTTCTAATTAAACACATTTTAAAATTAAGAATAAAAAATATATAGTATTATAAAAAGATCTGATTGTTGGAATTATGTTTTGCATTTTTGTTTTAAATAGGGCAATATAAGGACACGTACGTTATGATTTAGGCCAGGACAGTAGGTAGAGATCTGTAGTAATTTAAGTTGTGGCGAAGTTGTACTAAGGATTAGTTTTAAGTTCATTTTACTTGTCTCGGAGAATTGTGATAGATGAATTGATTCAGCGAATACAAGGTGAGGTGTCATGACAATTGTTATTTATAAATGACATAATTTTGATCGATGAGTCTCGCCGAGTTAATCTCACAATTAATTTCTGACAACAAATCCTGAAATCTAGAGAGTTAACATTCAACACGTCCTAGACAAATTACATGGAGGGTAAGTCCAGTGAAGTAATATATGAGGATGATGTGAAGCTGATATACACATGTCATCCGGAAGGAATAAAGTTTGAAGTTTCTTAGATTTTTTTTTTTAAAGTAATAGAAACATCGACGAGGATACAGATATTGTACTAGCGGCGCAATATGTATGAAACTGCGGATGGCAGATGGAGTTTTGTGATTAAAAGGTGCTTGAAAAACTTAACGTCAGTTCTACAAAGTGATGATTAAACTAACTATATTGCCCAAATAAAAAATATTGATCAGTCAAGAACTTCTACATGCAGAGATTGAAAATTGCGAAAATAAAGATGGATGTGCAAGCATACTACGAGATATAAGATTAGAAATGATCATAAGCGGAACAAGGTAGGAGTGATCTTGATAATGAACAAGAAGCTGGAAGCAAAATGAAGATGGTTCACAAATAGGAAAAGGAGATATCTTAGTGTTGAGGTGTGCGGTTGATTATGGATGGTTACAAGAAAGGTAGAGGTAGGTCGAATAAATACAGGGCAAAGGTGATTAGGTAGGATATGACACAATTTCAACTTACTGAGGACACGACCTTAAATAAGAGGTTATGACGGACACTGACTAGGACATGTGTTAATTATGACACTGAGAGTTGTTTCTTTTTTTCATATTTGTAGTTGTAATTTTATTCTGGAGTTGCATATTAATCCATTGTCAGTATTTAGTGTTTTTTGCACTTTAATTATTAGTTATATCTTTGTCATGCTTTTTTTTAGTATTTTTCCTTGAAGTCTTATCTCTCGTTATTTTCTTTGTTTGAACCACATTTACTTCAGCCAAGGGTCAAGCGATAGTTACCTCATTATCTCCCATAATATAGATAACACATGTAGGTACTCATTATCACATTATGGCTATTGTTATTACTGTTTGATACATTTCAATTATTAATATTAGCAAATTAGATAAAAGCTAGCTTAGATTCCTTAATTGTGAATGGCCACAAATTTAACGATTTATTATGTGTTAAGTCATCTAAATATTGATGTTTTACAACTAAATTTGTATAATTATATTGGATTTGAAGGTTAGATTATTTTAAAAGTGATCTAATAATCACAAATTTCACATATTTAAGAACTAAAGATATATATTTAAAAGAGGAAAAGGTGCGAAAGGAAATAATGAAGAGATTCAAATCAGACCTTTTCAAAACCTAATATATTAAGAATGTTATATATTTTTATGATTTTGAAAGTTGTTATTTCATAACAAATATAATGTATTTCTAACAACGTAAACTACTTTAATTGTAACGGAATGTTTGAAATTTACGTATAATACTTATAATACATTTATATAAAAAATATTTAAGTTATATAGTACAATACGTCTTTAATACGTATAGTATATTGAATTTAAAATGTATTAAATTTGTGTTTACTTTTCTCTTATTAATGATGTTAAAAATGTATTGCACTTAAATTTAAAATAATTAAACACGATTCAAGTTAGTCTATGTGTTACTTTATTAAAATTGTGTTTTAAAATATATTGTATATGTATCTAGCTATTTAAAATATTTTAACGCTATTCAAGCTAGTTTACTACTCTTTCAACAACTGAAGCCGAATACATAGCTGTTGGAAGTTGTGGTACTCAAATTATATGAACTATGCATCAACTACTTGAGTTTAATTTGTCTTTTGAATCTGTTCCCATAATGTGTGATAACACAAGTGCTATTAGTTTGTCTAAATATACTGTGCATCGTTCTAGGGCTAAACACATTGATATTAAGTATCATTTATTCAAGATCATGTAGAAAATGGAGACTTTTCTTTAACATTTATTAACTTAAAAAATCAATTGACAGATATTTTTACGAAACCCTGGTTAGAAGAAAGATGTTGTTATCTTAAAAAAAGACTTGGGATCCTCAGTATTAATGACCAATGAATTTTATTTTTGGATAAAAATGTTTTTACTTGTTTCGAATTTCTCTTCAAATTTTTTAACCAAAAAATTGATTTTTAAAAAGGGAGTCATTATTACTTTTAACTTTTTTCATGACATCCCTGCCGCCTCTGCACTTTTTACCTTCCTAACATCCCCTCTTCTGCCGTCCTTTCACTTCCATCAATCACATTTTGCTTCACCTCACTTCGTCTTCCCATTATCCCCTTTTCCAATAGTCGCCTACATCCCCCCCCCCCTCCTCGTTTCTCTTACCAATCCTCTCTTCTTCTTCTCTGCCCCTTTAAAACCCAATTCCACACTTCTCCCATGACCATAACTTGCTCCATGACCAGTGTTTCTAAATCAATTCCTCAAGATCTCTCCAACAGTCATGCTCTCCTCTCTGATTCCTTGGATGAAACCTCATCAGAATCTCAACAATCAACTCTTCCAATGATGATCTTGCTATTTTCGTTCAGAACACCGACTCCTCCTTCTTCAAAAACGTTGAAAAATCCTATGACAAATTATTTCATAAAATGAACAATACGCTAACATACTTTCTGGATAACTAGTGAATGATGACTTTTTATTCAAAAGGGGGCCCTGTCCCTTGTTTTTGATGGATTGTAAGACAATTTTTACACACTATCTGCCACAGTATTTTTTGCCTAGTCCTTGGTAATTAATTAGATCATTTCTCAGTTATATGTCTACTATTTTTTTTGCTGCTATGTGGTTTCTTTTTAATTATTATGCCAAAAGAGGGAGAAATAAAGGAACATCAGAAGTGCTTACAAAGTTGGGGGGAGGGGGGAAAGTTGACTATCAGTGGATAAGAGTTGACTGATAGCTCAAGGAACAGAGGAACAACGGAAGTGCCTACAAGTCAGGCGAGTAAGTCGACTACTGTGATAGGGAAGTGATCAACTGATGTTTAATGCTTGTTCGTCATTATCAAAAAAGGGAGATTGTTAGCCTCCTATATTTACATTTTATGTTTTAATAATGATAAATTAATTAGTGGATATTTGCAGGATATTGAAGATCTCCAATAATAGGAGGATATCCCGCACAAAGGCAAGGAATATCTCCTCAAAGAAGACAGTGCTAAATATGGAGCCACATCAATTAAGGATCTCATTGGACAAGACAACAAGAACAATATCAACTAAAGATCTCTATGGACAAGGCCATTAAATAATGATTGAACGTACCACACGGAAAGACAAAAGAAAAAAAGATCACACTCTCTACATAGACATATATGATATGGATATATATGATTGTGAGAAAGAAAAATCGCTCCAAGTATGGACATATATGATATGAACATACCATAAGGTGCAAACTTCCTCAATCAAAGAATCAACCAAATCCTTGATTGAGAAGAAAACCCTTGGGTTTCCTTATGAAGAAAAGAAGCAGATACAACAAAAGACTATAAAGGTCAAACGAAGGACAGAAGACACCACACAATTTCAAGAAAGAATCTTAAAGTGTACCAATCTTAGTCTCACGAGGCTTTGCACTTTATAGTTTACAATTGTCATATAAAGAATAGGATTGAGTCAACTTTGTAATACATACCGAGGCTATGTCAAAAGATTTGGAGAACATACTAAGTCTTCAAAACTTGTTTATCATCATTGTACTCAATCTCGACTTTGAAAGATCTAAGAAAGCTTTGAAACTCGAGAGTACTGGATATAGGCACCACATTGGTGTTTCGAAACAGGATAAATCTTTGTGTTTTTATTTTTATTTGCTTATTTACTTATCTATTTATTTAAATTTGATCTAGGTTGTGAAGTATATTGATTTGCAGGCAAGTCGACTGAATAGACTCAATAGTTGATTCACAGAAATTTTCAATTTACCCCCCCCCCCCCCCCCACTTCATGAATTAAGACAATTTAAGAGAAGGTAGGAATGACTTCGGTGGATGACAAGATGCCGAAAGTGAGATTGAGATGGTTTGGGCATGTGATGAGGAGGGGCATAGATGCCCCGGTTCGTAGGTGTGAGCGGTTGGCTATGGATGGTTTCAGGTGGGGTAGAGATAGAAAAAAGAAATACTGGAGGGAGGTGACTAGATATGACATGGAGCAGTTACAACTTACTGACAACATGACCTTAGATAGGAAGGTATGGAGGACGAGAATCACGTTAGAGGGCTAGTTCATGGGAGTGAATTGTATCTAATAGATTGGATTGCTTTGTTGTAGCCATGCTAGTAGTCGTGGCTATGATCTTAGGTTGGAGTTTCTTGTTAGGAGGGTTTGGATAAGGTGTGTGTTTTCAGTTAGATAGTGTATAGTACTACTCTGTGGGTGTCTTATTTCTGTTATTTTATCTTACTTTTTGTTTTATTATGGCTTGTTTACTGTCTTTTTGTCTTGAGTCGGGGTTTAGTGGAAACAACCTCTCTACTTCTTCAAAGGTAGTAATATGGACTGCGTACACTTTACCCTCTCCAGACACCACTATGTGGGAATACACTGGGTATGTTGTTGGTGTATACCTCACACGAAATGACATGTTTAAGATCACATGATGAACGGCTTATTACGCATTCCTCAACTAACTTTGCGTAGCTTTACTATATTTCATGTATGGTACAGGAGTCGTTTGGTGTGAAGTATAAGGTATAAAAATAATTGAATAAAATATAGGATTATTTTATCATGCATTTATTTGGAGGTATTAGGTAGACCCATAATTATTCATCCCAACTTTTATACTATTGTGATGAAATACGTTATCCCATTTACATGGTGGGATAACTTATCCTTGGAAAGCTAACCTCAGAGTAATTAATCTCGGAATAACTCGTTCCCAACCAAATGATCTCTAAGTAGGCATTTGGCAATGAAAATAAAAAATATATTCACTAGTATCAATCTTGCAGATTCTAGTTCATGGCTTTCTGTATAAAGTACTCCGTTCATTTCAAAAAGAGTAACGTACATTCCTTTTTAGTTGGTTTAAAAAAAATGACTGTTTTCTTTAATTTTGGCAATACTTTATTCCAACTTTCCACATGACGCATTTAAGGCCACAAGATCAAAAAATATTTTTGTATATTTGACATAATTTTAATTTCAGACCACAAGATTCAAAAGTTTTTTTTTTCTTAAAATCCGTGCCAAATCAAAATAAACCATACTTTAATTTCTTAAACTCAACATACTCTATCCTTTCATATCACATAATACATTGTCAAAGGAGATACCCAACTTCACCGGCGAAGCAAGAAATTTAACAAAAAATATATAAAATTAAATATATACTCATAATAATATTTAACCTCTCTACACCACGTAAAAGGGTGTACATAAAATGATGCTTGGGCATCATGATGCTATTCCAAATGAGTGCAATAGTTGGTAATCGTGGTGCTTCACCTAGCATGTCAACATATCCCTTATATACATATTATTTAGAGTTATTATTTAGAGTTATTATTTAGAATTCAGATGTATTTAAAAAAAATATAAAATATGATTTGAACATAGAATATAACCTAAATGGGGTTATTTATGAAAAACAAAATTTAGATTCTTTCTGAAAAGAGAAAATAATGAAAAATTGAAACTAGGGTTTTGGGTTAGTGGTTCAATGAAGTTGGTTATCATGAGGTCTCAAGTTCAGCTCCCAACAGAGACAAACACTATGTGGACAGAGTTATGGTATCTATTGTTAGTGGGAGAACACGAGGTGATTTATTTCCATTTATTCTAGTCTTGACGGATTGCTTCTAGTGGGAGGTGACAGGCATTTTGTTAAATTAGTCGAGGTACACTCAAGATGGTCTGGACATCACAGTCATTAAAAAAATAAATTAAAACCAAATCAAGTGAAGGTATTTTTCAAATTCCCAAATCCAACTTTAAATTATATTTGATATTTTTATGGCCAAACAAAAATATCAAAATAAAGTAAATACGCATTCCAAAGTAAAATGAATACATTTCATGATCAAACAAGTCCTTAATGTTTTTGTACCAGACAAATAAAAACATAGACCAATATGTATTTGCATGCATTATTCTCATTTTCAATACTATTAATTAAAACAAACATGCATGCAAATCTCTAATCATCAACTCAACAACTTTTCACATGTCTTCTGGTGGCGGAGGTAGATTCAAATCAATCTCAATGCCCCTAGATTGCAGTGAAGATGACTCTGATTCACTGGCAACGGCAGCAACACCTCCATCTCCAGTTCCACCACCAGCACTATTTCGAAGTCTTGGAATCGGAAAGTTGGTCTTGGCCTTGGCACCGCGAAACTTTATTGCTGCCGCATCATATGCCAACGCAGCCTCCTTTGCGGTGTTGAACATACCTAAGTACTTAGTGGTTCCTATCCATATATCTGCCTGGTATTTCCCCCACGACCTCTTCCGCACTCCTCGATAACGCACCTCCTCTGTCATTTTTAACAAAAATTAATCTATATTTCTATGAAATTTGAGTAGAAAGAAATTTGAACAAGTGATGAGAGAAACTAGGGGGAAAAGTTGCTTAAATAGGAAAATGATAGGGAAGCTAACAAAAATACAGTCAATGGATAGAGTGTTTTGACTTGACTGATGTCAACGAATATAGTATGTATTTTATTTCCTAATGCCACGTGTTCATTTCATTAAACTAAAAAAAGTTAATAAATGAAAAATACTATTTTTCAATTTGGGATTAATGGTATATTATTTCTCACTTTTGAGATTTTGAGGAAAAACACCAAATCAGCCAGTAATTAATATTTTATCCCTCTATTGTAGAATTAAGTTATTAAAAAAAAATTATATTTTTATAGTTCAAATTAAGTGAATGGTTAGGATATGGCATATTCATTAATAATAAAAAAAATTAAGGACATAAATTAAATGTTGTAGTTTACTATTATCTTTTTGATTATTCTCAAAATATTCTGTTAGAAATTATGAAGTAGTCAAGGGAGAGTTTGACTTGACTTATGTAATTGTGGGGCCACATGTGACATGACTATTATTTTTTTCTTAAACGAGTCGTGTTCTGTGATATTAGTAGCTCAAATATTTATAAATGTTAATATTGGTCCTTATGATTTATAATTAAACACATTTTAACAAATACTAATTATTAAGAACAAAAAATATATAGTATTATAAAAAGTTCTAACTGTTGAAATTTTGTTTTGCATTGTTGTTTGAAATTAGGACAATATAAGGACATGTGCATTAGGATTTAGGTTAGGATAGTAGGTAGAGATCCGTAGTAATTTTAAGTTGTGATGAGGTTGCACTAAAGATTAGTTTTAAGCTCGTTTTTTACTTAGAGAATGATGATAGGTGAATTGACTTAGCGAATACAAGGTAAGGTGCCATCGCAGATGTTATTTGTAAATGACATAATTTTGATCGATGGATCTCGCTGTAGAGTTAATCTTAGAATTAAGTTCTAACAACAAATTCTGAAATCTAGTGAGTTTACATTCAACAGAACTTAGACAAATTACTTGGACGATAAGTTCAGTGAAGTAAAACATAAGAATGATGTGAAACTGATATACACATGTCGTCCATGAAAAATAAAGTTTCAAATATCTTAGATTTATTTCTCAAAGTAATAGAAAAATCGATGAGGATACACATATTGTACTAGCACAATGTGTATGAAATTGAGAATGGCATATGAAATTTTGTGATTAGAAGGTGCTTTAAAAACTTAAAGGCAGTTCTATAAAAACAGCGATTAGACTAGCTATATTGTACAAAGCAAAATATTGGCAGTCAAGAACTCCTACATCAAAAGTTGCAAGTTGCGAAAAAAAAAATGAATGTCTAAGCATACTGTTCATGCATTTTAATATTAAAATTAATTTGCATGATAATTTATGGATATTATAAAGTGGAGAAAGTGGTGACTATTAGATTGTGATAACTCTTCTAACATCTCACTTTATTTATCCATAATTCTATCACTTAATATCTCTTTATTCTCATTATTATTGTATATTTAATCTTATGAGTTAGTGATGAGAATGTGGTCATAACATATGTAATCTCTAACGCATTCATTTTCCTCACTGAATATCCGCTATTCCCTCATTTACTAAATAGAAGAAATACTACACCTATATAAAGGGTGTTTTCTTTCTTGTGATGTAGAGATGAGTTGTAGTATATTATGACAGATAAGAAAAAGATGATAAAAGTAAGTGTAGTATGAAAGAGAGAGTTGAAACATAGAAAATATTCTAAGTCTTTAACTATATTCACTGTAAAAAAAAAGTTGAGGGTTGTGACTCTTTTATATTAGTAGTAGTTGTAATATTAATTGGAGTTGCATATTAGTAATTAGTCCATTGTCACTATTTAGTATTTCTTACACTTCAATTATCGGTTATATGCTTTATCATACTTTCTTTAGAATTTAATCTTGGCTTCTAATCTTTCGTTATTTTATTGTTTGAATTACTTTTACTTAAGTCGAAGGTCTATTGAAAATTGTCTCATAATCTCTCATAACAGAGATAAGACATGTAGGTACACATTAGCTTCCACAAAGTTACTTGTGAAATTACTAGATATATTATGGTTATTGTTATTACTGTTTGGTACATTTCAATTATTAATATTAGCAAATTAGGTAAAAGCTTGCTTAGATTCCTTACTTGTGAATGTTCACAAAGTTAACGATTTATTATGTGTTACGTCATCTAAATATTGATGTGTGACAACTAAATTTGTATAGTTATATTAGATTTGAATGTTATATAATTTTGTAACGGCCGTAGTTTTATTGACTTTGATACCTCTTAGTAGCATGCTTAAAGAGCTGAAAACTTGAATGATTTCATTTACTAAGTGTTAAAGAAAAGGTCTTAGTCATATTTTTAGCTCCTAATCTTTGGTGATTTTATTTTTGACCTTTCCGACCTTAGAATGACGATTTGTAAGTTGATTCATGATCGGGGTGTCAAGGGTACATCCCAGGTAAGTTTCAAAATTTTTGAACGAGCGTAAGGATATGTTTGGAAGCCCAAAACAGTAGCTTCGTGCGATTTGCGCAAGACGCACGCTCCAGTTCACTGATGGGGTAGCATACGATGGAGCATGCGGCGCACGCTCCATTCCGGGGTTCCATAGCGTGCGACGCACGCTCCCCTACATCGTTCAGTTTTCAGTAACATTTTTCAGGGGCATTTGGGTCAATTCCACCCATATTAATTCGGCCTAAACACCGAATTTGAGTCTCAAAACAGAACTTTAGCCCCAAATTCACACTCTCCCAAATTAAAATCATCCTCCCTTATCCCAAGAACAAAAATCCTAAGCTCTTAAGCTAAGATTTCAAGAGAATAGACCAACGTTCAAGTTCCGTCTTTCAAATCTTATAATCTAAGGTACGTGGGATTTTCCTAAAAATACATAGGCATAAGGAAATTATTTCAACAACATTTAAACATTGTGAAATCATGAATTCTTGAAGGGGTTTTGAAATTTACATTACGATTTTATTTTGTGAATTCTTTAATGGCATAATTGATTTGGTCTTGAGGCCTATCCCCTAACTTTGAATTGTAACCATATTTAAGTATATATATATATGCATGCACTTGATAAATTTTAATGTTGAATTGAGAGCATTAATCATCGGAAGCCCCTCTCTTGTTAAAGATTGCTTGTTTTTGTAAGTCATGATGTATTTGAATGAATTTTGTGAAGTATGCTACAACTGCGTTTATGGTTATTAAGAATTTGATTATAATTTTGCATGTGAAGAGGGGGTACTATAGTTGGTGTTAATGGCTAAGGATGTTTATCAAGAATCTTGCATGTTTGTCATAAATTTCATGGCCACCACATGTTTGTTGGAAAGCTGAAAATAATAACTTTTACATAAGTTGACAAATGCTTTGAAATATGAATCTTCTTGAACTATTTGAAGTATGGTGGTCCAAACTTTATGTGTTGAAAGAGAAAACTGTAAATGATATTTGGCTCAGAAATCTAACTTGCAAGTTTTGGTATGACGATACCAATTCAGATAATGCCATAGAAGATTTAGAATGGACTAAAAACACATATTTTACTTAGATTTTCAAAATTTGATTCCAGAAAGATGCATGTTTAGAACAGATTAAAAGTGGGATTAAGAGATGTTAGATTGTTACCTGAAGAAGTCATGAGCCATAAAACTCATTGTCCAAAATCGTGTTTTGCCGATACAGGTCATTATATTACCCGCAAGGAAAATTGTACGTTGGCGACAACCTTGTGGCGTAGTAGGTAAGCAGGTACTCCAACCCTTGCGGCAAACTTGGGTTGGGGGATTGGCTGCCGAGTTAAGGGCGGATCCCATATAGCCCGTGCGATACTTTCAGATATGTAGGGTGCACCACCTAACTCAGAAGTAATACAAAGATTAGAGACTACATTGTCAAGAATGTTTTACAAATATCGAAGAAGTGCCCATGTGTTTTGAACTATACCATGCATGATGTTTCATGACCTACTCTCATCTATTTTTTTTTATATAAACACATTATTTTTGATTGCTCTGCGTACTAGTACAATTGTATTGACCCCCTATATTTCAAGGTCTGAGGCTCAGTCTAGGGGTCCTGTTAAGCCGTAGAATTTTCCTGATAGAAGAGAAGGGTGTGCAGTTTGTGAGCCTTCTTTATTCCGGAAGGCCTATTTCATTTCAGTCATTTATTATTTATTTCAATTTAGGCCCACTGGAGGCCTTGTCCCAGATTCGGAGAGTTGTTATTTTCGTATGTAGTAGAGATTTCGCAAAAAAAAGACGTGGTTTAGATGTTGATGAATCTTCTTTCGTATTGGTTTACTTAATTCAAGACATGACCATGATTCCGTTTGATTTATGGTTCCACATCTTTCCTTTATTATATGAGTATTGTGCATGATTACCAGATGTAGAAGGGCGCCCGGACCTCCATGGTTCAGGATGCTCGTTATGGCTAGGGCCCCGGCTCAGATTGTGACAAATTTTAAAAGTGATCTAATAATCACAAGTTTCATATATTAAAGAACTAAAAATATATATTTAAAAGAGGAAAAGGTGAGAAAGGAAATAATAAAGAGATTCAAATGAGACCTTTTCAAAACCTAATATAATAAGAATGTTATAAATTTTTATGATTTTGAAAGTTATTTCATAACAAATATAATATATTTCTAACGATGTAAACTAAATTAATTGTAACAGAATGTTTGAAACTCACGTATAATATAAATACATTTGTACTAAAATCATTTTAGTTATATATTCGTCATGTATATTGACATACGTCTTTAATACATATAGTATATTGAATTCAAAATGTATTAAATTTGTGTTTATTTTTCTCTTAGTAATGATTTAAAAAACGTATTGTACTTAAATTTGAAACATGTAACCGTTATTCAAGTTAGTTGGGTGAGTTTGCTAAAAGTCTGCTTTGAGAACTTATTTTGACATTTAGATAAAAGTGTTGAAAATTTGAGAAAATGAACACCTTAATGGGTCCACAAAAAAATGTTAACCCTAGCATTCAAGTTTAAAAATGTGAACTTTAGTCTCACTCCCATTTCAGCTCCTATTTTTTAAAGATTACACTTTAGTCCACGTCCATAAATATAAATATTGGATATTTAATTAAAAAAAAAAACTCAAGCTCCACTACGAATCACTATTTTGACAATTTTTCGGTCATTTTTCATCAATTTTTTCGGCATCCATAGGAAAGTGACATTACCTCCATTATTTTAAGTCATTTTCTCATTTTTTAGCCCCACATTTTCATCCACTTTCATACAAAGAGTTTGAAAATCAGTCCCACATTTTGAAATCAATTCTAGGCTGAATAGCAACATTCCAACACTCCTTAAGTTGTTTTTAAGCTGTAATTTGTTGGATTATTTCGAAGATTCTCGGAAAAGGGGAGATCAGATACTGTACGGAAAGCAACTAATAAGAATTACAATTATATTCTATCAAGTCTAGGCTCATAAACCACTGTTTAGGTCTATTAAATACTATCATCGAGATATATCATGTCTATTATAGAATACGTGATTATTGATAGTGTATTTTCTAGCAAATGGGAGGAGATTCCTAAATGTTGGGTTTGAAAAATCGCATCTAAGGATAAAGTGTCCATTGACCTTCGTCGTAATGCTTCATACGCCGATTTGGTTAAAAGTGTAATAGAGAGCGGTGAATTAAGTTGTGATCCAAGCGATGTGGTCATTAGTTACTTGATGAATGGGAGGGGAAAAGTCTATCAAACGTTCATAAGAAATGATAGACATGTGGAATTATACATGTTTTGTGTTGATTATAATAATTCCAAGCCTATTGCGGGTTAAAGTTGTTGGAAGGTACCGGGAAGAAGCTTCCACATCAGCCCCACCCCACCCCCTGGCAGTGGATGATAGGTCAATGGAATACGAGTATATGGGTGGTCATGAATGGGATAATTTTAAAGAATTTGAAGAAGAGGGGTATGAATGAGGTGAAGAGAGGCAATCCGGACCACATGCAAGCCACTCTTTCTCGGATAACACTGATCTTTATGTAGGACAAACATTCAAGGACAAGAATGTTTATGTAATTGTAAGTATGAAAAATTTGAAGAAATACTAGACTATGCGAATTATTTATTATATACCAATGCCGTTATTGATTCCTACACATGATAGACAGGTTATCAATTTTCGAGAAGTCGATTATTCACCCACTCGTAGGTTTATGATCAACTATTTGAATATATAGATAAGTTAAAATAATGATCGAAAAAAAAATTTAATTAAATTAAATTAAAGTATAGCAATTAACACCTTTCAAATATTGTAAAGCAATTTAGATACATTAATTGTGATACTAAATAACTTTTAAATATGATCAAGTGATATTGAAGTCATGTTATAGTTGTAGATCAGTGATATGGAACTAAAAAGGGGAGAAATAAAATATATAAGCATCATCCAAGCATGCAAAACAACTAGATATCATCAAATGAGATTAGACGTGTTTAATGAGCATAAGGAGGAGTGATGGTTGTGACCATTGGGTGTTCATGGGACAAGTAGTGTTTGAGAACAAGTAGTCCTTCTCAATGCAACATTTGTTCTGAGTAATTAGTTGTTACTATCATAACTCTTCCTTAGTCTCATTTGATCGAGTGTTTAATTATTTTGTACTCTGATATGATGATATTTAGTAACTTTTCATTGCTTGAATGAAGTTTATTTATTTTAATTTAGTTTATTTAATTTCTTCCTTTTTTAGTCTCGTCTTACTTGTCAATAGAATTAGATGATTGATGCTAGACCTATGAAGATATCGTGCATATATTATATATAAATGTATGCATCTATGCCAGGCTAAATTAGCAGTCATGTCTCGACCAATTGAGTCTAGTAGAAAGTAAGACAAGACTAAAAAGGTAATAAATAAAATAACATTATTCAAGCAATGAAAAGTGACTAAATATCATCATATGAGAGTACAAAATAATTGAACACTAGATCAAATGAGTATAAGAAAGAGCAATGATAGTAACAATTAATTACTCAGAACAAACGTCTGCATTGACAAGGACTAGTTGTTCTCAAACACTACTTGTCTCATGAATACCCACAAGTCACAACCATCACTCTACTTTATGCTCATTAGACACGTCTAATTTCATTTGATGATATCTAGTTATTTTGCATTGCTTGAATGGTGCTTGTTTATTTTATTTTATTTCTTTCCTTTTTAGTCTCATATCACCAATTTGCGACTATAGCATGTCTTAAATATCACTTGATTGTGTCTAAAAGTGATTTGGTGTCACAATTGATGTATCTAAATTATTTTACAATGTTTAAAAGGTGTTAATTATCATACTTTAATTTAATTTAATTTCTCTTTTTTTTGTCATTATTTTAACTTGTACATATATTCAGATAGTTGATCATAGACCTGTGAGTTGGTGAATAATCGACTTCTCAAAAATTTCATAATCTGTCTATCATGTGTAGAAATCAACAACGGTGTTGGTATATAATAAATAATTTACATAGTCTAGTATTTGTTCAATCTTTCTTTACTTCGTCAATTTTAAGAAACTCCAACTTCGCCTTATTTAAAATTACAATTCTTTCAGGCATACAATGATAGGGTCTACAGTAAACCTTAATAATCGATTATAGAAGACATAAACATTCTTTAGACCTTTTTCAACGGTCACTTTTTTTGTAGCCCTACTATATAAATGACAGGGACCTTTTTGAGCTCCTCCATGTACATTTATTCATCTCTTTCTCATTTTAATTCAACAATAATAATGTCTCCCTTTATCATTTGGAACACTCCTTAGCTTGTTCCAAAGCTTTAAGTTGTTGCATAATTTTGATGGTCGTCGAAAAAACGATAGAAAGTATTGTATGAAAATCAGGTAAGAAGAAGACGACTACAGTTTATTATGTCTAGGATCATAAATGAACTTGCCTTCCTTGTCAAGATTTTCGGCACACTAACCGATGAAATTCAAAAAAAAAAGTTCATCATACAATCGGCAAGGACAGTCATAATCCATCAACCATCAAACAAATATCAACTTAAAAACACAGACTTTCAGTAAAATCAAGCTTCATTTAAAAAAAAAAATCAATCTTTTCCATCCAAACCAAATAAATAACCTAATCAACCGAACGGTCTATTAATAGAACAACAAAAACGTATGATGAAACCATCCCCACAAGAACATGCATCTAAAACACCATTACATTAAAGAAGAATTTGAAGAAAATTCGAATTTCTTGGCACATTAGCAGATTAAATTCACGAAAAAATTTCACCACGCAATCGACAAGAACAATCATAATCCATCAAATATCCATCTACAATCAAACAAATACCAACTTAAAAATTTAAAAATTCAGTAAAATCAATCCCATTTTTCAAAGGGAAAAATCCTCCAAAATCAACTCAATCACCACAAACCAAAATAGAAAAAAAAAAAAAAAAGCAAAGAAAAATCCATCAATATGAAGCATAAATTACTCAAGAGATGAAGAGAAATTATTTAAAGTGGAAGAAAAAAGATCCTAGAGCTCCGGATAAGATAAAAATCGAAAATGAAAGTTTGGGGAAGAGGAAGGGGAAATGTTCATGGTTTTGTGAGTGTGAGTGAGGAGAGAGAAATATTTTATGGTATTTTACTATTTTATAAAAAAGTGGAAAGTGAAAAGTATTTTAAAAAGACTTAAGGGGTGACAAAAGCTTTTTCATTTTTACACTTAACCCATACCCCACTCCTTTCTCCCAAACCCTAAAAAATTGAATCAAAAAGAAAATAATGTCTATTTTTCAAATTAAGTGTTCAGAGTGTCCTTTTTACTAAATCTTCTGAAATTAGTTTACGTGTTACTACATTAAAATTGTATTTTAAAATATATTATATATGTATTTAGCTATTTTTAATTTTAAAAAATTAGGCAATCAACTCTAAGAATAAAATACTTGATAAATAAAGCTACACATTTATATTATTTATTTATGTAAATACCCCTTAACTAATCAATCTAATTATTCAGACAATTAAGTTGATCATGAGAAAAGTTTAAAACTTATTCGCTGTGTATAAGTAATTAAATTAAGTAAAATATATGTTAATTAATCATGATTAAGTAACATGAATTCTAAATTCAAGCACATACATATATTGGTTTGATGTATATAATGGGTACGTATAATCATGACAACTTTTCATTAAAATTTCTGCAGGCCGAAACATATAAGAGAACAAATATACAATTTCAAGAAAATATCAAATTAAAGCCCAACTTCTTGACGCATTCAAGAGTGTGACCAAATAGTTAATGAAGAGGATTGAGAACCTAATGTGAGCAAATTCCAGCACAGACAAAAAACACTAGGTTGGTGGCCTTAGTGTACAGAGTTACCTAATATATCTTGTTGATGAAAGATAATAGTTATTCTATGGATCTAATCGAGGTGTGCGGAAGTTGGACCAAACACCCCGATTATGTTAAGATTAAAGTTTGACAACAAATCTTGAGATAGATTAGGTTGAACAGGACCAACACAAAATATTTAAAGTATAAATTCAGTAAAATAATACACGAGAATGATATCATAGTGAGGCTTCATACACATGTCATTCCTAAGAAAAGAAGCTTCACAAAAAAGAATAAAAGTTAAAAACATAAGACTTTTCTTCTCAAAAGTCATGTGCATGGACAAATATACATGTATTTACATTATTCTCATTTACAATATTAAAAAATTTCACATGTCTTTTGTGTTGGGTTCAAAATTTAAATGGCGTCATGTAGAAGCTAATAGTTGCAAATCATGAGACGATAAATCAAACGACAAAGAAAACAATGCTTAAAAACATAATATTATAATTTGATTTGACCAATTGGCCTACATATTAAAATCCTAAATAAAAAAAACATAAAAATCAATTGGGAGAAAATTTCTCTCTAAACAAGACTCTTTAAAGACTACATTGTGGATGGTATTGTGTTATGATATGAGAAAGAGGGTCTTCTTTTTATAGTGTTCCAAAACCTTTCCTCCAAGAAAGAGGTTAGCCAAATATGAAAAAGTTTTATATTTTCTTTTCAGAAAAAGTAAAAGTAAATATGGTTACGTTTATTTCCTTCCAAAAAAATAAAACTTAAATTTGATAAGAAAATCAGGAAAAAAACCCTAACATTGTGATAGCCACAACATTTGCTGATTCAATAGCCGTGATATGACTGGGCTTCCGATTCTCATCATTTGTCGAAATAGGGAAATTGGTTTTCGCTTTGACACCACGCAGCTCAATCGCCGTGTTGTCATACATTTGTGTTGCTTCCTACGCTGTGTCAGACATACCTAACCAAAAATTGAATCTTCTTTTCTGATCCCATATCTCCGCCCCATATATCTCCCCCTCTTCTTTCATACTCCTCGGTAATGCACCTTCTTCTCAACTGCTCTTTTCACTTTTGCTACCTTCACTGCAGCTGTACGTTTTTGCTTGGGCGCCATTTTTACTCTTGTAAATCCAGTAATAATGATATATAGAAATTTGAACAAGTCATAAAGATAAAATAAATTTAATGGGAAAGAGCTGTTTAAATAGGGAAGTATGTAAAGACATGGCATTATTAATATTTTTTCTTAAACAAATCAAGTTTTGTGATATTAGTGATCTCAAAAATTTATGAATGTTAATATTTGTCCTTATAAATGACATAATTCTGATCGACGAATCCCCCAGTGAAGTTGATGACAAGATTAAGATTTGATAACAAATTTCATATCTAAATAGTTTATTTTTAATAAATGGGAAATGCTATTTTTCAGTTTTGGTTTAACGTTTTATTATTGTACCTTTTATAGGATTTTGAGGAAAAACACCAAATCAGGCAGTAATTATTTTTCTTCCCCATCATAGATTATGTTATGACCAGTGGCGGAGCCAGATATTTTATGAAGGGTGTGCAAAATTTTAAAAAGTAGCTAACAAAAAATTTTAATGAGCGAATTCACATCCAACTTGCTCAACCTGACGACTTTATCATAAATAATGTCAATAATTTGTTTGGCACCAAATACAAATTGTCTAAATTTTCTTCAGTTTGGATTGCTTTCTAGTTATAAAAAATACACGGTAAATTGTATAAACTATAATCATAGTTCTATGATGGATGGATCGAGATTTTTACTGAACACATATAACACATTCAAGTAAAAAAAAACACTAACTTGTTGATTTTTACTTAAATTTAGAGTAATTTTTTATCTTTGATTTTGCTACTTCTTAATTATAATGGATTTTAAATTTATTGTGTTTTGATTGAGAATAAGTGAAAAAAATGAAAAAAAAACAATTCAAATCATGGTTAGTTTTCCAATTCACCTATAAAACTATGAAAAAATTAACTTTCATTATTTATTTTTTTGTTTCGAACCTCCTAATAATCTATTAGGAGTAATGGAAAATATTATGTGTAATTAGACATAATATTTTCTTTTAATTTATTGGGTAGAAACTTGTTTGAAATGTTATTTTATATTTAATACAAATAAATATCCAAATTAAAGTTTCAATTAAATTTAATAATTATTAATAATTTTTTATTCTACCTTAATATATGTGACGCGTTTTTCCTTTTCACATGTCTCAAGAAAATGTTATTCAAAATTGGAACTCATTTAACTTTAGGATTATTCTTTTAATCTAAATAAAATGATCTATAAATATATAAATAATTAAATAGTACCCTATAAACTGTTAAGGGGAATTAATTTATACACTTTGATTTTGAATAAGGGCCTCGTGTGGGTGCGGAGAGGAGGCGGGGGGTGGGGGGGATGGGTAAAAAGAAAGAGTTTGAAGAATGAAGAATTAATAGGAATTATTAAAAAAAAGAGCTAGCGGCTTCACTTGGGGGAACTGATCCTGCTATGGTGGCGGCTTCAATAGAGAATTGATCCTGCGACCTTGCAGCGCTTTTGCACAATCTTAACCACTGAGCCAAAGGCTCTTAACAATGACAAGTTTGTGCAACCGCAGCTATATGACCCTATTTTATATATTTTAATCTATATACTTAATATAATTTTTCGACAAACGGTGTTCACTTACACACCCTTGGATAGCTGTAGCTCCGCCTCTGGTTATGTCTATACTTACTTTAGTCCATACTAAGTGAATTTTTAGGATATATCATATTCATTAAGAAAAAAAAAAATTAAGGACATAAATTATAGATTATTGTTTACATACCTTTTTTATTATTCCCAAAATATTCTTCTAGTAAATAAAGTAGTTAAAAAAAATTATTAAAAGAAAGGATAAATATAGAAAGAATTCTATCATTACATTGAAAAAATCACTTATTTTGAACTACAGAAAAGAATTCCAACAATTCACTAAGTATGGACAATAGAAGTATTTCTTTGAGATGGAAACAATTAATAATTGTACCTTATGTAATACATTATGTAATAATATAATAAATGATATATCACGTACGCATCGTCATACAAAATTGATTTGAATACCAAGTATTAGAACTTAAACATTATCTAATTAGAAGAACTACATTGAGAAAGAAAAGATTATATGTTAGGCAGATCAGTTCTGATCTGATGAGGTGGATTTATGACACCTCAGTGTTGTTATCCGAGCCTATTTAGCCTTGTTTTGAGGACTTCTTGTGTGTTTAATGTGTTGTTAATAATATAATTGAGCATCTGAGTGTTAAATGACTTAGCTATAATGTTTAAGATGTGTTTCAAACATGTTTGGAATCAATTTGGTCATTTAGAGTGTAGACGAGAAAACTAGTGTTTCTAGCTTGAGCTATGTGTTGTTCTAATAGATCTCAATGGATTCAAATGTGTGTAATGAGTTACTAAGGGTATGATTGATAATTATGAATGTAATAACTTGTTTATAATGTTTAAGGTTCAATTGAATCAAGCCAAGAGTCAAAACACTAAGTTAAAGATCAAAAGGACAAAACTAGTATTCTTGAATTGTATGTTGTTTGATGGTGTTTGATGCTATAGAATGCTTGGTGAGTTGATAATGATGATATATGAATTATACACAAGCTGGAAATTAAGTGAAAACAACACCATAATGCTTGAAATGGATGAAAAAACACATGAGACAAGATTTGACAAAAACGGACGTTTTGGAGTCATTGACGTGCTGCAGACCTTAGGCACTGCTTTAGGTCCATTACATGGCCTTGGGGAAATCCTAAATGACTAGGGCATGCCACGGACCCTAGGCACCGAGATATGGGCATGACACTCTCCTATGTCAAAATCGACAGCTTTTGTCCTCCTATAAATAGGACCCTTAAACATTATGTTTTACACCTGGGACGATCTTGCGACTTGAAGGGGACTGGAGAATACTTCAATTAGGGTTTTTATATCTTTACTTTAGTTTGTTTATGAATTTTAATATGTATTTATTCATTGTAATTACGGTTATATCCATCATCGGCTAGACACCCTTTTTCGGGGTTAAGGACAAAAATATGATTATTATTGTTATGAATTGATTTGGTTTGGTTGTTTATCCTTGTTGGTTGTTTATGTATCCTTGTTATCACTATTTTAAGGATTTAATATGCTTAGAATACATGTATATAACCCGAGATGAGGAACAAGAGGATAGAATGTGGGATAGATAGAATAGGATTATAATCTTCTAGTTGAATGAGTTATAATTTGCACTTAGGATAGGAATATACCTAAGTTCCCTATTTGGTTCACTTACAGGATGAAATATGAATGCATTTGACTTAGTTCTCGCATCCCCTCTCAACGATGTAGTTGTGGGGCTAAATTGGATAGGTGATTAAAGGCTCGAAAGACCATGATCATAAATCAACCCCGTGAATAAAAACCAAGATAATTAACCTAACCAATGAAGTTCTATAACGTAGCATGATTTTTCACAGAGCCTTAACCCCTAGGCTTTCCCTATTGATTGTCCAAGAACCTTTTGCTTTTTCACATTGTTTACAGTTACGTTTAGTTTTAACTTTCCAAATTCTTTTCGTTACTTGAGCACTTGTTAATCTGTATAGTGAACTAGATTTAGATAGTTGTCAACACAAGTCCCCTTGGAATCGATATTCGGAGTTTATAAGGTTACAATATTACTTGGTGAGACTACGTACACTTACATGTACGCTTAAGCACAATAAGTTCCTCTTATAATCTTTCAATGGAGTTAATGCCAAGATTAAGGTTTGACGACAAACATGATATCTAGAGAATTTATGTTTAACAAGAGCCGAAAAAAAATACTTGAAGGGTAAATTCAATGAAGTAACACATGAGGATGTTGTGAAGCTGAGACTTGATAAACATATGTTATCTAGAAGAATTAAAGTTTAATTTCAAGTAATATACATATGTCATCTAGAATAACAAAGTTTCAAGTATATTAAGTCTAATATTCAAAGTAATAAAAAAATCAACAATGATACATGTATGAAACAAAGACTCGCATATGTCATTTTGCGACTAAGATGAGCTACCAAAACTTAGTGACAGTTCTACAAAGTAGTGATTCGGCTGACTATATTGTATGAAGCAGAATATTCATCAGTCAATAACTTCCACATTCAGAAGGTGAAAGTTGTGAAAATAAAGATGGATACGTGAGCATACTATGAGAGATAAGATTAGAAATGAAGATAAGCAGGACAGGTAGGACTGACCTTGATAGAGAACAAGGTGTTGAAAGTGAAAGTAAGATGGTTCGAGCATGTGAAGACGAGATATTTTAGTTCGGAGGTGTGAGGTTGACTATGGATGGTTACAATGGATGTAAAGGTATATCGAAGAAATACCAAACAAAGACGATTAGATAGGACATAACAGAAGTTTAGCTAAGAGGTTATGGAGGACACTGACTAGGGTATAGATTAGTTATGTAGTTGAGAGTTGTATCGTTATCTTCGTATTATTAGTTGTAGTAACACCGGAGTTGCATATTGATCCATTATACTATTTAATGTTTATTGTGCTTCAATATTGGTTATTTTGTTGAACTTGAAGTGAATAGTTCTTAGTTCTTTTTTTTTTTTTAATATGCTTTTTCATGTTTTCTTTAGTATTTTGTCTTGGGTTATAATATGTGGTTATTTTCTTTATTTGAATTGCTTTTACTTGAGCCGAGGATCTAACAAAACCAGCCTCACTATCTCCCATAATAGAGATAAGACAAGTAGGTACGCATTAGCCTCAACAAAGCTACTTGTGAAATTACACTAGATATGTTATGGTTGTTGTTATTATTGTTTGATATGTTTCAGTTATTAATATTAGCGAATTAGGTAAAAACTAGCTTAATTGGATTCCTTTCTTGCGAATGGTCATAAATTTAAGAATTTTTATTATGTGTTAATTCATCTAAATATTGATGAGTTACCACTTAATTTGTATGTTGTATTACATTTGAAGATAATGTAATTCTAAAATTAATCGAAGTATCACAAAATTTATATATTAAAGAACTAAAAGTCCATGTTTAAAAAGAGGAAAAAGTGTGAATGAAAACAATGAAGAGATCAAAATCAGATCCTTTCAAATCCTAATATATTAAGAACATTATGATGATATGCTAAAGGAATAATAAAAACTCATGATTAATATGATATGTATGAAAAATTCAATCGATGAAAATGAATTTATATGATAATCTCATAATTAGGTTCGAGAGTAATAAGTTCTAAGTAATAAGTAGTGAGTAATTGAAAAGTGATGAATTTGATCTAGATTAATTAAAGATTGCAAGTATTAAAAAAAATCACAAGAATCTAATTGAAATTTATACATATCCAAAGGATTAAAAGTCCAACTACAAGTATTTAATTTGTACGAATCTGAATATCTGCATGAATATTTATTTGTATTATATTTTCTAATGACACGTGTACATTTCACAAAAAGAAAAAAAGAAAAGTTAATAAAGGGGAATGCTATATTTCAATTTGGGCTTTATTATTTCTCATTTTTGGTATTTTGAGGGGTAACACCAAATTAGATTCAAGATCTATGATAAACAGAGATCCCAAATTTCAATGAAATTGGCCGGAATGAGCATTATGAGATCTCAGGTTCAACTCCACTAGAGACAGACACTAGGTCATTTGTTCCTATTCGTTCTAATTTTGGTGGACAGAGTTACCTGACACCTGTTCCCAGTGAGAGGTGACAAGTATCTCGTGATATTAGTCAAGTTGCGCTCAAATTGGTCCGGACATTATAGTTATAAAAAAGAAAAAAAAATATTAAACCCAAATAAAGTGAAGGTGTTTTCCAAATTCCCAAATCCAACTTAAAATTGTATCTGATATTTTCATGGTCAAACAAAAATTGCTAAATAAAGTAAATACATGTTTGAGAATAAAGTGAACACATTTCATGATCAAACAAGTCAATGTTTTTGTCCCTGACAAATAAAAACATAAACTAATATGTATTTGCATTATTCTAACTTAGAATACTAATAATTAAAGAAACATGCATGCAAATCTCTGATCATCAACTCCAACATCTTTTCACATGTCTTTTGGGGGCGAAGGTAGATTCAAATCAATCTCAATGCGCCTAGATCTCGGTGATGATGATTCAAACTCACCGGCAACAACAACAACACCTCCATCTCCATTCCCACCACTAGCTTTGCTTTGAAGGCTTGGAATTGGAAAGTTTGTCTTGGCCTTGACACCGCGAAGCTTGATTGATGCTGCATCATACGCCAATGCAGCCTCCTTTGCTGTGTCATAAAATTTCACAAGAATCAAATTGAAATATATACATTACTAAAGGATTAAAAGTTCAATTAGTATTTAATTTGTACATTTTTGAATATTTATGTGCATTTTATTTTCTAATGCCAAGTGTGCATTTCGCCATAAGAAAAAAAAAAAGAGAAAATAGCATGTTATCCCTTGAACTATACCCGAAAGAGCTGAGACACATCTTAATTTTAGAGGGGTCCTATTATCCCCCTGAACTATTTAAAAGTGGATTTATTACCCCCAACGCTGATGTGGCAAGAGAGTGTGTTTCACTCTCTTTACGACGCTGATGTGGCAAGAGAGTGTGTTTCACTCTCTTTTTCACTCTCTTTAAAGAGAGTGAGAACCGATTTTTTATTAAAAATTAATTTTTAATATTTCTTTATTTTCCTTATTCATTTACTTTATTCATTTTTAATTATCATTTTCTTCATCTCCAAGCACAAAATCAATTGGTTTCAACTTCAAATTCGTCGAAAATTTTAAAATGAGTATTGTTCATTGGTTCCAACTTCAAGATCGTCGGAATTTTTAAAATCGATATTTTCCATTATTTCCGACTTGAAGATCGTTGAAAATTTTAAAATTCTCCATTGTTTCCGACTTTAAGGTTATTGAAAATTTTAAATTCGGTATTGTTCATTGTTTCCAAATTCAAGGTCGTCGAAAATTTTGAAATTGGTATTCTTCGTTGTTTCCGACTTTAAGGTCATCGAAAATTTTAAATTCGGCATTTTTCATTGTTTCCGGCTTCAAGGTCGTTGGAAATTTTGAAATTGGTATTGTTCGTTGTTTCCGAATTTAAAAATCCTCAAAAAAATTCAAAATTGATATTGTCCATTATTTCTGAATTCAAGGTCATCGTAAATTTTAAAATGTGTATTGTCCATTATATCTGACTTCAAGGTCATCGAAAATTTTAAAATTCTCTATTGTTTCCGACTTTAAGGTCAACGAAAATTTTAAATTCGGTATTTTTTATTATTTCCGGATTCAATGTCATCGAAAATTTTAAATTCGGTATTTTTCATTGTTTCCGGCTTCAAGGTCGTTGAAAATTTTAAAATTAGTATTGCTTGTTGTTTCCAAATTTAAAAATCCTCAAAAAATTTCAAAATCGATATTGTCCATTATTTTCAAATTCAAGGTCATCGTAAATTTTAAAATGGGTATTGTCCATTATTTCCGACTTCAAGGTCGTCAAAAATTTCAAAATTCTCTATTGTTTCCGACTTTAAGGTCAACGAAAATTTTAAATTCGGTATTTTTTATTATTTTCGGATTCAAGGTCATCGAAAATTTTAAATTCGGTATTTTTCATTGTTTCCGGCTTCAAGGTCATTGAAAATTTTAAAATTGGTATTGCTCGTTGTTTCCGAATTTAAAAATCCTCAAAAAATTTCAAAATTGATATTGTCCATTATTTTCAAATTCAAGGTCATCGCAAATTTTAAAATGGTTTATTGTCCATTATTTCCGACTTCAAGATCGTCAAAAATTTAAAAATTCTCTATTGTTTCCGACTTTAAGGTTATTGAAAATTTTAAATTCGGTATTGTTCATTGTTTCCGAATTCAAGGTCGTCGAAAATTTTAAAATTAGTATTGTTCGTTGTTTCCGACTTTAAGGTCATCGAAAATTTTAAATTCGGTATTTTTCATTGTTTCCGGCGTCAAGGTCGTTGAAAATTTTAAAATTGGTATTGTTCGTTGTTTCCGGATTTAAGATTGTTGAAATTTAATAATTGATATTGTCATTGTTTCCCACTTCAAGGTTGTCGAAAATTTTAAATTCGATGTTGTTTATTATTTTCGACTTCAAGATTGTTGGAAATTTTAAATTCGGTATTGTTCACTGTATCCCGCTTCAAGGTTGTCGAAAAATTATTTGCATAGAAGTAGGAATAATAAAGTTTGAAAAGGAAAAGAGATGAAAAGTAATGATGAAAAAAATAATGGTGAAAAAGGATAAAAACATATAAAAAAAATAGAAAAGAAAGTAAATAAAAATCAATTTTAAACAAAAAAATACGTGTCAAAATGCTATGGGCGCGTGTATCACACTCTCTTGCCAAAGGTCTGGTTGTCAGCTTCGGAAGGGTAATAAATCCACTTTTAAATAGTTTAGGGGGTAATAGGACCCCTCTAAAGTTAAAATGTGTCTCAACTCTTTCGGGTATAGTTTGGGGGGTAACAGACTATTTTTTCAAAAAAAAAAAAAAAAGGTTAATAAATGAAAAGTGCTATTTTTCAATTTGGACTTAATGGTATATTATTTCTTAATTTTGGAATTTTGAGGAAAAATACCAAATCAGGCAGTAATTAATTTTTCATCCCTCTATCGTAGAATTAAATTATGAAAAAAATAGATATTTATAGTCCATATTAAGTGAATGGTTAGAATATGGCATATTCATTAAAAAAAAAAAATATTTAAGGACATAAATTAAATTTTATTATTTATTTTTATCATCTTTTTTATTATTCTCAAAATATTCTCTTAGAAAATATAAAGTAGTCAAGGGGGTGTTTGACATGACTGGTGTAATTGTGGGCCACATAATGCGACATTCTTAGTATATTTTTTTTCTTAAACAAATCAAGTTTTATGATATTGATAACTCAAATATTTATAAATATTAATATTGATTCTTATGATTTCTAATTAAGCATATTTTAACAAATACTAATAATTAAGAATAAAAAATATATAATATTATAAAAAGATTTAATTGTTGGAATTATGTTTTGCGTTGTTGTTTGAAATTACGGCAATATAAGGACACGTACGATAGGATTTAGGTTAGGACAATAAGCAGAGATCCGTAGTAATTTAAGTTGTGATGAGGTTGCACTAAGAATTAATTTTAAGTTCGTTTTTTACTTGTCTTGGAAAATGGTGATAGATAAATTGACTCAGCGAATACAAGGTGAGGTGTCATCGCAGATGTTATTTATAAATGACATAATTCTAATTGACGGGTCTCGCTATAGAGTGAACCTCAAAATTGAGTTCTGACAACAAACCTTGAAATCTTAAGAGTTAACATTCAACAGGACCTGAACAAATTACTTGAAGGTTAAGTTCAGTGACGTTACTCATGAGGATGACGTGAAGCGGATATACACATGTCATCCAGAAGGAATAAAGTTTCAAGTATCTTAGATCTATTTTTCAAAGTAATAGGAAAATCGGTGAGGATACACATACTGTACTAGCGGAATGTGTATAAAATTAAGCATGGCTATGGAGTTTTGGGATTAGAAAGTGAGTGAAAGACTTAAAGGCAGTTCTACAAAGTGGTGACTAGACTAGCTATATTGTACAAAGCAAATTATTGGTCAGTCAAGAACTCCCAAATCCAAAAGTTAAAAGTCGCAGAAATAAAGATGGATGTGTGAGCATACTATTAGAGTACGTGCCCTACTGATTATCTTATTTTAGCCTAACTGTTGCCTGTCGATGAAATAGGTTGATTAACGTGTTTTAAACTGGCTAAAACAGTAAGTAAATAACACAGTGAATTTTCACGTGGAAAAAACACTCGGCTCAAAGAGGTGTAAAAAACCACAACCTGTACCTATACATGATCTTAACCCCAACCACTAAATCACTTGAGCCTCAACAATCAACAAATTACATGACTCGTGTAAACTAGGAATTATAAACTTCTAATTCATACTTCTACAAAACGCCAACCTTCCCAAGGCGAGTGTTCCCAAGTCTTCGAGTTTCCCAACTTAAAGACAATACTCCTAACTCAGTTTTGTAAGACCTAGCTTAATTTAGTCCTTTAAGCTTGTTAAGGGGTCCCAGACTTAAAAAATTTTACCTAGGTATTCAGACTTAGTGTTATTTTAGCCTTCAAAAGTTGGCAATCTTATTTCATGACATGTACGTCCTTTAAATGTTGATATTTGAGTTAATTCATGATCAGGAAGGTCAATAGGAGTTCTCGGACAAGTTTCAAATTTTTCAAACCTCGTTTAGATCATGTTCAAGTGACCAAAATAGTGAGTTGACGGGATCTCGATGTGTCGCGTCGTTCATCGCATCGACAGATAATTTTTTCATTAGCTCAGTGCAATTTTCACTGAACCAACACGGACTCGATGCGGAGCGTTAGCCATCGCGTCGATGCCAATGACGCGACGCGTCGGTCTATGCATCGATGGTTTGATTTTCAGTCATTAAAAAGGTTGCATCCTCAGGGTTATTTTAGTCTTTTTCTCACACCCTTCAGCCCCCGTAACACGAAATTTAGCCCTCTTTTAGCAAAATATATTCATTCTCTCACAAATTGCTCAAAAACAAAAATCCTAGGTGATTTAATTTCAAATTCAAGGCTCAAGATTCCGCCATTAATTTTTAAGAATTCACCAACTAAGGTATGTGACGTGTTCATCCAAGGGTCCCTTCCACCCTTGGAGTTCAAGAAACCATTTTTAAACTTCAAGTGTATGGATTTCATGAATTTCCTGTTGGGTTTGATTAGGATTCTAATCAATGTTTTATGATAAGTTTCATGTGGGGTTAATTGATATATATGTAATATCATGTGAAGCCATGTTAAACCCTTAAAATTGTGAAGTTAGAGTTGAATTATGATGCCTACTTATTGTTTAATGTTATGTACACATATCATGCTCACTAAGTGCTTGATGAATTGTTCATGTGAACTTATAAGAGAAAGAAATCATGTCATGTTAGCTTATGTGCAAGTTGTATCATGCAAGTGTTTGATAAAATGTCTCTATGAATCAGTTATGAACAAGTGCACATGATTATGCTTTTCAAGACTATGCTCTGATTTACTTTTCATGCTATCGAGTCGTGGGGGTATTTAATACTTGGTAATTTAGTTGTTTATTTAGAGCCAGTGTCAGTTATAGGATAATCTCATTCATGTCACGATCAGTAGTACTCTCATTTAGTTATAGGACTCAGGAAAACTCAGTAGACTCAGTATTAGTCCAGTCTAGCTCAGTATTCATTCAGACCATAATAAACTTATCATCTAACAGAATTCAGTAGGATTTTGTCAGTTAACAAAACTGAACTCAGTAATAGTTCAGTTAAACCTAGTATGAACTAGGAATTAGTTTAGTGTATATTCAGTTGGGAGTAGGATTCAGCACCGAGCGATCCCAGGGATGAGGGCATTCCTGCTAGTAGAGGGTCTGACCTTAGTAGCAATCCCTGGGTTACAAAACTACGTAGCCAGCGTAGGTTGAGATATCTTTTTGTCAGACATTATGAGGGTCGATACATCTTATACAAGTTTTTCTGCCAGCGAGAGTTGATGAAAGAGCTTCTTGTTAGAGAGGGTTAACTCATAGTTTGTCTTTACTCGTGGAATGACACTGACACCCTTCCAACTGGGGTTATAGGTCGGACCCTACTCTATTTAAAAAGGGGAATGTCAGTTAGATGATTACCTCCCACAGTCTCAGCTTTAGATTTAGTCTCAGTATAGAACTCAGTTCAGTTCTACAGATTCAGGACTGTCAAATACAATCACTTAGCTCAGTTTGTAACTTAGTATAGTTCCACAGAATCAAAACTGTCAGATACATGTATACAATTATCAATAATATTGTATCAGTAAACTCAGATATCAGTTATTCAGTACTCAGACTTAGTATTTAGAGTTATCATGATCTCATTTACAGTTTACGTATTCATGCATGTACTCTTATTCAGTCATACTCATGTTATTCAGTTAGTATTGTTCATGCATATGAACCTATGCATTTCAGCCTACCTCACTGAGCACACCAGTACATTCAAAGTACCAAGGCATGCTTTTCTTTTGAGCTATGATGTCTTATATCATAGGTTCAGATGTACGAACTCCCGAGTACCCTTAGTAGTTCAGATTTTCAGCAGACAGAGTAGTGGAAAGTCCTCATAGTTTGAGGATATGGTTATTTTTCAGTATTTCAGTCCATTTTTAGTAGTTGGAGTTAGTTTGGGGCTTGTCCCATCAACTCCACAGTTCAAACAATTTAGAGGTTTTTCAGACTAGAGTATTTTAAGTTAGTTGTTTTTAGTATTCAGATTTCAGTATACAGTGTTATTTTTAGATTTGAACCTTATGGCAGTTTTCTGCATTTATCTCAGTTGTATTGTTATTATTGTATTACTATTATTTAGTGCTCAAAGCAAGTACCAGTCGTGGTTTAGCTTGTGGTCCTTCAAGATTATAGGCACCGTGTAACGTCTGGAGTACAGACTAGGGGCATTACAAGTTTATACTTCATTGAGACTGGAAAATAGTACAACTCAAGAACCAACCTAATACATAAATTCTAAGACTTCTTAACTTTAAGTAAAAGGAATAGGTTCAACTATGACTCCTTCAAGTTTTGGAACTGCACAGAAAATTTATCGATGGTTTCTATCTTTGTAAGTGCATACGTGATTATCTCCATTTAACTACATTTCTCCAAGAATTCCTTCAGTGGATAATACTTCTTTCTTGAGACAACATCTCAAATCATCAGAGTTTGTTATCCAGTAGAAGTCCTTCATAAAGTCAAACTCCTTGCATAGGTAAAATTTCTTTTTCATCTTGATCTCCTCATCTGAGTGAAACTCTTTCTTCAGATTATCTTCAAGTTTGTATTCAACTATAACTTATTATTTATTACTCATGATCAATAATTTGAGTATATCAAAATTAAACTTGTTTATCCATTCCCGACTCTAAGGAATCTTGAGTGAACCTCCTAGTGAAAAATGAAACTTGTCTCTCTATGCTTGGACCAACTTGTATAACATGTTTCATTAATGTGTCAGTCATCAAAACTTCAATGATATTACAAATTCCCCTTTTTTATGATGAAAAACCACTTGCTTTTATACACTCTATTGTATTCCCTGAAACACCGAGTCAAAAGAAAGCACTAAAACGAAATAGATTAGTCATTTGGTTATAAATGTTGCACACAAAATACATCTTTCCCCTATTGACATCATCAAAAAGTTGGTTTAAGATACTCCAAGACTAAAAATATATATCTAAAAATTTATGGCCACTGGGGCTATCACCAAGATAATCAAAACAGGAAAGAGAAGACAAAGAATATATTAAGTTGTGCAAAGACTGAATGAACAAAGCAAAAGTAATTATTTCATTAAAATGCCAACATATGATATCATGTAATCATAGCAAAAAGAATAAGATGAAACACCTATATCCATAAAACAATCCTAAGGCTCTAAGTGTTGGACAAGGTAGGGGGAACAGATGGTATTAGTTGAGTCAACCTCCGTATAGTCTGAGCATTTTTAGAAATTTCTCATTCTATGTCATCTTGAAGATTAGTAATTCGAGCAAGGAGGTCCATTTTTTTGACGTTATGAGAAGCTCAAGCAAGTTCCAATTCAGCTTGGACAGCTTTCAAGTCTGAAGTCCGAGCATTTTTCTTTTTCGGGTCAACTTCCAGTTCTAATTCAGCAAGAGCATTTCTCAACCTTTGCATAGGATTATCAGCACTTCGCATTGAAACAGGTAGTTCCATATGATTTATTTGAGTATTGAGGTCCTCTGGGGTTTCCTCAATCTCAAAGTCTGTATCTTGCTCAATAAGAGCATCCTGAGTTGCCTTAGAATCGAAAGAACAGGTCTTGCAACCTATTTCTTGGAATGAGAGGTAGATTTTAATTGAGTGGATTTGGAAGAAGATGAATATTTTAAAGTGACTTTGGACTTGGGAGTGGAAAAGGGAGGACTAGAAGCTAAGGGTTTAAAAATAGGATGTTTCATCGATTGTCCCTTTCTCATAGAACAAAGAAGTGCATCTGGAGAAGAAAAGATAGGAGTCAAAACAGGTTTTGTAACACGCTTCCATTTTTTTGGCGTGAAGTGTTTCAACCAAAGTTGCCTCCTCGTGTTTTTTTTTTATGGAGAGTATGAAGAGTTTGAGAAGAGGCAGCAAAATGTTGTGGTTCATCAAGATCTTTAATCTCATCAACAACAACGGCGGTAGAAAATTATTTTCTTTTTGGATGGGATGTGACCCTTTTAGGGACAAGATTACCAATAGTAACATCATTAAGATCGATGTTCTAAAGAGGTACAATATTAGTATCCTTTAGTTTGAAGTTCTAGGACCAGCAAAAACTTTTGAGAATGGATTTTAGAAGTTTATCCAAGCAGAAAAATCCGATAGCTTGCCAGGGATTGTTGGAGGTATGCGAATTGTGGTGTTGCTATCAACATGAATAACCAATTGGGTGAGGTAAGATTCACTGGGTGTTTTGGATTTGGTTATATTGAAAGAGGATGAAGAGGAATCCATGGAGCAAAAAGAAGAGAAATAGAGTGTGTGTGTGGGTGTGTGTTTAATTTTGGGTGAGGCATTTTTTGGTATATAAGAAGAGAAGATTTTGAAGAAGAAGCATAAATGTGGAGGTAGAGTTATAGTTGGAACAGAATTTTGATGTGAGTAGGTTGGCCAACTATGATGGGGAAGCTGTGGCAGCCTCCCTTTTGTTAAAAAAAATTGGACTCATGGGATTTGGCGGTAGCAGACATAATTGATATAGGGACCAAGTGAACTTAGCTATTTCATCAAGTTTTTTTTAGAAAAGATTAATGTAAGATCATAGCTGGAAGGTTTTAAAGCATCTCAAAATTACTTGTAAGACTCGGTATCTCTGCACAAATCAATACACAATTTAGTTAATTCAGTCAAAAATTCTGGAATTAGGACACACAACTTATTATGCAAGACTGAATTGCTTAACATTTGTAGCTTAGTACATAACCAAGAGCAGAGAATTCTAGTCATTTATTGATGGGAGTTCATGCAATCTTAATATTTGTAGCTTACACGACTTATTGTGCAAGACTGAATTTCTTAACATTTGTAGCTTAGGACATAACCAAGAACAGAAATTCTAGTCAGTCATTAAAGGGAGTTCATGCACTCTTATTCATCCCTAATTCTAATCTTTTTTTTTTTCAAAATGTTCTCTACCCAATGCTTTAGTGAAAATATCAACAATTTGGTCCTCAGTACAACAAATCATGATAGGCATAAGACCTTTTCGACATTACCTCAAAAAAGTGTCAAATATCAATATTTTTAGTTCTTTTATGTTGCATAGGATTTTTTGTCATTTCATGGCTCTTGTATCATAAAAAAATAGGAACACATCGCACATCCATGCCACAATCCCTGAGTTTTTATTTACTCCACAATTGTCACGACTCAAACCGAGGCCTTGACCGTGATGAGCATTCCGAACCATGAAGGCCAGGACGCCCTTCTCTATCTGGTATTCATGCACAATATTCATACAATAAAGGAAGATGCGGAAATATAACTTAATACGGAATCATGGTCATACTCTGAACACAATTTAACGATAAGGAATTTAAAATCCAACAACTCTAGACAATATCTAAACCAGTCTGCGAAATCTCTATTACATGTTAAAATGACAACTGTCTGAATCTGGGATAAGGTCCCCAGTAGGCCCAAAATAAAATAAATAACATAGTCTGGAATAAACAGGCCTTCTTGGAATAAAGAAGGCTCACCACTGCACAATCTCTTCTCTCTGAAATCTCTACTGCTTAGCCGGACCTCTAGATTGAGCCTCAGACCCTGAGAGATAGAGGGTCAATACAGTTTACTGTACGCAGAGCAAATCCAAAATAATAATTTTTTTATTCAACATATATGAGAGAATTAAAACAGTTCATAAATATATCATATGTTAAGAATCACATGGGCATATTTAAAAGACTCTATAAAATCATCTGAACTCTGTGACTTACTCTTAGTTTTACTTCTACCCTAGATGGTATACCCTACAACTCTGAAATTCCATGAGCTATATGAAATTTGTCATTAACTCGGCAGCCAAGCCCCCAACCCAAGTTTGCCGCAAGGATCGGAGTCTCTATCTCTACTACACCACAGGGCCGTCGCCAGCGTACAATAATAATATACCCGTATCAGCAAAACATGATTTTAGACAATGAGTTGATTGACTCGTGCCTTCTTCGGGTAACCACCTAACCCTCTTTAGGCCCATTTTTAACCCTTTAAAACATGTATTCTCTGAAATCAAACTCTGAAAACTATAACTTTGTTATGGCATATATCTATATGGTATCGTCATACCATTAACTTGCAAGTCGCATCTCTGAGCCATTAATAACATATTAAAATCTCTGTTTTCAAAATATAAGGTTTGAGACCACCATATCAATAAATCAAATCAAAGAATCCTCTCTTATAAATCAGGTAAAACCATGCATGCAACTTTCTTGATCAACTTTTCAATAATACAAGGTGGTCATGTCAAAGTTCTCGTTCACAAGCAATTCTTTCTCTTTAACACAAAATGTAATTATATCAAGAAAACACCCTTTCATCATCGCTAAATCATGTTCAAATACTATGACGTTGAGAAAACTACTTTCGAATCATAAAATATGTATTTCAACTCTTTTCCGACAAGATCATAAACTTTAATTCAACATAAAAGAGGAATTTCGTAATTTGTGCTCTCAAACAATCTTCAATCTCAATTTTCATACATATATATACATGTAAATCAATTTAGGGGGAGGCCGAAAGGCCAAAACAACAATATCACTAAAACATTCAGAAATCATAATTAAAATCATGGGTTCCAAAACCCCTTTCTAAATTCATGCTTGATAGCCTCTAAATCATATTTGAAAATTTTCAACAAGCCCATGTAGTTTAGGATAAACCCTACGTACCTTAGATTTCTTAGTTAGAAGAATAGAACCTAGGTCTTGATCCTTTTCTTGGAATTCTTGATCTTAGAGGCGTGAATCTTATGTTATGGATGGACCTTGGGTGAGGTAAAGGACCAAATTGCCCTTAAAAAATGAGAAAACAGAACCTGAAAATTAGGTGTGTGCAACGGACCGTGCATCGCACGCTAATCGCGCGTAGCTACTGCTTCTCTCACAAAAATGGTTGTAACTTTTTTCTCGGGTATCAAATTTTGGTGAAATTGGTATCGTTGGAAATTTACTTCAAAGACCTTTCATTTGATATATAGTAGGCCCTCTAATTCATTATATAAAAGGAGTTATGGTCGATGGAAGTTGACCCAAGTTTAAACGTCCACTGAAACTTAATCGCTAGAAATGTTTTCAACTCGTCTTAGAGTTAGGGGATTTTTGTGACTTCAATTCATATTCAAAGGTATTCCCACACTATAGGATTGATAAACACACATATATTAACAAGAAATTATCTAGTTCGGGTCTATACGTGTAGAAACGACGGTCTAAATTCTAGCCCGAAAGTAGGGGGTGTTACATTATCTACCCCTTGGGATCATTCGTCCCCGAATGATGGGTAGGGACTCTTTGAAGCTCTAAAAGTGTAGAATAGAGAACGTAATATTGATCTAATCATTTTTCCTCAACAAAAATATGCAAAGTCATCACACGATCTTCATGATAACCCCAAGGAAAATGGGTAAGCACAAAACCTGAGATAACGAAACTGGACATCGACATGATCTTGGAAAGTGTTTTATGGAACCTGATCAAAACATTGTAAAACATAACTTTTTCTAAGAGTCTTCGACCTGATTAAGATTGGTACAAGATATGAGATAAGCTTCTCGCAGAACATATGAATGTTAGCATTCTCCATCTTACAAGATACAACGAAAAGACTTGAACTTAGCAAAACTACTTATCTATACCCTAATATTAATCAACATATTTCATCATTTCCAACTTACAATTCTCCCGTAACACATCTAACCATAAGAATTTGTGACCCTCTGTATAATACTTCTAGGTTCAAGCCCAACTCAGGGGAAAGAGGTGCTAATTTAAGGTACTGGACCCTGCACTCTACATCACATTAAGAAATCACCTCACCTCATCACTATAATCCAACAACTCAAGTCTTAATTCAAGGAATACTAACCACATGGCACATTGGTTTATTTCTTCACCCAACGCAAAATTTAAGCCTATCATTACAACACCCACTACATGGATCTCTCCCCACTAAGACCAACAATTTCAATCACTCTCACAAATATTTTCACCATATTTTTCCTTCTTAGATATTTCGCACAACAAAAGTTCATCTCCTTCTTTTTCCTTTCACCTAAAACCTCAGCTCAAAAATCACGTCAAATTTCTCACCTTCAAGAATATCTACTCTTATACCTAACACACTACTACGCCTCCATAACCACCATCATACTAACATATGGAGGGTCATTAAGGGACCCGAGCATAAACATCATGAATTGAAGTAACATTATCAGACTATCACTCATACTTATTGCACTATTCGAGGAGGGACATGAAGTGAAGATACGATACAATAGACACGGAGTGCTTCTGATATCAAGTGTCGGGATCATAAGAAAAGGGTCGTTCGGCACGAACACAACACATCATGATTTCCTTAGGACAGACCAAAATGAGAAACACATATCATGAGCTATATGGCATAAAACCAAAATTTATGTTATTACCCCTAAGGAAAGGATTTCACTTAAAGTGATTGCTCCTCGTTCAAAACGCTGAAATTTTCCATGAGTTAGCATAAACTTTATCACTTTGGCTAATTCCGGCATAAAATGATTCCGCAACATACAAACACATATTTTTCTTATGACCAAGTATGCTGTGAGACATAGGTTTGGATCATGAGCAACATAACATATGGCTCGGATACTTGGAGTATTGGGTCACTGAGGGACATTATTGCTTCTTGTTTGGACGTCGGAACATGACATAAGTTACATAAAGAGCTTAAACCTTAGACATAGGTAGGACTTGAATACATAAAACATTGGTAGAATAAACTCTTAAATTGAAGTAGGAGGAACATACTTGAATAGGGGTAGGTTTATCATGACTCTTCCCTAATTTACCACAATGTGAAAAAAAATTCGTAAACTACCTTAACTCACCATCTCCCCCTTAGATCAAAGTCATAATCCTATATTAGAGAACATAACCTCTCATCAATCTGTAACTACAATTCTCACTACAATAGAGAATATCGGTATACACATAAACACAAACTTCTCTCAATAATTTAACATAAAGACACTAAATTCCTTCTGGGATACTAATCATAAATTCCTCTAACCCAACATCATTATAGGCATGGACATCCACGCTTCTAAACACTTAAGAATTAGGATTTCTATTCTTGGCAAGGAAAGATGATTTCAATTTGGGGAGAATATGAATTTGGGGCTAAAGTGTTGTTTTGCTACTCAAATTTGGTGTTTAGGCCGAATTAATGTGGGTGAAATTGACCCAAATACCCCTGGAAAAATGTAACTGAAAATTGAAGGCTGAAAAAAAGCGTGAAACTCGGAATGGGGCGTGAGCTGCATGCTCCATCGTACACTACCCCAGGTGGGGACTGGAGCATGCGTCACGCATAAATCACACACAGCTACTGTTTTGGAACACCAAACAAGCCCTTACACTTTTTTGAAAATTTTGAAACTCACTTGAGATATACTATTGACTTCCCCGATTGTGAATCAACTTACAAATCAACTTTCTAAGGCCGGAAAGGTCAAAAGTAAAATCATCAAAGATTGGGAGCTCAAAATGTAACTAAGTCCTTTTCTTTAACATTTAGAAAAAGAGGATCATTCAAGTTGTCAGCTCTCTAAGCATGCTACTAAGTGACATCAAGTCAAGAAAATTACAGGGCGTTATGGCTACTTAACGTATACTCCAAAGGCATTGTTTTCCCAGAATGCTACTCTTGAGTTTTGCTATCCTCAATCATCATCAACCGACAACTCCTAGTCTCATGAGCATACATACATATCTCCACTCCTTATCACATAAAAATTCACTCTCCACTACTTAACCTTCTGACCGTTAATCGCATAACTATATCATAAAACCTCACCTAACGCCATACTACTAGGGGGGAAACTTATTCTTATATACTTATGCCCTTATGCACTTAATGACTCACCCACAATTCATCATTTTAAAACTAGTCCTCATATACCCATATACCTCACAATCACAACTTAAATTTTTGATCAATTATCAACGTAGGCTCTTTCACAATTCACGTCAAGCCTACTAATTCATTCCCATAAAACATACATCATTTACCTTAAGCTACTATTCTTACCGCCACATTCTACATCTAAAGTTCAAGCCTAAAGCAACAATCATGTACCACCGGTGAAGCATGCAACATCTCATACTAGTCCATCAAATTGGAAAATCAACTCAAAATACTCATTTCATTTTAACTACTATCTACAATCACAATCCCTCCATGACATCACTATTACAACTCAAAATCTACTACATACCTTCTCACATGAAGTACTAGCTTACAACCACTAAAGAAAAGAAGGTCAATGGGGTAAAGACATATAATAGACAGGGTCAACCTTAATCTTATATTATAACCCAATACGATCTTATTTACGTATTCAACTTTCTCACATCATACTTACTTACCCAAGCATACCTTTAGACTACCTTCAATTTCATAAACAACAATGAGTCTATACTTATAAATTGTTGGGTAATCTAATCTTTTTCATTCACAGCCTATAAGGAACTTCTATGACCACCATAACTATCTACTCTGGGCTCTTAACCTATTTTGAATAAATAAAAATCATAGCTAGCCACTTCCTTTACATACAACCGTACAATCTACAAATACTGCTGGACATTAGTCTATCATTATACCACATTAGTTTATCACTATACAATGGCAACCCACTCCTCAATCCACGATTATACAGCTAAACTATTTATTTATGCAAAAATTACCCTTACTCTAACTGCTAACCTTGTGACTTCATGTCACCAACTTCTAGACCATCAAGCTACCAATAGGTCCTGACACTTTAACATACACTACTACTCGGGTAGAAATACAGTTCCAACAATCTTCTACACATCATTACCCTTATACATGACATCCGTAACAAGAATTTTGAAAGGGACTAGACGCACTTAATACCTCAGGCTGAAAAGCATAATTTCATCAGGATCAAAGTTTACATTAGAATAAATACACATTAGAGAACTAACAGACTCCTCTCAAGTCCTTGCACAATGTTATAATCTTTTATGACTTAATCAGAAAGGACCATGCCATTTCGATTCTAGACTTCTGTACTTGAATCACCTCAACAATGAGACATATCTAAGAACATTAGAGTAAGGAAAGAATAGGGATAACTTTAATTTCATATGGGAGACATCATAGCATGAACTAGAGTATGAAAGAGGAATATTTTGACTTCATAGCACGAACTAGAACATGAAAAAAGAGAGACATTCCTAAACGCCTTGTAGCCTCCTGCTTATAAGTGTGGCACGCTATACACTCATAAATAAGACTAACCGACGTAATTTTGCAAACACCCTGGGAACATGAATCGTGCTATGATACCAATTTTTTCACGACCCAAATCGAGGCCCTGGCCGTGACGAGCATTCCGAACAATGAAGGCCCGGACGCCCTTCTCTATCTGGTAGTAATGTACAATATTCATACAATAAAGAAAGATATTGAAATATAACTTAATACGGAATCATGGTCATACTCTGAACTCAATTTAACGATAAGGAATTTAAAATCCAACAACTCTAGACAATATCAAAATCAATCTGTGAAATCTCTATTACATACTAAAATGACAATTGTCTGAATTTGGGACAAGCCCCCAATAGACCCAAAATAAAATAAATAACATAGTCTGAAATAAACAGGCATTCTGGAATAAAGAAGGCTCACCACTGTATAATCTCTTCTCTCTGAAATCTCTACTGCTTAGCCGAACCTCTAGATTGAGCCTCAGACCCTGAGAGATAGGGGGTCAATACAGTTGTACTGGTATGCAGAGCAAATCTAAAATAATAATTTTTTTATTCAACACATATGAGAGAAATTTAAAACAGTTCATAAATATATCATATGTTAAGAATCACATGGGCATATTTAAAAGACTATAAAATCATCTGAACTCTGTGACATACTCTTTGTTTTACTTCTACACTAGGTGGTATACCCTACAATGCTGAAATTCCACGGGCGATATGGAATCTGTCATTAACTCGGCAGCCAAGCCTCCAACCCAAGTATGTCGCAAGGGTCGGAGTCTCTGTCTCTACTATGTCATAGGGCCGTCACTAGCGTACAATAAGAATATATCCGTATCAATAAAATACAACTTTAGGCAATGAGTTGATTGACTCGTGCCTTCTTCGGGTAACCGCCTAACCCTCGTTAGGTCCATTTTTAACTCTTTAAAATATGTATTCTCTGAAATCAAACTTTGAAAACTCTAACTCTATTATGGCATTGTTCGCAACAAATTTTCATTAATGCTGAAAATTAACTGCAAGCAAAAAATAAAATAAACAAAAAAAATAATTTTATTTAAGGTAATTTTGCAGGTACAATTCCGTTGTTCTCTTGATTCTTCTCTCCTAAGTTTTTCCATGATTCGAGGGCCTTTGCAGCGTGATTCTCGAATGTAGAATGATTTGAACCTCCTAGAAATGTGTTTGGATCTCCAAGAATTGTCTGACAGCACTTCGTCTTGTCGAGGTGTTCTCCGGGCAGAACTCTGTTAGTCAATTCGTTGAAGAGCTATGTAGTCAATGCAGAAGCTTCCTCCAATGCTTGCAGAATTTTCACCTTTTTCTTTTCTTCCCCTTAGAATGTTATCTTTCTCCCCTATTTATACTTGTAGGGGGTAGGCCTAGTTGCTTGTGATTGGCCAAAATATGTCACTATGCCACTTGGCGCCTTTTGACTGGTTATTGAATTTGAATGAGATTTTTACATCATTTGTACATGTGGCGGCATCTCATTGGTCTTGAATTTGACTGGAATGCCACGTCACTTAATGAGTTTGGGCTTCAAGGTGAGATGGACCTTAATGAGAAATAAAATAGGCTTATTATTTTTTTAAGCCCAAAATAAGTTTAAACCCAATAAAATATGGATCAAATTTAAATTTTATATGAATTTGATCCAATAAATTTTATGTGTCCACAGGCATACATCTATATGGTATCGTCATACCATTGACTCGTAAGTCGCATCTCTGAGCCATTAATAACATATTAAAATCTCTGTTTTCAAAACTTAAGGTTTGGGACCACAATATCAATAAATCAAATCAAAGAATCCTCTCTTATAAATCAGGTAAAACCATGCTTTTTGATCAACTTTTCAATAATACAAGGTGGTCATGTCAAAGTTCCTGTTCACAAGCAATTCTTTCTCTTTAACACAAAATGTAATTATATCAAAAAAAAAACACCCTCTCATCATCTCTAAATCATGTTCAAATACTATGACATTGAGAAAACTACTTTCGAATCATAAAATATGTATTTCAACTCTTTTCCGATAAGATCATAAACTTTAATTCAACACAAGAGAGCGATTTCGTAATTAGTGCTCTCAAACAATCTTCAATCTCAATTTTCATACATATATATATACATGTAAATAAATTTAAGGGGGGAGGCCGAAAGGCCAAAATAACAATATCACTAAAACATTCAGAAATCATAATTAAAATCATGGGTTCCGAAACCCCTTTCTAAATTCATGTTTGATAGCCTTTAAATAATATTTGAAAGCTTTCATCAAGCCCATATAGTTTAGGATAAACCAAACGTACCTTAGATTTCGTAGTTAGAAGAATGGAACCTAGGTCTTGATCCTTTTCTTGGAATTCTTGATCTTAGGGATGAGTTTCTTGATCTTTGGGGAAGGAGTTAGGATTTTGTTTCGAGACGAAAACTGAATCATATTTGTATTATGCTTTTTAGGGCGTGAATCTTATGTTATGGATGGACCTTGGATGAGTTAAAGGTCCAAATTGCCTTTAAAAATGCGAAAATAGAACCTGAAAATTATGTGCATGCGTCGCACGTTAATCGCACGCAGCTACTACCTCTGTCACGAAAATGGCTGTAATATTTCGCTCGGGTATTGGATTTTGGAAAAATTGGTATCGTTTGAAAGTTACTTCAAAGACCTTTAATTTGATATTGAGTATACCCTCTAATTCGATATATAAAAGGAGTTATAGTGGATGAAAGTTGACCCAAGTTTAAACATCCACTGAAACTTAATCGCTAGAAATATTTTCAACTCGTCTTAAGAGTTAGGGAATTTTTGTTACTTCAATTCATATTAATTGAATTGGACTTCTAGGCTCACATTAAGGGAAAAACCTCTCATCATACATTAATTAATGATTTGCTAACGTGCACCAAGCGGTGATGGCAAGACGATGAGCAGCTACTCGACCACCAGTGCAAGCATCACAGGAACCCCAAGGAAAAATAATTACCCCAGACTCCGGTATTCCACACACACTTGCTTCGATGAAGCAAAGTATCCGGCATAAAGAAGAAGATGTGACCAAATCAAACTCGTTGTGACCAAATCAAACTCGATACTGGAAGGGGAAGTGTTACAGGAGGAGAATGAGGCGGAATGCTCAAATGTAGATCAGAAACTTCAATTCTCAGCTGTGTTGCAAGCTACACCACCTATGGAGGAGGATTTAAATAAGACTAAATCGACTCCAGCTGGTAATCGCCAAGTGCAGAAAGGTATGAAGCTTACTTGTATCACTCCGATGTTTAAGGATGGATGAAAAATAGTGAAAATAAACCACGCAGAGGTTGAGGAGGAGTGTGGTAAATGGGAAAATGCACTAATAGGTTGTGTAGTTGGAGGCACACCAAGCTTCAAGGATATGCTGAAGTTTGTCTACAGCATATGAAATTTTATCACGACACCGCGAGTATAATCCCATGATAAAGGCTATTTCGTGTTCTTATTTGAAAATTAGGCTGAAAAGAATGAAATCCTACAAAATGGGTCGTATACGTATAATAATCGTCCTATGGTGTTATGGAATTGGGCAAAGGACTTTCGATTCAAAGATGAGATGCTACGCTTCATGCCGCTTTGGGTTGTTCTCCCTGGGCTTCCTATATACTATTGGGTAGAGGACAACCTCAACAGAATAGCAAGTTATATTGGGAAACCTATATGTGCTGATAGATTAACTGCGGAGGTTGAAAGAATTCTATACGCCTGGATGCTTATCGAAGTAGATATCACTCAAGAGTTGCCTGAGGAGATATATATTGAAAAACATGATGGTACGATTCATACACAGGCTATAGAATTTGAGTGGGCACCATAATTCTATCAGGATTATATGCATATGGGTCATACAACAGGCAAGTGCAAAGAAGTAACCAAGGAGGAAGAACCACCGAAGGTTATGACTCGACCCAAAGCTTGAAGGAGGAAAATTAACCCAACATGGCTCCCAAAAGTCATGAATAAAGACCAAGGTCACCCAAGTAAACAGAGACAGGAAAATCAAGGTGAAGAGGGACAACAGCCGAATAGGAAAAAAATTATGGTGGATCATGCTGGGTCCTTTCCTACTTTACAACAAGCTTATCAGAAGAGTCCTAAGAGCACAGGTAGTGTAATGCAAAACCTGATATCTCAAAGAAAGGAGAATGGACAACCATTTATACTTACTGATAGGGCTAAAGCACTTGACCTGACAGAAGGTACATGATATTTAGCTCATGGAACGTAAGGGGGCTTAATAAGCCCTTTAAACAAAAGGAACTAAGATCCTTCTTACAAATAAATAAGGTAGATATCATTGGTTTTTTGGAGACAAAATACAAGCTACAAATGCAAAAAAAAGTTCAGAATTCATTTGGCCAGGAATGGAAGGTATATGCTGACTATCCTACTGTAATACCCCAGAAAATTTTCTTCATAAAGATTTCGTGAGAAACGTATTGAGTTCTACGCTTCAGAGCGGTCCATAAATAATCTGTGTAGTATTTCTAAGACTTTGACCTACCATTGCGTAGAGTATCAAATAAGATTTCCAACTATATGTAGATCATCAAAAACGGACACTCGAGCGATGAGTTACAACCATTCCGATCGAACTACGACCATTCTGATAGAACTGTGAACGGTAAAACGTGAACGGTAAAACGTACAGGAAAAAAAGTACCAAGGCCTGGAGTATTTTTGCTCCAACTTTAAATGATTATAACTCCTTGTACATAATGATCTGGGTGATCTACTATATAGCAATGGAAATCTCTGTGAGTCCTCTTTCCAATGAAATTGGTTTCATCCAATTTGTTTATCGAAGCAAAAAGTTATGGTCGATCTACTTCAGCCTATCAAAAGTGAATTTTTGGGTCAACTTCAAATGATTATAACTCCTCATACACAATGATCTGGGTGAGATACTATATATCAACGGAAAGATATGAGTGTCCTCTTTCTAATTATATTGGTTTCATTGAATTTGGATATCGGAGTAAAATATTATGGCTGATCTACTTCAAACTATCAAAATAGTCCACCAATGGACAGATGCGAGAATTATTTAATTTTTAGGGGCGTTTTGGTCATTCCCCCTCACCCAAAATCCATCCAAACCCTATATTAAGGCCTATTAGAAGCATTATATGTTATATTTCATCAAATTCCCTCAAAAAGAAAACCCTAAGCTCCTACATCCAACTTCAAGAACCTCCAAAGTTCACCATTAATTCTGCAAATTAATTCAAGATTCCAAGTTCCTAGTTCAAGAACTTCAAGAACCTCCAAAGTTCACCATTAATTCTGCAAATTTATTCAAGATTCCAAGTTCCTAGTTCAAGAACTCCAAGAACCATCATTCAAAGGCACGATTAACATCTCAAAAATGAGTATCGATCTAAAGTTCATCATTCAAGGTATATGGGGTTTTTCAACAAGAACTCTCTTTTGTTCTTGTGCCCAAAAGTAATTTTCTTTACAAAGGCATGATTTTTATTTGATTTTTACGAATTTGAAGCATGAACCCATATCTTATGATGATTATTATGAAATCTTGATGTTTATGATTTTTAAAGATGAATTTACATGTGTGGTGATATAAAGTATGAATCTTGAATGATATTTATCATGATTTTGATATTTGGGTGGCGAACCCCATTTGAAATTGTGTTTTTCAGAAAATGTGTGTTATAAGTACGTTGATGTTGAATATTTGAGATGTTTTGAATGATTTGACCTTTTGATCGTGAATGAGTTATTTTGAACTCAACTGTGAAAGAAATCCACGTTTTTATTGATTATGATAAAGGGGTAGCAAATTGGCTCCCGATGAAAATTGTTGAAGTGTTTATTGTTGATTTTCTTTAATGTGAGCCTGAGGCTGATTTAAATTTTTGAGCTAAGTCTAGGAGTAATATTTAGCACTGAGTGGGAGGCATAAAGTGACCTTACTTCCCTACAACTACGTGCCCCCATAGGATGTGAACCTGAGACTGATTTATATAGTGATCACTAGTGTTTTTGAATTGATATTGGAAGTCCTCCTCCGATGGAAAGGATAGGACGGCTCTCCCCAACATGGGTTGTACGTTGGACTCCTTGTAGATCACATGGTTTATGTCGGTTATAGGATCTCCCAATGTGTGTGTGTACTCTTCTATCTGAGATGAAAACATATTTGCTTAAAAAGCTGAGTTTGAGAAAGTCATTATTCTTAAAAGATTTAAGGAATATATTCTAATGAGAATTGACATGAGATTTAATTGTTTTGATGATTTGAAATTGAGATGAAAGTGAATTTAGAACGTATTGTAATGACTCGCTTGTTTTACTTTACATGTATTATTCATCCATGATTTTGATGATCTAATTCGAGCTAAGTGAGTCATCTATATCAGCGTGCATAATTTTATAAACTGTGATGATATTAAGATATTATTTTATATATGCATTGCACCCCCATATGCTCGATATTTTTCCATGGTACTGACCCACATATTCGTATATGGGCTATATTTTCTTGGAATGTAGGTACAAGGTATAGTTGTACCTTCAGATCCAGTCAGTTCGTGGTTTCAAATCAGCAGGTGATGAGTCCTTTTGATTCAAGGGCTTGGGTTAGTTATGCAGAGTTTATAGTGTTGTATTTTCTTTATTCAGTCATATTGAGTTGGGGTAGTCGGGAGTTATGACCCAGCTACCTACAGTCAGTACTAGTAGAGGCTTCATAGACAGACAGTAGAAGTTGATGTATTTTGTTTCAATTTTGGTTGTAAAGGCAGAATTGTAATCCTGTAAAATTCTATTTTTGTATCGATCAGATTCAGAAAAGAGTTAATTTTTGCTGATTTGTATAGATTTGAATTTTTATTCAGTTGCTTATGAGTTATGCCAGTAGAAAGGTTTGTTTGGGGTCACTTGTGACCTGAAGCATCGTGTGACGTCTCGGGACCCAATTTTGGGGCGTTACACCAACTATATAAAATGGAAGAATATGGGTTTGTTTGAAATAGGGGAGTATAGATGTTACAATCTTGGAAACTTCAGCACAACTGGGACATTGTGCAGTTCAAGATAAGAACTCTACTTTCACATAATTGATGACATTTGTGTATGGGTTCCCAAGAAAGAAATAGCATTAAGCCAGAATTCGCACTTGGAAAATTTCATATACAACTCATGATCTTTGAGAGTCTAAAGGATAATTCGGAGGTGATTGTCATGGTCCTCCTCACTCTTGGCATAAATCAGAATATCGTCAATGAAAACAATAACAAAAAGATCTAGAAATTGATGGAACACCCTGTTCAAAGATCCATGAAGGCTGCAGGGGCATTAGTCAACCCGAAGGACATGACTAAGAATTCATAATGACCGTATCTGATTTGAAAAGCTATTTTGTGAATAACTAACTCCCTAACCTTCAGCTGATGATATCCCGAACGAAGGTCTATCTTTGAAAAATATTTAGCACCCTGAAGCTGGTCAAAAAGATCATCAATCCTAGGAAGAGGTGTAGACACGTAATTTCATCCCTCCCCGATATTGTTTTATCCATTTTTACCTTATCCTACCGCGTACCCTCACCCATGTAATTACATCCCACAAAAATACAAAAAATAACTCTCAACAAAATCCCTAATAAACTTTTATTCTTTTTAACATCCTAACAACCCTTTCAATTAAAAGAAGACACATTACCCATACCCCTTCCCCCAACACCTCATACCCACGTGACCCCCTCCCCCTCATATTTTTTGTCCACGAAGGCAAAAAGGGATAAACATTAGAAAGGGGGCCCACAGATAGAAGGCCCACGGGTTCTATCTCTATTATAGATACACAGAGAAGGAACCATCACTAAAAAGGGGAAACTCCATCACGCACCATTAACACCATAGAAAACCTCTATTTTTCTTTTTCTTCTTGACATAAAAACGCATATACTTCTGTGCACACACACGGACATACTGAGGTTGGCTCACACACCCATCATTGATTAGTGATCGATAAAGGAGAAAACTAAAATTTTTAAGGTGGGTTCTTGTCGGAGATCGGATGGGAAAATCAAAGCGACGGCAACACAGTAGCCATGACTAGCAGCTCCAATCCTAATTAGATCTTTGCCAATGCCGAAAAAACCCATCCCCTGCTCCATCGAAGTCTAGCAGACTGAAAACCAGTTCCGTCTATTCATTCCCAACCAAAATTGGTGTTCTTTGATCGGGTTCCTTCAAGGTTCTTTGGGAACTAAATACGGGTTACCATGCTTTTGTAATTCCTATTGCAGGTTGTTCATTTGTTTCCACGGATTTGTGTTCAATCGAATTTGGAGATCTTCATCGTTGAGTTTTGCCGTTATTGAGGTTCGGTTTGAGGTTCTCGGTGCGGATTTCATCTTGTTTAAGTGGGTAACACTTGAATAAAAGAAAAATTTGAGGTTCATTTCTTCTCTCATTCTCTATTTTTATTTCGAGTCTTCATTATTTTTGTGGATAAATATTTTTGTATGCTTGCCATGATTGAATCTTGATTGTGTATATGATTGATGTTGGTCTTGGATGTTAAAGAGAAAATTGAATTGTTAATCGAAGAATGAATTAATTTTATGATTAAGCATGAAATAAGGGATGGGAATTGCAAGGTTGATAAGGTGCATTTGGATTAACTCTAATCTATTCTTGATCTATTTAATTCAGAATAAACATCAAGTTTGTGAACCCGATAGGATCATATTTAGGCCGACAATTGATAGGAAAACACAGGTTGGGTAAGCAAAGTTTAGGACTCGTTGTTTTGCCGAATGTTTGAAATTTTTGTTGAATATTTTGCTTTTCTCGTATTTGAAAAATGTATTCATTTGGCCAGGAAATGCCCTGAGGATTTGTGTCTATTTGTCAGGGAATGCCCCAAAGTATTTTGTATTCGGAGAGCGTTCATGATGAAGGCCCGAGGCATCGGGTGAGGAATTGGAGCTTAGTCTAGGCCTAGAATAGAATAGGATTTATTTTTTTTGCCTTTTTTATTTTGGACTGTATAATTGGACCGAACACTGTATTTTAGATTTGTTTTGTTTTTGTGTGTTGGATTGATTGTTACGTGCTTTTATGTGGTTTGTACAGTCGTAGTATCAAAATTAGCCGATACGTTCCACCAAGCGACCGTGGTCGAACCACGGGATCGAGGGGTACCTAACACCTTCTCCTTGGTCAACAAAATTCCTTAACCGGAATCTTTGTTCGCAAACCAATTTTAAAGAGTCAAATTATTTTGAAAAGGATTGTCCAAAGGTGACTTGGCACACCAGATTATATCAAGTGGCGACTCTGAGTTTTGAATGTAAAAATGATCCTTTTTCAAAACAAATTTTCATTTTGTCACTTAATAATAAAAACCCTTTCGACCCTTAAATATAATCTTTTTGGTGGTAAAAAAAGGGGTGTTACAACTCTGGCGACTCTGCTGGGGAGTTTTCAGAATTTGAGCTAATTTTGGAGTTGTATCGGCTTAGTTTGACACTATAGGTGTATAGACATTTTGTTTGAGTTGTTTTGTGTTATTTTCTATCATTGTTGAGTTCCTACGTGCTCTTTGTTTGAAGTTTTTGTCGTACGTGTTACTATTTTATATCTGGCATCATGTGCATAACCCGAGTCATTCTTTCTGTAACAAGTCCTGGAGTGAACGTCATGCACACAAACTCTAATTGAGTCACCCTTATTTTAGGAGGGGAAGTCGTTGGACGTATGGAGTGGGTGGAAAGCAAAGCAGCCACTATAGATCATATGCTTTCCTAAACGGCCTTGTTAGTAAACCACAATGTAGGTTAGCCTTTAGGTCATTCTTATGTGTACCATATTGATACCTAGCAGGGCCCACACGATCCTTTGTAGGAGACTCACCTTTAAAGCATCCCTACGTGCTAAATGTTGCATCTTTGAGGGTATTGTGGTCATTTGATGGACTAATTCAGGGAAATCATGTGTTAGAAGTAAGGTGTGTTTGAAAAAAAAAAAAGAAAATTAAAAAAAAAAAAGTGAGTCAAAAAGGATTTCGTTGTTTTTCAGAATTCAAAAATTCAAAAAGATTTTTTTTTACCTTTTGCACTCATTTTGTCAAAAACAAAAACATCAAAGAGATTTTTCTTTGTTTCTTTAGTAAGCGTCCATAATTTGAAAATTTCAAAAAAAGATTTCTTTTAATAGGAGCTTTTTATAAAAGAAAAATGCAAAAAAGATGGTAGAGGTTTTGTACATATCATATTACTGAAGTACCCAAAAAGATTTTTTCTTTCATAATCGTTGGTGTCAGTTTTATGTGAAGTGTCAAATTGAAAAACTCAAAAAGATTTTATGGACATCTTTCATCGTCTGTTTGTAATCGCGTCTCTCAGGTCAAGACTTAGTCTATTCTTTAATCCTTAATTTTCCAATCTGGATGAACTATGCATACCTGATTTCCGCCCCTTGGGGCGAAATACGTAGACAACCTTCGGTAGGTCCGGTAATCTTTATTTGTGGTCTTTGTCTTAGTCTTAGCCTAGGGTTTTCTCCCCGTAATCTAGTTTTGTTAGTTGTCCTAGCAAAGTAGGCTGATTTTATCCAGTGGTACAGTTCGGTGATTTGGAGTTATAAAGTGACAAGTCCCTTCGACATGTCCGCGTCAAAGTCTCATGGGTTGGGAATTTTGGATCCTATCAAATTTTTGAGGTAACGTCTTATGTGTTATTGCAGGATAGATCTGTCCACAAAGTCTAGAGTCCTTACGGTTGTCAAGGTACCCAGAAAGTTTATCAAGTGGTGGGGCACATTCAATTACTCTAAAAAGCACGTAATGGGGAAAGTTTTAGGCAATCTGGTAGCGCTTCTTGATCTCACGCCCCGTCCAGATCTAATAGAGGCCATGTTGACCTTTTGGGATCCAAATAATTTGGTGTTTAGTTTCGAAAGTTGTGAATTGACTCCTACTCTAGCCGAAATATCTCATTTGTTTCGACTGCCTTATATGGATCAACGGATGATTTTAGCCCAAAATCATACAGGCAAGAGATTTCTTCGACTTAGTGGGTTGAAAGATAACAAGAATTTAGGGTGCCTCAAACAATCATGGATTTCCTTCAACTATTTTTTTGCTAGATTTGGGTCCTCGGAAAGTTTTGACTGCTTTTGGGATGAAATTTGTACTACCAAAAAGAAGTAGGAACAACGTTGTCTCGAGGTTTTCTGTTTGGCTCTACTGGGTATCTTAGTGTTCCCGTTAGATGAGAGGCGTATCAATACCCGCTTACAATCAGTGGTGATGGTTTTAGTCAAGAAAAAGGAGCAAGTTACCATTGTACCAATGATCTTAACTGAAATATATAAGGCTTTGACTGAGGTGAAAGGAGGGATTCGAGTTTTTGAGGGGAGTAACTTAATATTACAGTTGTGGATGATATAGCATTTACATGCGCCTTATTTAGTTAGAGCAGATGTGATTGATCGTTGTATGGATGATCGGGTGTACGCCATGGAGGAGAGAATGCATTTCAATAAATTTTCTTTACCTGTGGGAGTCAATGCTTGGGTCAAATTTCTCGAAGCAAGAACATATGACAATATCCTTTGGACCTATCGATGGCTCAATCCTAAGGTAATTTTTTCTGGATGTCGCATGCAACCTCTTCTAGTTCTGATAGGACTCAAATGCACTAGGCCTTACAGTCCGAGTAGGGTAATGCGCCAGTTGGGTAAGGAGCAAGATATCCCACCGATATTGGACCTTCAAAAGGATATCGAGTACTTTAAGGATATAGCGAAAGGGGAAATCAAGTACGAGCAATTCTGGCTTAATGCAACAAAAATGTGTGTAGATTCTTTCAAAATAGGTTTGGAAAATCCGGGGTACACTCAAAGACATACCTAGGGGTGTCAGTAGGCCGTTACCAATGCAAATTAGAGGGAGAGTGCAGGAAGAATGCATAGTTAATGACCGCCAGGATGAAGATGCGGGGGCCAAAGTGGAAGAATTGAGAGTCAAATTATCAAGTTTGCTCGCAACTGTGGAAGGACATTAGAATAGTATTTACAGATGTACTCCCCAGGAGGCAGGTACACGAGCTAGAGGATTTCTCCCCAATATCAAAGTATCATTGCAAGGTATGTTGCATGATTTGAGCGAGAAAGAGGGAACTTCACAGGCAGGTCCATCTCAGCCAGGGTCATCCCACAGCGCACCAATTTGAAGGAGCTACCCTCATCTTTTATTTAGTTTGAATCCTTTATTTTTTTCTATCATTGTGTTGTTGTTTCTTTGTTTAGTCGGTGTCATGTTTGCTTTAAACGTTAGGGATCTTTACTAGAAGTATTACGCATGTTATCTTATGGGTCTAGAATGTTGTTTAGTCTTTGTTGATCAGTTTTAAGTTGTCTTAAATTAAAAGTTTGTTTTAGTTGTATTTTTATGAAATGTTGTGACGTTGCATTGTTCTTTCTTTTGTTTATTTTTCATCAAAAAAAAAACTTTAACTTTGTGATAGTTATGCATGCGCTTCCCGAACCACACAAGATCTGATTCATGTACAACATGATACATAGGCAACCTACTTTTGGATTCGATCTAATCATTTTTTTCTTGTTTTTTTCATTATTTTTCTTTTATTTGAAGGAAAAAAAAGCCATAATGAATGATAAAAAGAGAGACAGAGAGAGAGGAAAAGAAAGAAAAATAATAAGAGAAGGGAAAAAAGGATAAAAAAAGAGACTGACGCGAGAGATGAGAGAAGTGATGGTGAAAGAAAAAAAAGAGGTGTGATTGGAGTAAAGAAGAAAATGGGTGTAGGAAAAGATCGGAATGATGTTAAAATGACCTTGCTACCCTCAAAGGTTTGTAGAAATATGCATGATTCTAGGACAATTTTACAAATGTGATTCCCATGCTTGTTGTGTGACCTAATCCTAACGGGTTTTGTCTTTGATGAGCATGTTCTTTCAGATAAGTGGTTGGTTTGCAGCACTCTAACTAGTCACCCTTACTTCACTAGATCAAAAGCAAAGCTTGCCATGGCTAGTAGGGAGATTGAAAATTCACTCATTGACCCACATCGGGATCCCAGGGAAGAAAGTTCAGAATGCAATGATGAGGTATTGAGACTTAGACAACAATTGCTAGATCTGAACCGAGCATGGGCTAGTGGCATGCCTCCTTCTCCACTCCCTGAAGATCTTGGGAATATCCCCAATTGCCCACCGCTCTCTCAGGCGCAATTCTCTATTCCCATTAAGTCACCGGAGCACACACCAGGATTAACTCCGTGGAAATATTACCCTGGCACTTCTAATGTTCCCCTGGCAGTTCCTCAACCAAGGCCCGTGACTCAGTCGGCGCCACCGACAGCACCTGTGTTCGTGGCTCCGCCACCACCTAAAGCTCTCACATATGCTGTGCATCCGACAATAGTGCTTTCTTGGTCTGTCAGTGAGCCAGTATTGAAGGTTTCAGATAGTCAGTAGTATGACTCGGAGCCTACTTTGAGAATAAATGAACTGTATGGGTACGCTCAGCCACCTGCATTTCTATTTGATATGGAGAAACCTATCACAACAGAGGAACAGAAGGTCATAGCGCAGAAATTGAAAAGTTTAGAGCAGGCCATGAGGAATTTGCAGGGAATCGGAGGTTATAAGAGTGTTTCCTATAAAGATCTTTGCATGTTCGCAGACGTCAACCTTCCCCTCGATTTTAAAATGCCCAAGTTCGAGAAGTATGCTGGGCACAGTGATCCAGTGGCACACTTGAGACGTTATTGCAACCAATTGAGGGCTACAGGGGGGAGAAAAGAGTTGCTTATGGATTCCTTTGGCTAGAGTCTTTCTGATCTGCTTCAGAATAGTTTGTCGATCAAGATATCGACAAGTGAAACAGTTGGGATGACTTAGCTTCTGAGTTTGTGCAATATTTTCAGTATAACGTCTACCTGACTCCTGACGAAAAATCCTAGGTCAATATGAAGAAGAAAAGCACTGAACGCTTTAGTGAATACGCGATAAGGTGGCATGAACAATTCTCTAGGGTAAAGCCTCCAATAAAGGAGAGTAAGCTAGCAGAGGTCTTTATTTAGGCACAGAATGAGACCTATTTTAAACATTTACTTCCAGCAATGGGAAAGTCTTTTATTAAAGTCCTCAAAATAGGAGAGATGATAGAGGACGGAATCAAGAGAGTTTTGCCACATTGAAACCCACTACACAAGCAATTCAAGGTGGATCTGGCGCGTTCAGAGATAAAAAGAAGAAAGAGGATGTGACAACCGTTGTTGCTGGACCCCATTCCTATCCTAAAAAACTGCCTCAGCCCTATTCTCAATCCCAAGCCTAAGCCTATGTCCAAGCTCCATATATTCCTTCCCACTATTACTACCCTCCGCAAAACCCACTATATGTCATTCCACCCCCTCCTTACCCAGTATATAGCGCACAGCCATATGCCCAAACCTCTTTTTACCTGAAATAGCTTGCGCAAGGTCTACAAAATCATCCATCAGCTTCACCAAATTACCAAAACCCCTCCAAACCTAGTTTCCAACCCAGGCCCGAGTACAAGAAAAAGAAGGCGGTCAAAAATCAGTTCATGCCTCTCAGGGACACACATGCTAGCTTGTTTGATAGGTTGAGAAAGATGAAGGTCTTAAGCCCGATTCAAGAAAGGCTTTCAAATCCACCTCCCAAGAATCTCGATTATTCTTTAAGGAGTGCTTATTATTCTGACATACCAGGACACGATATCGAGAAATACTGGTATTTAAAGAGAGTCGTCCAAGATTTAATTAATGCAAATTAGATTTTGGTCCAGGTCTCGGACGGTCCAAACATTAACCAAAATCTGTTGCCAACCCATGCTGAAACTAATATATTAGAATTGATATATGATGGGAAAGAGTCGTCAAGGTATTATAAGCCTATTGTCAGAATAAAATCCAATGAGGATAAATCAGTGAATGTGGCAGACTCATTGAAAGCAATATCATTGATCCAGGAAGAAACGGGAGAAGATAAAGTCCAAGAGAGCGAAAAAAACCATGATCATAGTATAAGACGCCATGAAAGATATCGGTTTAATTCAGGACAAACCTAAGTTGACGATGGTAGGAACTCGGGGTAAGCCTATCTTGACAGTGAAAGGGGCATTTACAGCGCCTATTATCATCATACTAGTGATCCAACCTTCGATAGTTGATATGAAAAAGGTTCCCTGGAACTATAAGTGGACTGTGATGACCTATCAGAGGAAGGAAGTAGTGGAAGATATAGATAAGGTAGGGGTTTAACTTGGTCAAGAAGATGCTTCGTGCCCAAAAGTTTAAGAAAGTCCAAGCCAATTGTGAGTGGACCATCATCTATCAAAAAACTTATCACCGAAGAAGAAGCTAAGGGATTTTTGAAAAAGATAAAGTTGCCAGAGTATTCAATCATAGATCAGTTGAAGAAAACCCCTGCTCAAATTTCTATTTTAGCTTTGTTGTTGCATTCCAAGGAACATTGTGATATTATACTGAAGGTATTAAATGAAGCATATGTTCCTAGGGAGATTATAGTAAATCAGCTTGAGAAAATGGTTGGAAAAATCTTTGAGGTCAATCGGATCAGCTTCTCTAACGATGAGTTGCCTATTGAAGATACGGGGCATAACTGGGGCCTTTACATTACGATGAAGTACAAAGATTTCTACGTCACTCATGTCATGATTGAAGAAGGTTCAGGTGCAAATATCTGCCCTATTTCTACTTTACAAAAGTTGAATATTGGTGCTGAGAGGATCAGGCCCAACAATGTATGTGTCAGGGCTTTCGATGGTGCAAAATCAAACTCCATTGGCGAAATAAAAGTAATGTTGATTATAGGGCCTGTTGAGTTCGCCATAGAGTTTCAGGTATTGAATATAGAGTCCTCTTACAATCTGTTGTTGGGAAGATCGTGGATTCACAAGGCCAAAGCGGTGGCATCTATATTTCACCAAATAATCAAGTTTGAGCATGACAGGCAAAAAGTGGTTATTCATGGTGAAGGGGATTTGTCCTCCTATGAAGATTCTCCCTTGTCCCTTATTGAAGCAAACAATGTAGAAGAGGCATTTGTGTATCAAACTTTTGATACAGTTTCAGTAGATCATATCCTTGAAGGACAGGTTATCCCGGGACCACAATTTTCTTCCGCTTCTATTTTGATGGTGAGTGGTCTTTTAAAATATGAATTTGTGCCAGGGAAAGGTTTGGGAATGTCTCTGCAGGGTATCGTTTGTCCCATATGTCCAAGAGAGAACATAGGCACTTTTGGTATGGGATTTGAACCTACGGCTAAAGATTTGAAGAAGGCCAAGGATAGGAAAAAGGAAACATGGTCACCCCCTCGCCTAATGCCTCTACTCAGGGAATCATTTGTCAAGAATGATGTCACAAAACCTGTAGAATTTGAAGTTGAATTGGTTGGTGACTTCCAGAACCTGCTGATTAGTGTTGACATGGTTGAAATAGAAGAGGGTACCAGTAAGGTGGATGTGTTGTTCATAGGTCCTGAGGTCCAGCTCAACAATTGGGACGTCACTCTTCTTCCTGTCAGGAGGGAGTTTTGGTAGTTCATTTTGTTTTTCTTTCTGTTTATCCGAGTTATTTTTGGGTTGTAATTCGGAATTTAGCTTGTTTACATTCTGTTGTCATTTGTGTTTAAACCCTCCTATCTTTCCCTTTTAATGAAATACAATGTCCCTTTATTCTGTCTAATATATTTTGATTTTGTCTTTTTCTTCATACAGTTCTCTTTATGCTGATTCTAATGACATGACATGCATGCTGAATTTTCAGCCTGATCTCAAAATCTAAACTAATCAAGATATAATGAAGCAAGAGGGGTAATATGATGAAGAAGAGGCACTAGAAGAAATAATCAAAGAGTTGGAACAGTTTGAAGACAAGCCAAATCCTATTTTAAATGAAACTGAGCCAATCAATCTGGGAATAAAGAAGATATTAGGGTAACTAAAATCAGTGTACATGCTTTGCCGCAGCTAAAAGATGGAATGGTACAAGCATTAATTGATTATAAGGATATTTTTGCATGGTCTTGTAATGATATTTCTAGTTTAAGCACTGAATTAGTGGCTCATAAATTGCCCACTGATCCTGCATTCCCCCATGTGAAACAGAAGTTGAGGAAGTTTAAAACTGATGTAAGTATCAAAATCAAAGAAGAAATCATGAAACAACTTAAAATCCAAAGTCATTCGAGTGGCTCGTTATCCTACGTGGTTATCCAATGTTGTTCCTGTTCCAAAGAAAGATAGCAAAATTTGAGTATGTATTGATTACCGTGATTTGAACAGAGCAGGTTCGAAGGATGATTTTTCGCTGCCCAACATCCATATTATGCTGGACAATTGTGCTAAACATGAGGTTGCCTCTTTTATGGATTGCTATATCGTATACCACCAGATCATTATGGATGATGATGATGCAGAAAAAAATCTTTTATCATACCATGGGGGACTTATTGTTATCGAATGATGTCGTTTGGTTTGAAGAATGTTGAAGCAACGTACATGAGGCCCATGACTACCATGTTTCATAATATGATACATAAGGAGATTGAAGTCTATGTAGATGATGTAATTATAAAATCAAAGAGTCAGGCTGACCATGTTAAAGATATAAGAAAGTTCTTTGAAAGGCTTCGCAGGTATAATATCAAGCTCAACCCGACAAAATATGTATTTGGAGTTTCGTCTAGAAAGCTGTTGGGGTTTGTAGTCAGCCGTGGGGGGATTGAATTGGATCCTTTGAAAATCAAAGCCATCCAGGATTTGCCTCCGCCTAAGAATAGGACGGAGGTGATGAGTTTACTTGGTAGAGTGAACTATATCAGCAGGTTTATTTATCAACTCACAACCACTTGTGAGCCCATATTCAAGTTGCTGAAAAAGAGTGTTATGGTAGAATAGCCTGAAGAATGCCAGAAAGTGTTCGATAGAATCAAAAGATACTTATCAAATTCACCTGTGCAAGTACCACCGGAGCCTAGCAGACCTTTGATCTTATATTTATCAGTCATGGACAATTCTTTTGGCTGTGTCCTAGGTCAACATGATGTCACAGGTAAAAAGGAGCAGGCTATTTATTATCTTAGCAAGAAGTTCACCGCATATGAGGCCAGGTATACTCTTCTTTAAAGGATGTTTTGTGCCCTAAATTGGGTAGCACAGAATTTGAAGCATTATCTCTCGTCCTACACTGCATATCTCATCTCCTGCATAGATACTTTAAAGTATATCTTTCAGAAGCCTATGCCGACAGGTCGATTGGCAAAGTGGAAAATATTGCTCACTGAGTTCGACATTGTGTATGTGATTCGAACCTCCATGAAAGACCAAGCCTTGGCAGATCATCTTACTGAGAATCCCATTGATGAAGAGTACGAACCATTAAATACATATTTTCCTGATGAAGAAGTGTTGTGTGTCGATAAAGTCATTATAGATGCTGATCCAGGTTGAAAGTTGTTCTTCGATGGAGCGGTCAACATGAAAGGAGTCAGAATAGGTACAGTTCTTATCTCTAAGGTAGGGCAACATTTTCCGGTAACAGCGTAACTTCGATTTTATTGTACCAATAACATGACGAAATACGAAGCATATATTCTTGGTTTGCGGTTAGCTGTTGATATGGGAGTCCAAGAACTATTAGTGTTGGGGGATTCAGATTTGCTCGTCCATCAAATTCAAGGTGATTTTGAGACATGAGATTTGAAGCTCATACGGTATCAACAATGCTTACAGGAGCTATGTCAACGGGTTTTGTCAGTAAAAATTAGGCATATTCTAAGGATTCATAATGAGATTGCTGATGCTTTAGCCACTCTGTCTTCAATGCTACGACATTCTGATAAAGCCTACATCGATCCAGTGTATATACAGAGTCATGATCAGTATGCTTACTGTAAATCCTGGTTCTTTGATATCAAGCAATACATTCAGTCAGGAGAATACCCAACACATGCTACCAGTGATCAAAAGAGGACTATTAGGCATTTGACTAGTGGATTTTTCTTAAGTGGGGGAATCTTATATATGAGAACCCCGTATCTGGGACTTTTGAGGTGTGTAGATGTAAGAGAAGCCTCGGCGATCATGGTTGAAATACACTCTGGAGTATGCAGGCCGCATATGAACGGTTATATTTTATCAAAGAAGATACTTTGACCAGGTTATTATTAGCTTACTATGGAGCTAGATGCTATTCATTTTGTTCGGAAATGTCATCAATGTCAGGTATATGGTGATCTAATACATTCTCTTCCTGTGGAGTTGCACGCGATGTCCATTCCATGGCCTTTTGTAGCTTGGGGGATGCACGTGATGGGGCCGATTGAACCAAAAGCGTCAAATGGGCATAGATTCACTTTGGTGGCCATTGATTACTCCACAAAGTGGGTATAAGCAGTAACTTTTAAGTCAGTGATTAAGAAGATGATGGTAGATTTCGTTCATGCCAACATCATTTGTAGGTTTGGAATTCCAAAGATGATCGTTACAGAAAATGCTGCCAATCTCAATAGTCATTTGATGCAAGAAATGTGTCAGCAGTTTAAGATCGCACATCGAAATTTCACTCCATATCATTCGAAGACTAATGGCGTTGCGGAAGCCACCAATAATAATATCAAGAAAATACTGCAAAAAATAGTACAACGGTCTAGACAATGGCATGAGAAGTTGTCATTTGCATTTCTACGTTATCGCATAACTTTTCGCACTTCAACAGGGGAAACACCATATTTATTGGTGTATGGGATAGAAGCAGTCATCCCTGCAGAAGTTAAAATTCCCTCTCTTTGATTCATTGTGGAAACAGAGATTAATGATGATGAGTGGGTCAAAACCCAACTGGAACAATTGAGTTTGATTGAGGAAAAAAGGCTAACGTCGGTATGTCATGGCCAATTGTATCAGAAGAGAATGGCTTGAGCGTATAACAAAAAGGTACGACCCAGGCATTTTGAAGTTGGTCAGTTGGTATTGAAGCGTATCCTTCCTCACCAGGTCCTTTCATTGTGAAGAAAGTGCTGCCCAACGGAGTCTTATATTTGACAGATATTAAAGGCAAAATGGCAGAAATGGCTATCAATGCTGATGCGGTCAAAATATATTATGTATAATATTTTATCCTTTGTTGATTTTATTGCATGTTTGGTACTTGCATTTTTTAAGATTGATATGATGAAGGCATTTTATTCTTCTATCCAAACATTGTGTCATCCTTTGTTTACTCGTTTGAGCTTAGTTTTATTTTTCTTTCATATCCCTCTTTCGGAATCAAAATAGAGTCAGATAAATGCCAGGAAAATAAGAATAAAATAAAGAGTTCAAAAAAAATCAAATCCAAACAAAGAACAAGCCGATGGAACTACGTGCAACCTGATTTTCCTCTCTCAGGAGTGAGGTACGTAGGCTGCCCTATTTCGGGCTCGGTCTAACCAAATAAAATTTTTAGAGTCACCCAGTCAATGAAAAACTGGGGCATGAGTTAATGTGTTGTTTGAGTCGATTCCAAAAGTTGTAAGTCCCACCCCCGCTTCAAGTGTCATTTAAGCCTTTTACCATTCTTTTCTAACCTTATCCAAAATCCAAGTTACAACCAAAGAAAGTCCTTCAGATCAATTTTTGATAATGGTAAGGCTAAGCATGCAATGGATATGATGATACATCGTGGGGTACTACTTGTTTTCCCCAGCATAAGAAATCAGGAAAGAAATGAAAATGAGAGAGTCTTATTGGTGAAAACTCTCGCAGGCACCATAAGGTGATGGTGAGTTGAGAGAAATAAAAAATAAGAGAGACTTACTGGTGAAAACCCTTACGGGAACCATAAGACGATGTGGAGTTGAGAGAAATAAAATGAGAGAGTCTTATTAGTGAAAACCCTCATGGGCACTAGGCGATCGCGAGTTCGAAAGAAAGGTGAAAAAGAAAGAGGTTTGTTGGCAAAAATCTTTCAAGATGTCGTCAATTGAATGAGATATATGAGTCCAACGGGTTAGAAGAGGCAGCAGCGGAAGAGACACGAAATCAACAACAAATGGGAAGTTTGGAGAAGAAGATCAGACAGCTTAATCCAAAATACATGTCATAGTCATTGGGGTTGGTTGCCATCTTCAGATAAGTTTTTCTTCTTTGAGAAAAAGAGGGACATTGTCCTTTTCTTTCATTTACATATTCATACTTTTGTCTTTTTATGTCGTTTATCAAAATAAAAATCACCAACATTTTTTTACATTTTGAGTCTTTTCTGTGTCAAAACAAGCAAGAAGGGATTTCACAACTTGCTACCAGTTTTTCCAATTGTATGAGGAAAAGCCAAGGCCAGCACATGAGAAAAACATGATCATAATTCGAAGCAAGGCAAAGGTAGTCAATCAACCAACATGTTGCTGGATTCATAGGAGTATTAGATGTCGAAAGATGCATCTCATAGTCATGGTAAAGATAGAAACTCAGTGTTTGGGCTAAATTCATTTCCCTTGATTTGGTCTGGGTCAATGATGCAGCAAAACAGGGGCAAGTGTCAGCGATTCGGAACAAAGATAAAAAGAAATGAGTGCTGGAGTAGATGCTGAGAAGCCAAGTGCTGCAAACCACCACTAAGTTTTAACCGACAAATTCTCTTAGATGAAACAGTGGCAAAGTTTTGTTCATTGAGTTCAGCTATCATTGGAAAGCATGTCCATCGGAATTTTACTTTAAGTTCAGGACCCACCTGAAAAATGAGATTTAACTTTATGTTCAGGACCCTCCTGAAAAATGGGATTTTACTTTATGTTCAGGACCTTCCTGAAAATGGGATTTTACTTAATGTTCAGGACCCTCCTGAAGAATGGGATTCTAATTTAAGTTCAGGACCCTCCTGAAAAATGGGAATTTACTTTCAATTCAGAACCCTCCTAAAGAATGGTATTTTACTTTCAGTTGAGGACTCTCCTAAAAAATTGGAATTTACTTCAAGTGCAGGACCCTCCTGAAAATAGAATTTTACTTTCTGTTCAGGGCCCTCCTGAAAAATGGGATTTTACTTTCAATTAAGGACCCTCCTGAAAAATGGGATTTTACTTTATGCTCAGGACCCTCCTGAAAAATGGGATTTTTCTTTATGTTCAGGACCCTCTTAAAAATGGGATTTTACTTTATGTTCAGGACCCTCCTAAAAATAAGATTTTACTTTATGTTTAGGACCCTCCTGAAGAATGGGAATTTACTTTAAGTTTAGGACCCTTCTGAAAAATGGGAATTTACTTTTAGTTCAGGACCCTCCTGAAGAATGGGAATTTACTTTCATTTCAGGACCCTCCTGAAGAATGGGATTTTACTTTCAGTTCAGGACCCTCCTGGAAAATGGGAATTTACTTCAAGCTCAGGACCCTCCTGAAAAATGAGATTTTACTTCATGTTCTGGACCCTCCTAAAAAATAGTATTTTACTTTATGTTCAGGACCCTCCTGAAAAATATGATTTTACTTTTTGTTCAAGACCCTCCTGAAAAATGGGATTTTACTTTCTTTTTAGGATCCTCCTGAAAAATGGGATTTTACCTTCTGTTCAGGACCCTCCTGAAAAATGAGATTTTACTTTCTGTTCAGGACCCTCCTGAAAAATGGGATTTCACTTTCTGTTCAGGACCCTCTTGAAAAATGGGATTTCACTTTATGTTCAGGACCCTCCATAAAAATGGGATTTCACTTTATGTTCAGGACCCTTTTGAATAATGTGATTTTACTTTCTGTTCAGGACCCTCCTGAAAAATAGGATTTTACCTTATGTTCAAGACCCTCCTGAAAAATGGAATTTTACTTTTAGTTCAGGACCCTCCTGAAAAATAGAATTTTAATTTATGTTCAGGACCCTCCTGAAAAATGGGATTTTACTTTTTGTTCAGGACCCTTCTGAAAAATGGAATTTCTATTTATGTTCAGGACCCTCCTGAAAAATGAGATTTCACTTTATGTTTAGGACCCTCCTGAAAAATGGGATTTCACTTTCTGTTCAGGACCCTCCTGAAAAATGGGATTTTACTTTTTGTTCAGGATCCTCTAGAAAAATAGGATTTACTTTATATTCAGGACCCTCTTAAAAAATAGGATTTTACTTTCAGTTCAAGACACTCCTGAAAAATGGGAATTTACTTTCTGTTCAGGACCCTCCTGAAAAATAGGATTTTACTTTCAGTTCAGGACCCTCCTGAAAAATAGAAATTTACTTTCTGTTCAGGACCCTCCAGGAAAATAGGATTTTACCTTCTGTTTAGGACCCTCCTGAACAATGGAATTTTACTTTCAGTTTAGGACCCTCCTAGAAAATGGAAATTTACTTCAAGTGCAGGACCCTCCTGAAAAATGGGATTTTACCTTCTGTTCAGGACCCTCCTGAATAATGTGATTTTACTTTCAGTTCAGGACCCTCCTGGAAAATGGGAGTTTACTTCAAGTTTAGGATCCTCCTGAGAAATGGGATTTTACTGTAGTTCAGAACCCTCTTGAAAAATGGAATTTTACTTTATGTTCAGGACCCTCCTGAAAAATAGAATTTTTCTTTCTGTTCAGGACCCTCCTAAAAAATGGGAATTTACTTTCTGTTTAGGACCCTCCTGAAAAATGAAAATTTACTTTTGTTCAGTACCATCCTGAAGAATGGTCCATTACTTTCAAAAAAATGAAATCTTTCTCTATCATAATTTTTTTTTGGATAATTTTTGTTCTAGTTTTATTTGGATTTCAGGAACCCGCCTGAAGAATAGGGTGATGAAATGGGAAATTAAAGAAATTGCAAGTCAAGAACCCGCCTGAAGAACAGGGTGATGCAATTGAAAGACAAAAATGACAAGCCAGAAGCCTGCCTGAAGAGTTGGGAGAATAAATAAAAGCCGATGCAATGAAGTGAAGCAATGGAAAACCAAGCAACAAGTTGAAAGAAATTGCAAGTCAGGAGTCCACATGAAGAATAGGGTGATAAAACTTGAGTCAGGAGTCAAGGAGAGCTGCATAGATAGGATTTTTGTAATTTTATTTATGTTTTAACTTGTAATCTTCATTTTGATGTAATGACAGAGCCACAGACCGAAACCTCGATGGAACCTCACTCGACTCTTCAACTCAGTATAGTCCATCTCTTTCCAATCTTTTAAAACACCTGTCGCTTGACTTTCTCATGACTTGGATAGGTAGGGTGTCTGGCAGGATTCGGTTGTCCTTCTTTCTTTTACTCCTCTCTTTGAATAATGATCGGTACAAAATTCGGTCTCATTGTTTACTTTTTTGTCTGAAAACACTACGTGTTTACATTCAAATGGGGCATGATGTAGACACATAATTTCGTCCCTCCCCGATATTGTTTTACCCATTTTTACCTTATCCTACCGTGTACCCTCACCCATGTAATTACATCCAACAAAAATAAAAAAAATAACTCTCAACAAAATCCCTAACAAACTTTTATTGTTTTTAACATCCTAACTACCCTTTCAATTAAAAGAAGACACATTACCCATACCCTTACCCCCAACACCCCATACCCACGTGACCCCCTCCCCCTTATATTTCTTGTCCACAAAGGCAAAAAAGGATAAACATTAGAAAGGGGGCCCACAGATAAAAGGCCCATGGGTTCCATCTCCATTATAGATACATAGAGAAGAAACCATCACTAAAAATGGGAAACTCCCTCACGCACCATTAACACCATAGAAAACCTTTATTTTCCCTTTTCTTCTTGACATAAAAACGCATACACTTCTACGCACATACACAGACATACGGAGGTTCGATCACACACCCATCATTGATTAGTGATTGATAAAGAAGAAAACTAAAATATTTAGGGGGGTTCTTGTCGGAGATCAGACGAGAAAATCGGAGCGCCAGTGACACAGCAGCCACGACTAACAACTTCAATCCCAATCAGATCTTTGTTAGCACTGACCAAACCAATCCCTTGCTCCGTCGAAGTCTGGCGAACTGAAAACCAGTTTCGTCTATTCATTCCCAACCAAAATCGGTGTTCTTTGATCGAGTTCCGTCAAGGTTCTTCAGCAACTGAATACGGGTTACCATGCTTTGTAATTCCTATTGCAGGTTGTTCATTTGTTTCCACGGATTTGTGTTCAATAGAATTTGGAGATCTTCGTTATTGAGTTTTGCCGTTATTGAGGTTCGGTTCGAGGTTCGAGGTGTGGATTTCATCTTGTTTAAGTGGATAACACTCGAATAAAAGCAAAATTTGAGGTCCATTTCTTTTCTCATTCTCTATTTCTATTTTGAGTCTTCACTATTTTTGTGGATAAATATTTTTGTGTGCTTGTCATGCTTGAATTTTTATTGGGAATATGATTGATGTTGGTTTTGGATGTTGAAGAGAAAATTAAATTGTTTATCGAAGAATGAATTAATTGTGTGATTGAGCATGAAATGGGGGATGGGAATTGCAAGGTTGATAAGGTGCATTTGGATTAACTCTAATCTATTGTTGCTCTGTTTAATTTGAAATAAATATCAAGTTTTTGAACCCGATAGGATCATGTTTAGGCCGACAATTGATAGGCAAACTAAGGTTGGGTAAGCAAAGTTTAGGACTCGTCGTTTTGCCGAATGTTTGAAATTTTTGTTGAATATTTTGCATTTCTCGTATGTGGAAAATGTATTCATTTGGCAGGGGAATGCCCCGAGGATTTGTGTCTATTTTCTAGGGAATGCCCCAAAGTATTTTGTATTCAAAGAGCGCTCCTGATGAAGGCCCGAGGCATCGGGTAAGGAATTGGAGCTTAGTCTAGGCCTAGAATAGAATAGGATTTATATTTTTTGCATTTTTTATTTTGGACTGTAAAATTGGACTGAACACTGTATTTTAGATTTGTTTTGTTTTCGTGTGTTGGAATAATTGTTACGTGCTTTTATGTGGTTTGTACAGTCGTAGTGTCAAAATTAGCCAATACGTTCCACCAAGGGACCGTGGTCGAACCACGGGATCGAGGGGTGTCTAACACCTTCCCCTCGGTTAATAGAATTCCTTAGCTGGAATCTCTGTTCGCAAACCAGTTTTAAAGAGTCAAATTGTTTTAAAAAGGATTGTCCAAAGGTGACTTGGCACACCACATTATGTCAAGTGGCGACTCTGAGTTTTGGATGTAAAAATGATCTTTTTTTCAAAACAAATTCTCATTTTGTCACTTAATAATAAAAACCCTTTCAACCCTTAAATATAATCTTTTTGGTGGTAAAAAAAAGTGGTGTGACAAGAGGATATTTATTTTTAGTTGTGACCTTATTCAACTGATGGTAATCTATGAACATACGAAGGGAACCATCTTTCTTTCTCACGAAGAGTATAGGTGCACCCCAGGGAGAAACACTAGGATGGATAAAACCTTTATCTAGAAGATCTGCTAGTTGCTCTTTCAACTCTTTCAACTCTGTTAGAGCCATTCTATATGGCGGAATAGAGATGGGACGGGTATCTCGCAATAAATCAATGCCAAAATCTATATCCCTATCAGGTGGTATTCTTGGGAGATCATCTGAAAAGACTTCTGGGAACTCATTTACTATCGGGACAGATGGAAAGGAAGGACTTTCGGTATTAGAATCTTTAACCCGAATAAGATGGTACAAACAACCTTTGGAAATAAGTTTACGGGCTCTGAGATAAGATATAAAGTTCCCTCTAGGTACTAAAGAATGCCCCTCCCATTCAATCACCAGTTCATTTGGCAAAAAAAGGTGACTCTTCGGGTTCTACAATTTAATGTGGCATAGCACGAATGAAGCCAGTCCATCCCTAGGATAGTATCAAAATCACGCATGTCTAGGCCTATGAGGTCTGCCACAACATCCCTAGGTGGTTGTGGTGCAGAAGAATTAGCCTGTGACTTGGCTCTACCAACATTACCCTTTGCTGCTGGCCATTCTCTCTGGATATGGCTTGGCTGGCCACATGAATAAGACACCATAGCGCCAAACTGACATCTCCCTGGAGATTCCTCCTGCATTTCTCACAGCACAGGTATGTCCGAGAGGTCTAAGCTACACTTCTTTGAGATTGTGAACCCTGCATCCTCGAACCCTGCCTATACTGAAAATCTTGAGTGCGTTGTCCGGCTAGGGTTCTGGTCATGGAGGCACTGGCTGTAGACAGGGATTACCCCAATTCTTCTTCTTCTGCCATTTGTTACCCCAATTCCCACTCTGTTGTTGACTATAGCTCTGGTCTGCTGTTTTGGCTCTCTTTGCCTGTTTGTCCTTCTCTCTAGATTCAGCTATCTTCTTTTTCTTTTCCTCAACTTGCTGCATGTGGACTGAAATTCTGGCAAAATCCATGTCCCGGTTCAACATTTCTCCCTGACATTCAAGCACTAAGTCATCTGAAAGGCCGGATGCAAATTTCCTCATTCAGGCTCTCATGTTACTAGTCATCTCTGGAGCATAACGGGCTAGTTGGTTGAACTTCAGAGTGTACTTCTAGACACTTATCTTTACCTGCTTTAGATTCATAAACTCTTCGGTTTTGGCTTCCCTCAACTCGAGAGAAAAGAACCGATCAAGGAAGGCTTCCATGAACTTGGTCCAAACTGTGGGCTTGGCATGCTCACTCTTTGAATCTTCCCAATCGTTATACCATTGGTTCGCTATATCCTTAAGTTGGTAAGCTGCTAACTCAACCCTTTCTACCTTATCTACATTCATGACCTTAAAGATCTTCTCAATCTCGTCCACAAACTCCTGTGGATCCTCTTCTACCTTGGTACCAATAAACTTAGGTGGGTTCATCCTCATGAACTAGCCCACTCCTGTAGCCTCATACATAACAGATGCAGACCCAATAGCTTCCAACCGTTGAGTCTATGTGGCTACCAACTATGCAAGCATGTGAATGGACTGTCTGAATTCTGCATTAGATACTTCTCTCTCACGAGGCCGAGTGCGGTTAGTCCCCATCCGGGAAGCTGTGGGTTCCCTAGGTAGGCTGGTCTAATTAAGTGGGACTCCTGGAGTAGTATCAAACTCCGGAGTCTGAGCTCCATTTCGGGTCCTCATCCCTTGAGTGGGATGGACCTCATCTGTCTGAGCATTCTGATCGTTAGTACGACGGGGAGGCATGATTTTTTTTTGAAATGCAAGAGATCATGGGTTAGAGGACAGATTAGACACCAAAGAACGAATTAAATTACAAAGAGGGGAAATATTCCTAAATGCCTAGTAGCCTCCTGCTTATAAGTATGGCGCACTACATACCCATAAATAAGATTCTACCCAATGCAATTTCGCAGACACCCTGGGACCATAAATCGGGCTCTGATACCAAGTTTGTCAAGACCCGAACTAGGTCCTGGCTGTGACGGACATCCCGAACTATGAAGGCCCGAGCTTCCTACTCTATCTAGTAATCATGCACAACATTCACATAATAAAAGGAGATGCGGAAATATAATCTGATACGGAAACATGGTCATACTCTGGATTTAGTTTAACAATAAGGAATGAAATATGAACTCAACTAAACAACATCTGGAACAGTCTGCGAAATCTCTACTACATGAAAATCTGACAACTATCTGAAAGCTGGGACAAGGCCCCCAGTAGACCAAAACAACGGAATAACATAATCTAAAATAACAGGCCTTCTGGAACAAAGAAAGCCCACCACTGCACAGATCACTTCTCTCTGGGATACTCTACTGATTAGCCGGGCCCTTAGACTGAACCTCCGAACCTGGGAGATAGGGGGTCAATACAGATGTACTGGTACGCAGAGCAAATCCAAAATAATAACTTATATTCAACATATATGAGAGCAATTTAAAAATAGTTCATAAACATATCATATAGTAAGAAATCTCATGGGCATTTCTGAAAGACTCTGAAAGAAAATCATCTGAACTCTAAGACATTCTTTGTTTTACTTCTGCGCTACGTGGTATACCCTAAAACTCTAAAATTCCACTGGCCATATGGAATCCGCCATTGAATCGATGGGGAAGCCTCCAACCCAAGTGTGCCGCAAGGGTTGGAGTCTCTGACTCTGCTACGCCACACGGCCTTTGCCAGCGTAAAAATAATATACCCAGATCGGCAAATCACGATTTTAGGCTAAGAGTTACTTGAACTCTATCCCTCTACAGGCAATCACCTAACTCTCTTCATGTCCATTTTTAACTCTTTAAGACATGCATTCTCTAAAAAACATACTCTGTTATGGCATACATACTTATGGTATCATCATACCATTGACTTGCAAGTCACATCTCTGAGCCATTGTTAGTTTATTATAATCTTTATTTTCAAAACATAAAGTTTGGGACCACCATATCGATAAATCAGTTCGAAGAACCCTTTCTTTAAATACTAATGTAAACACGTATATGCAACTCTCTTTGACAACATTTCAATGATACAAAGTGGTCATGTCAAAAATTCTTAAGCTTATGCAAATCTTTCTCTCTTTAACAAAACACATTTATGTCAAGAAACTCCCTCTCAAAATCTCTAAATCATGCTCAAAATACTATGGTATTTGAGTAAACTATTTTCAAGCCATAAATCATGTTTTTCAAATCCTTCACATTAATATCATAAACTTAAAGTTATCACAAGAGAGGGATTTCATAAGTTGTTCTCTCAAACAATCTTCAATCGAAATCTTCATACATATACATATACATGTAAATCAATTTAAAAGGGGGAAAGGCCTAAAGACCAAATCAACAGTACAATTAAACATTCATAATGTATAATAAAATCATGTATTTCAAAACCCCTTTTCTAAATTCATGCTTGATAATCTTTAAATCATGTTCTAGTGTTTACAAGCCCATGTAGTTTTTAGGATAAAGCCCACGTACCTCTATTAGGAAATTAAAGGATGATTCTTGATGCCCATGGCTTGGGAATTCCAAATCTTCAATCAATTTCTAAAACCCACGATTGAATCTTGAGTTGTTTGGGTTTTATTGTTTGAAACCCTTAGGAGTGTTCTTGATGGTTTCTGATGAAAATATTAATAATGAGGTCATTTGGAATTAAAATCCCATACTTAAGCTGATGAGGGAGGTGAAAATATCCAATATACCCTTAATGAGACGGAATAAAAATATAACTGGAACCTGATTTTATGGACCACCATGATGTGCCACGATCGTGGTGGCTCACTGGAAATTGATGAATGGAAATTTTAAGGTCACCGCAACGCGGAGCCATCGCGTTGTCTCACTAGTTGGGACCTGAAACTTCAGCGTGACGCGCCACAATCGCGCTATGCTACTGGAATTTGACAATTGCTAAATAGGCCCACTCCGCGATGCGCCAAGCATCAAAATGACTGTGTTTTACGATTAGGACTTAAATTATCCATAACTTCTTCCCCGGGTATCGGATTTGGACGAATCGTATATCGACGAAAAGCTCATTCAATTTTCCACATGATAAAAAGTCAATATGGTTTAAACTTTACTCGTTTTGGAAGTCAAAAATGAGAATAAGTCTCTTTGACACTATTCTAGTCATTTAACTCTAAGAATATATTACCACGAGCTAACGCATGGACGATTTTGCGGGGTGTTACATGTAAAAAATTATGACTTGTACCTCTACAGGATTTCAACCCTAACTTCACTAAATCACTTGAGCCTCAACAAGCAACAAATTACAAGATTCTTGTAAACTAGGAATTATAAAATTTTAATTCCTACTTCTACAAAACACCTACCTTCCCAAGAATGTTCCCAAGTCTTAGAGTTCCCCAACTTGAAGACAATACTCCTAACTCAGTTTATACTTCACTGAGACTAGAAAACAGTACAACTCAAGAACCAACCTAATACATAAAGTTTAAGACTCCTTAACTCTAAGTAATAGGAATAGGTTCAACTATGACTCCTTCAAGCTTTAGAACTGCACAGATAATTCGTCGATGGTTGCTATCTTTATAAGTGCATGAGTGATTATGTCAATCACTTTCACTCTTTAATTACATTTCTTCAAGAAGTCCTTCAGTGGATAAGACTTCTTTCTTGAGACAATCACTCAACTCATCAGAGTTTGTTATCCATTAGAAGTTATTGTTAAGTCAAACTCCTTGCATAGGTAAAACTCCTTCTTCAACTTGATCTCCTCATCTGAGTGAAACCCTTTCTTCAGCTTATCTTTAAGTGTTGTATTCAACTGCAACTTCTTCTTTATCACTCGTGATTAATACTTTGAGTATATCAGAATTAGGCTTGTTTATCCATTCCTGACTCTAAGTAATCTTGATTGAACCTCTCACTGAAAATTGAAACTTGTCTCCCTATGCTTGGGCTAGTTTGAGTAACATGTTTCATTCATGTGTCTGTCATCAAAACTTCATTGATATAACACATACTATGAAATATAAGATTAGAACTAAGATAAGCAGAACAAGGTAGGAGTGTTCTTGATAAGTGAAACTAAGATGGTTTGAAAATAGAAAAAGGAGATATCTTAGTGCGGAGGTGTGAGGTTGATTATGAATGGTTACAATAAAGGTAGAGGTAGGTCGAAGAAATACAAGACAAAGTTGATTAGATAGGATATGACACAGCTTCAACTAACTGGGAAACTACCTTAAATAAGAGGTTACGGAGGACACTAACTAGGGTAAAAGTTAGTTATCACGTTGAGAGTTCTGTCTTTTTTTTTCATATTAGTAGTCGTAATATTACTCTAGAGTTGCATATTAATCCATTGTCACTATTTAGTGTTTCTTTATCTTTAGTTATCTGTTATATACTTTGTCATGCTTTCTTTAGCATTCTATCTTGACTTTATTCTCTCGTTATTTTCTTTGTTTGAACTACTTTTACTTCTGTCGAGGGTCTAATGAAAATTACCTCATTATCTCCCATAATAGAGATAAGACAAGTAGGTACACATTACCCTTCACAAAGTTACTTTTGGAATTACACTAGATATGTTGTGGCTATTGTTATGACTGTTTGATACATTTTTGTTATTAAAATTAACGAATTAGGCGAAAGCTAACTTAATTGGATTCCTTTCTTGTGAATGGTCATAAATTTAACGATTTATAATGTATTAATTCATCATTTCATCTACATATTGATGCGTTACAACTTAGTTTGTATGTTGTATTACATTTGAAGATAATGTAATTCTAAAAGTAATCCAAGTATCAAAAATTTTACATATTAAAGAACTAAAAGTACATGTTTTAAAAGAGGAAAATGTGTGAAAGAAAACAATGTAGAGATCAAAATCTGATCTTTTTAAAACCTAATATATTAAGAACATCACGTCGATATGTTAAAAGGAATAATAAAAACTCATGATCAATATGATATGTATGAAAAATTCAATCTATGAAAATGAATTTATGTTATAATCGCATAATCAGGTTCGAGAGTAATAAATAATAAGTAGTACATAAGTGAAAAGTGATGAATTAGATCTACAATAATTAAAGATTGCGTGAATTAATAAAATCACAAGAATCTAATTGAAATTTATACAGATCCAAAGGATTAAAAGTATTTAACTTGTACATACCTGAATATCTGCATGAATATTTATCTGTATTTATTTCCTAATGGTACGTGTACATTCCACAAAAAGAAAAAAAAAAGTTAATAAATGGAAAATACTATATTTCAATTTGGGTTTTATTATTTATCATTTAGATTCAAGATCAATGAACAAGAGAGATCCCAAAGTTCTAACTCCCAACATTGGTGGACAGAGTTACCTGGTACCTATTGTTAGTGGGAGAGCACCATATGATTTCTTTTCATTTATTCTAATCTTGGTGAACAGAGTTACTTGGCACCTGTTTCTAGTAAGAGGTGACAAGTATCTCGTGGTACTAGTTAAGGTGCACTCAAGTTAGTCCGGACATTACAGTTATCAAAAAAGAAAAAAAAATCGAAATCAAATAAAGTAAAGGTGTTTTCCAAATTTCCAAATCCAACTTCAAATTGTATTTGATATTCTTATGGCCAAACAAAAATATCAAAATAAAGTAAATACATATTTTAGAATAAAGTGAATACATTTCATTATCAAACAAGTCCTTAATGTTTTTGTCCCGGACAAAGTAAAAACATAGACTACTATGTATTTGCATTATTCTCACTTACAATACTATTAATTAAACAAACATGCATGAAAATATCTGATCATCAGCTCCAACAACTTTTCATGTGTCTTCTGGTGGCGGAGGTAGATTCAAGTCAATCTCAATGTGCCTAGATTCTGGTGATGATGACTCTGATTGACGGGCAATGGTAACAGTATCTCCAACTCCACCACCACCACCACCAGTACTGCTTCGACGGCTTGGAATTGGAAAGTTGGTCTTGGCATTGACACCGCGAAGCCTTATTGCTGCCGCATCATACGCCAACGCAGCCTCCTCTGCTGTGTCGAACATTCCTAAGTGCTTATTGTATCCTATCCATATCTCCGCTTGGTATCTCCCCCCAGACCTCTTCCTCACTCCTCGGTACTTCACCTCTTCCGCCATTTTCAATGAAAAATAATTTTTATATGTCTATGAAATTTGAATAGAAAGAAATTTGAACAAGTGAGGAGAGAAACTAGGGGAAGCACTGTTTAAATAGGAAATAGGATGGGAAACAAACAAAATTATAGTCAATGGATAGAGTGTTTTGACCTGACTAATGTCAATGGCTACGGTCTATATTTTATTTCCTAATGTCACGTGTGCATTTCACAAAAAGAACAAAAAAAAATCAATAAATAAAAAATGCTATTTTTCAATTTGGGTTTAATGGTATATTATTTCTCACTTTTGAGATTTTGACGAAAAACACCAAATTAGGCAGTAATTAATTTTTTATCCCTCTATTGTAGAATTAAATTATGAAAAAAAATTATATTTTTAGAGTCCATATTAAGTGAAGGGTTAGGATATGGCATATTCATTAAGAATAAAAAATTTTAAGGACATAAATTAAATGTTGTTGTTTACTATTATATTTTTAATTATTCTCAAAATATTTTCTTAAAAAATATGAAGTAGTCAAGGGAGAGTTTGACTTGACTGATGTAATTATGGAGACACATGTAATGTGACATTGTTATTATATTTTTTCTTAAACAAGTCGTGTTCTGTTATATTAGTAGCTCAAATATTTATAAATGTTAATATTGGTCCTTATGATTTATAATTAAACACGTTTTAACGAATACTAATAATTAAGAACAAAAAATATATAGTATTATAAAAAGATCTATCTGTTTGGAATTTTGTTTTGCATTGCTGTTTGAAATTAGGGCAATATAAGGACATGTACGTTAGGATTTAGGTTAGGACGGTACATAGAGATTCGTAGTAATTTTAAGTTGTGATGAGGTTGCACTAAGGATTAGTTTTAAGCTCGTTTTTTACTTAGAGAATGATGATAGATGAATTAACTCAGCGAATACAAGGTAAGGTATTATCGCAGATGTTATTTGTAAATGATATAATTTTGATCGACGGATCTCGCGGTAGAGTTAATCTCAGAATTAAGTTCTGACAACAAATCCTGAAATCTAGAGAGTTTACGTTCAACAGAACCTAGACAAATTACTTGGAGGATAAGTTCAATGAAGTAAAACATGATAATGATGTGAAGTTGATATACACATGTCATCCAAAAGAAATAAAGTTTCAAGTATTTTAGATTTATTTTTCTAAGTAATAGAAAAATCGATGAGGATACACATATTGTACTAGCCCAATGTGTATGAAATTAAGGATGGCATATGAAATTTTGTGATTAGAAGGTGCTTTAAAAACTTAAAGGCAGTTCTATAAAACCAGTGATTAGACTAGTTATATTGTACAAAGCAAAATATTGGTCAGTCAAGAACTTCTACATCAGAAGTTGCAAGTTGCGAAAATAAAGATGAATCTGTTCATACATTTTAATATTAAAATTAATTTGCATGATAATTTATGGATATTATAAAGTGGAGAAGTGTTGACTATTAGATTGTGATAACTCTTCTAACATCTCACTTTATTCATCCATAATTCTACCACTTAATATTCCTTTATTCTCATTATTTTTGTGTCTTTAATCTTATGAGTTAGTGGTAAGAATGTGGCCATAATTTTCTTGTAACTTCTACAATTATTCTCCTGTTTATGATGTATTATAACTCATATAACATATGTAATGTTTAACGCATTCATCTTCCTCATTTAATATCCACTACTCCCTCATTTACTAAATGAAAGAAATACTACACCTATACAAAGGGTGTTTTCTTTCTTGTGATGTAGAGATGAGTTGTAGTATATTGTGAGAGATAAGAAAAAGATGATAAAAGTGAGTGTAGTATGAAAGAGAGAGTTGAGACATAAAAAATATTCTAAGTCTTTAACTATATTCACTATAAAAAGAGAGTTTTATATGTTGAGGGAAGGTGTTCTTATGGATGAGATTTGGACTCTTCAACTAATCCGGAGTTGCTTGAGTTATACATCGTTGATAGATCATTGTATCCTGGAGGGGACAAGTCAAGAGATATACTGCTGAATCAGTGTAGATTATGCTACAGTGGGTTTGAATCTCCTTAAGAGTGAAATATCTGCCCCTCCTCCGAGAAGAAGATTATTTTATTTTCTTTATTTTTTTATATTTTTAACCGTAATTTAATTATGGTATTATATTACACCAACACATACTATGACATATAAGATTAGAATGAAGATAAGTGGAACAAAGTAGGAGTGCTCTCGATAGAGAACAAGATGCAGGAATCGAAGCTAAGAAGATTTGAAAATGGGAAGAGGAGATATCTTATTGCGAAGGTGTGAGGTTGATTATGGATAATACAAGAAAGGTAGAGGTAGGTAAAAGAAATACAAGGTAAAGATGATTAGTTAAGTTATGACACCACTTTAACTTACTGATGACACGATCTTAAATAAGAGGTTATGGGGAACACTGACTGGGGTAGAGGTCAGCTATGACATTGAGAGTTGTCTTTTTTAATATTAGTAGTTGTAATATTATTCTGGAGTTGCATATTAATCCATTGTCACTATTTAGTATTTCTTGCACCTCAATTATCGATTATATGCCTTATCATACTTTCTTTAGCTTTTGATCTTGTCTTCTAATCTTTCTTTATTTTCTTTGTTTGAACTATTTTTACTTCAGCCAAGGATCTAACGAAAGTTGCCTCATTATCTCCCATAATAGAGATAAGACATGTAGGTACATATTAGCTTCCATAAAGTTACTTGTTGAATTACACAAAATATGTTATGATTATTATTATTATTACGATTTGATACATTGCAGTTATTATATTAGCAAATTAGATAAAAGCTAGCGTAGATTCCTTAATTGTGAATGTTCATAAATTTAATGATTTATTATATATTAAGTCATCTAAATATTGATGTGTTACAACTGAATTTGTATAGTTGTATTACATTTGAAAGTTAGATAATTCTAAAAGTAATTTAATAATCACAAATTTCACATATTTAAGAACTAAAATTACATGTTTCATACAAGGAAAAGGTGCAAAAGGAAATATTGAAGAGATTCAAATCAGACTTTTTCAAAACCTAATATATTAAGGATGCTATAATTTTTTATGATTTTTAAAGTTGTTTCATAAAAAATATAGTATATTTCTAACGATGTAAACTAAATTAATTATAACAGAATGTTTGAAACTCACGTATAATACTTATAATACATTTGTACTAAAAAAAATTTAGTTATACATTCACCATGTATATTGCAATGCGTCTTTAATACGTATAGTATATTGAATTCAAAATGTATTAAATTTGTGTTTATTTTTTTTCTCTTAGTAATGATGTTAAAAACGTATTGTACTTAAATTTGAAACATTTAAATGTTATTCAAGTTAGTTTATGCGCTACTATATTAAAATTGTATTTTAAAATATATTATATATGTATTTAGCTATTTTTTATTTTAAAAAAAGTTAAACTATCAACTGTAACAATAAAAATATACTATACTTGATAAATAAAGCTACATATTTAATTATATTATTTATGTAAATACCCCTTAACTAATCAATCTACTTATTCAGACTCATGAAAAAGATATACTAGCTGTTCAACTAATACCAAAAATCATAAAAGAGATTTTTTTTCATTATAATTCAGCAGGCCAAAATCCATATAAGAGAATAAAATTAGTGGTTAATGAAGAGGGTTTAGAATCTAGTTAAAGTTTGTAAATTTCAGCAGAGATAAAAAACACTAGATGATCTTGATAGATAGAGTTACCTGATATCTCTTGTTGATGTCAGGTGACAGGTATCTCATGAATTTAGTGGAGGTGTGCGAAATCTGGATCGAACATCACGATTATCAAAACCTAAGATCGTTATTAAAATATCAAAGACAACAACATCCCAAGTAACTTAAAATCTGGTAGATACTAAAACCCTGTTTCGCTATGAGAAATACTCTTTTTTTTTTCGATTTTTTTTTTACTTCATTCAGAAAATATTGTTTGGGCTCAAAAACTTCAAATACAATTTGAAGTTATGTTTGAAAAAGTGAAAACAAGTCTCCCTTATTTCACTTTTTTTCCAACTCCAACCTCACCTTTAAACTTAAAAAAGTCGTTCAAAAAGATATGACAAAACATAACTTCAATTTCAATTTATTTTTTTAATTTCATAAGAAAAATGTTTCACAAAAAAGAATAAAAATTTGAAAGACTTTTCTGCTCAAAAGTCATGTGCATGGACTAATATATGTATTTACATTATTCTCATTTACAATACTAAAAACATTTCACGTATCTTCTGGTGGCGGAGGGAGATTCAAATCAATCTCAATGCACTTAATTTTTCGCTTAATCTTGGCGGCCGCCATAGCCACAACATTTGCTGATTCAGTAGCCGCGATATGACTACGCTTCCGATTCACATTATTTGTCGAAATAGGGAAATTGGTTTTCGCTTTGGCACCACGAAGCTTAATTGCCGCGTTGTCATACATTTGAGCTGCCTCCTCCGCGGTGTCTTCGCCGCAATTGTACATTTTTGCTTGGGCAACATTTTTACTCTTGTAAATCAATAAAAAAAAAAAAGTTCTCTCTAGTCTCTCTTTATATATGTGATTCTTTTATTTATAGAAATTAATTTAATGTTCTATATAGGTATAGTAATAATGATATAAAAAAATTTGAACAAGTCATTAGCATTAGATAAACCTAAGATGAAAGAACTAGAAAAGTATATAATGTGTTGGGTCACATGTGACATGACATTATTATTATTATTAAGAAATATGATTTTTTTTTTAAACATGTCAAGTGTTGTCATATTAGTAATAAAGAATGTTAATATTGATCCTTATAAATGCCATAATTTTGATCGACGAGTCTCCCAGTGAAGTTGATGTCAAGATTAAGGTTTGACAACAAACCTGATATCTAAAGAGTTTATGTTTAATAAATGTTTGTAATAAATAGGAAATGTTATTTTTCAATTTGGGTTTAATGTTTTATTTCACCTTTTGGGGATTTTGTGGGAAAATACCAAATCAGGCAGTAATTATTTTTCTTCTCCTATCATAGAATTAAGTTATGAAAAAATATATAATTTTCTTAGGAGTAAATACATAATTACACCACTGATCTTATCCGAAATTTTCAAAAAGACACATAAACTTTAACTTCGACCTATTACCCCACGAATTTTCTTTATTTCGTTGCAAATACACCATTTTGACCCTCTACGTGTATACACGCGCCACAAGTGCGTGAAAAGGGAAAAATTGACTTTTTTGACCAATTAGAAACTTCCACGTATAAATAATTTAATATATAATTTATATTTGTTTTTTAAATTAATATTTATTTTTTAAAAAAATTATTTCATAACCCCTCCCTCCCCTCACCCCACCCCCGCAACCCCACTCATCCACCATTGTCTTCTTCCCCAACTTCTTCTTCATCACCATAACTCAACAACAACAACATCAATTACAACAACAACAACAACAACAACAACAACAATTAAAGCAACAACAACAACATCATCATCACCATAATTTTAAAAAGAAAATGTGATGTACAACCTCCATTTTAATGGAGCTTTAAGCTCCATTTTAATAGAGGAAACTGGACAGGAATGGGGAGGAGGTGTTGGACGAGGTGGGGGTGGGAAGATGGGGTGGGGTCATAAATAAAAATGGAGCTTAAAGCTCCATTAAAATGGAGATTGTACAAAAGCTTGAAGCTCCATTTTAATGGAGGAAACTGGACGCGCGCGCGCGCGGGGGGGGTTGTTGACCTGGACGCGTGGGGGGAGGGGGTGGGGGAAGAGGGGGGTGATAAATTAAATAAAAAGGAAAAAAATTATTAAAAAAACAAATAAAATATAAAATTAAAAATATTTGACATGTGGCAGCACCTGATTGGTCTGTGCATCCACTCTCTTTATTGTGAATGAGATTCAGCGAAAAATGGTGTATTTGCAACGAAATAAAGAAGAATCGTGAGGTAATAGGTCAAAGTTAAAGTTTAGGTATCTTTTTGCAAAACTCGGACAAGATCAGTGGTGTAATTATGTATTTGCTCTTTTTTTAGTCCATGTTAATTGAGTTATTAGATATGCCATATTCATTAAGAAAAAAACATATTTTAAGGCATAAATTATAGATTATTGTTTACTATTGTCTTTTTTATTATTTTCAAAATATTCTTCTATAAAATATAAAGTAGTGAAAAATTTCTTAAGAGGAAGAATAAATATGGAAAGAATTCTACCATTACATTGAGAAATTCAATTATTTTGAACTATAGAAAAGAATTCCAACAATTCACTAAGTATGGACTATACAAAGTATTTCTTTGAGATAGGAACAATTAATAATTATACTTTACGTAATACGTATGAACAAGAAAAAACCTTAAATTTCTATATCATTAGAATGAAGGAGCACATCTCTTTATATAGTTACAAGGAAAACTACAACAACAACAACAACAACAACAAACCCAGTGTATTCCCACATAGTGGGGTCTGGGGGTAAGATGTACGCAGTCCATACCACAACTTCAAGAGAAGTAGAAAGGTTGTTTCCGATAGTTACAAGGAAAACTATACATGAAAAATACTATACATTATAAGAACTATATATGGAAAATATAATTACAGAATAATCTAGACTAATTATATATAATCTACTTCATAATATATGAAAGATAATTACACTAAATATGGTAGGTAAATATTGTAATTGATGGCGATTAACACCCCTTCCCCCCTCAAACTGATAGTGGTCAACCAGAAGTTTGCCAATAAAGAACTGATGTCGTTTCTTTGTTTAGGACTTGGTGAAAAAATCTACCAGTTGATCTCTAGAAGAAACATGAGGAAGAGAAATAAGATCATCATTAAATTTTTTCCGAACAAAGTGACAGTTAATATCGATATACTTGGTTCATTCATGAAAAATAAGATTGGTGGTAATCTTTACGGAACTTTCATTGTCACAGTAAATGGGAGTGGGAGAGGAAAATTGAATGCCACAGCCAACAAACGACACAACCAAATCACTTCACTATAAGTAGTTGACATGGCACGTTATTTTGCCTCAGAGTGGATGATTTGGACACGGTTGCTTGCTTCATTGACTTTTAAGATAGCAAGGAGTTGCCAAGAAACACAAATACCCAGTGTTCGAACGACGAGTGTCAAGGCACCCACCATAATTAGCATCTGAGAAGGCATGCAAGAGAGTAGGTGAGTCATAACTATAATGCAATCCCATAGTTGTGGTTGATCAAAGATAACGAAGAAAGCAATGAATAGCCCTAAGATGAATCCATCGAGATTCAGACACAAACTGACTAAGAATATAAACTACATAAGCAATGCCATGTCTAGTGGTTGTTAAGTAGAACAAGCTCCCAACAAGGCGTCTCTAAAAAGTCGGGTCTGAGAGAGGTTCCCCATCAGTCTTAGAATAATGAGTGTTCAGCTCCATGAGTGTATCACAGTCAAGTGAGCCATGTATAAAATTTCTTTGGTATACTTCCATTGGCAGAGAAAATAGCCACCAACATTATAAGATATTTCAAGACCAAGGAAATAAGATGTATGCCCCAAGTCCTTCATTTGAAATGAATATTGTAACATACCTTTAAGCTGCAAAATACCTTTTATATCATCCCCAGTTACCAAGAGATCATCGACATATATTAGCACAAAAATCATCCCTCGTGGTGAGGAAGAGATAAACAGAGAATAGTCATTATGACTTTGTCGATAGCCACCTTGCAAAAGAACAAACTTCAACTTGGAGAACCAAGCATGCGGACTTTGATTCAAGCCATAAATAGCCTTCCACAATTTGCATACCATAGATTGGGAAGTGGAGAAGCCAGGAGAAGGCTTCATAAATACAATCTCGGATAACTCACCATTAAGAAAGGCATTAGTGACGTCCATCTGCGAGCTGTCCTATTGTCGTACTGCCACAATAGACAGTAATATACAACAGTAGTCATTTTAACCACGGGAGCAAAAGTTTCCTCATAATTGATCTCATACTCTTGATTGAAGCCTTGCGCCACCAAGTGCACTTTATATTGATCCAATGTGTCATCGGACTTTTACTTCAGAGTATAGACTCATTTACCCCCAACCAAAGTTTGATCTGATGGTGCCGGAACTAGATCCCATGTATGATTTCGGGCCAGTGCATCAAGTTCAGTTGCATAGCAAGGGTCCATTCTTTACTGTCAGCCACCTGTTTGTACGATCTAGGAATAGAGATATGATCAAGTGAAGACAAAAAAGATAGGCGGGAAGGGGGTTTACTAACCCGACCAAATTTAGTAGTGACTACACTATGTAGTGGTTAATATTATATGGAATAATAAAACCTCGTGATTAATATGGAGAGAAAGATATATATAAAAAATTCAATCTATGAAAATGAGTCTATGTGATAATCGCATAATCAGGTTCGAGAGTACATAATAATAAGTAAGCAGTTAGTAAGTGAGAAGTGATGAATTATATCAAGAGTAAAGGATTAAAAGTTTAATTAGTATTTAAATTGTACATATCTGAATATCCGCATGGAAATTTGTCTGTACTTTATTTCCTAATGTCATGTGCATATTTCCCAAAAAAATCATAAAATTAAGTTATAAAAATAATATACTTTTGGTATGTTATGAATTGTTAGGATATAACATATTCAATAAGAAAAAAATATATTTAAGGACATAAATTAAAGATTATTATTTACTATTATCTTTTTAATTATTCTCATACTATTCTTCTAGAAGATATAAGTTAGGTAAGAATTTCATTAAAATAAAGTATAAATATGAAAAGATTCTAACACTATATTGAAGAATTTACTTATTTTGAACTGTAAAAAAAGCTCAAATAATTCTCTTAATATGAATTATATAGAGTACTTCTTTGAGATAGGAACAAATAATAACTATACTGGATAATAGTAAATGGCATATCATATTCATATCTTTATATAAAATTGATTTGAATACCAAGTATTAGAATAAACCTAAACATTATTGAATTAGAAGAACTGTATTGAGAAACAAAAGATCAGTTTCAAGAAAATACCAAATTACATCTCAACCCCTTCACGCATCCAACGGTGTGACCTAGTGATCAATGAAGAGGATATTGAAAACCTAAGATCTCAGTTTCAAATCCCACAGCAAAATTTCACTAGGGACAAAAAATATTAAATAAATATTTTATTTGTTGAGATGCGCGAAAGTTGGTCTGAACATCATAATAATCAAAAAAAGAATAAGAGATTCAGAAAAGGAAAAAATAATCTGCGACTCTATACCTAGTAACCCCAAAATCATTAAAGTATTAACCACTCGACAACAAATTTTGAAGCTCCAATAAATCTGAATTCACACAGAAATATCTCACTTAAAAATAAAACGCACCCCAACAAAATGACCCAAAACTCTATGCCTAGTAAAATTCAAACTCAAACTCAAACTCAAAACCTCAAAAACCAAAACTCCATGCCTAGTAAAATTCAAACTCAAACTCAAAACCTCAAAAATATTTATCACTTCATGACAATCTAATGAATAGGAAATGTTAAAAGAGAGAAAAAGAGTGACAGAATGTTAAAAGAGAGAAAAAGAGTAACAGAATACAATACAGTTTTTATCCAAAGGCTTTCTCATTCATATCAATCTGATTAAATGCCCAAGTATTAGAACTAAGGTTACATTTTAATTAAACACAAATATCAACTAAAAATCTACAAACATAAATTAAACATGCTTGCATGCAAATTCTCCAATTAACAACCCCAACAATTTTTCAAAACTATAACAAATGAATTTTCACATGTCTTCGGCCTCCGGTGGCGGAGGGAGATTCAGATCAATCTCAATGCGCTTAGGTTTTTGCTCAACATTGATAATCCATGATGACTCTGAAACAACACTTCCATCGCCACTGATGTTGGTCTGACTGCGAGTCCGATTCATTTCTTCCTTTGGAATAAGAAAATTAGTCTTGTCTTTGAAACCGCGAAACTTAATTGATGCCCTATCATACGCTAGCGCCGCCTCCTTCCTTGTCTTAAATGTACCTAACCAACCATTGGATCCTCTCTTCCTTACTCCTCGATAATGCACCTCCTCCGCTACTTCTCCATCAACATTCTCCTCCCTCCCCGCCGCCGCGGCCTCCACTAATCCTCCATTCATTTTAGAATGTTTGTAGATTATATTTCTATGAATAGTAATAAGAAGAAGAAGAATTTTGAACAAGTGATGAGAGAAAGTGTAGGGGGGGAGTTGCTTAAATAGGGGAGGGGGAGGGGAAGCAAACAAAAGTACAGTCAATGGAAGAGTTTTTGACTTGACTGATGTAATTATGAGGCCCATTATAATTAGTATATTTTTTTCTTAATCAAGTCAAAGTTTTGTGATTTTAGTAATCTCAAATATTTATGAATGTTAATATTGGTCCATATGATTTTAGTTAAATACATTTTTACAAATAGTGTTCCTTCTGTTTTCATTTGTGTGGCATATATGTTTGCTTTTCGAGATTTAAACAAGTTTGATCATGATTTTGGACATGAAATCTTTAAGAAAAATTAAAATAAAGGTTATATATTATGAAAACTACGTAAAAAGTACTATAAATCATAATAATTGACTATTCAAAATATTTGAAACATATATGAAAAATTAAGATCAAACATAAACATATTTGAATCACGACCAAAATATGCTACATATATTGAGACGAATATAGTAATAATTAAGAATCAAAAATATATATTGTAAAAGATATAATTGTTGGAATTATTTATGTTTTGCATTGTTGTTTGAAATTAGGGTGATACAAGGGGCTTGTGCATTAACATTTAGATTAGGACATTGTTTAGAGATTCATAGTAATTTAAGTTGTAGTGATGTTTCACTACGGATTAACTTTTAGTTCATTTTTTTATTTGTCTTTGAGAATTGTGATTGATGTTTGAGTCAACGAATGCATGCTGAGTTGTCATGGTAGATGTTATTTGTAAATGACATATATAATTTTGATCATTGAATCTCACAATAGAATTAATGTCAGATTAAGATTTGACAATAAACCTGAATTCTAGAGAGTTTACGCTTAATGGGACCGGGACAAAATACTTGAAGGACAAGTTTAATGAAGTAACATATGAGGATGATGTGGAGTTGATGCTTGATATACATGTGCCATGTAGAAGAAATAAAGTTCCAAGTATTTTAGGTTTATTATTTGCAGTAATAGAAAAACTAGTCACGGATACACATATTGTACCAGCGTAATGAGTATGAAATGTAGGTTCGCATATGGAGTTTCTGCAATTAGAAGGTATTACCAAAACTTAAAAGGCAATTCTTCAAAGCAGTGATCAGACTGACTATATGTTGTACGAAGCAGAATATTGGGCCAGTCAAAAACTCTCACGTTCAGAAGTTGAAAGTTGCGGAAATAAAGATGGATGTGTGAGCATAGTATGAGAGATAAGATTAGAAATTAAGATAAGTGGGACAAGGTAGGAGTGACCTTGATAGAGGACAAACGCAAGAACTGGAGCTAAGATGATTCGAGCATGTGAAGAGGGAGATATCTTAGTGTGAAGATGTGAGGTTGATTGTGGATGGTTACAAAAGAGGTTGAAGTTGTTCACAAAAGAGGTAGACGTTGTTCGAAGAGATACAGGACAAAGGTGATGAGATAGAATATGACACAACTTCAACTTACTGAGGACACGACCTTAAATAAAAGGTTATGAAGGACATTGACTACGATTCAGGTTAGTTATGACGTTGAGAGTTGTGTATTTCTTTGGTCATATTAGTAGTCGTGATATTACTCTAGACTTGCATATTTATTCATTGTTACTATTTAGTGTTTCTTGCATTTTAATTATCGGTTATTTTGTTGTAGTATATGTTTCTTTTATCTTTTTTAAATATGCTATGCTGCTTTCTTTAACATTTTATCTTGGCATCTAATTCTCATTATGTTTTTGTTTGAACTACTTTTACTTGAGCCGAGGATCTAGTGAAAGTAGCTACACATTAGCCTCTGTTATTTCTCTCATATGTCTTGAAAAAACTCCTTTTGCCTCTTCAAAGCAATACAATTCATTTGTCACGAACACACACAAGAAATGTTTTCCAAAACGTATTCGGGTGCCCATATCCCCCAACAATAAAACGAAAAATCGCAAACAAATCTTCAATTTCGGCTGCTTCATTCATATGTCTTAAAAAAAAATTGTCCGCCTCTCCAAAGCAACACAATTCATTTAATAAATCACGACAAATGCACCCAAGAAGCAAGTTACATATCAATCAGCATATGCTCAGGCGGACTAGGTTCAGTTTGAAAGTTAAGTATTAGAATTTGTTCTATGTTGCACGTTGCATACCCTTAATCTTGGGAGTGAAGGCAGTTTTTGTTATGAACGGACAGGAATAAGTAATAACACAAGTAAAAGAAAAACAAGAAGAACATACAGATTTACGTGGAAACCCTTGACGGAAAAAATCACGGGCAGAGGTAGAGGAAATTCACTATAATGGAGAGGAGTATACAAGGAGGAGACGAAAGTCTCACCCACTAAACGCACTTATATAATACGTGCGTACAAACCATAGACCCCACAAAAAATCACAAACATGGATCATACCATCAACTTTTTAGGACGGATGAACAAAATTTGAGTCACAAATTCTTAACAGTTTTTGTGTGAGTTAACCTTTAAACCAGTGTATAGGTAAATGAAAGCTAAATAGATAGTGTTTTGCTGCCTCTATAGCCTCGTAGTATGCTTATATTATTGGTGGGGAAAAGAACAATTTATTTACCATTTTGAATTCCACAAATTATCCAATCAACCACATCATGTTTTGTAGGGATCGTATCGTCCTCAAGTTAGAGAATTTAGAAAAATTTTGAACTCATTATCCATTGACATTAAATGGTAATAATAATGGCTTTCTCCAAGTCTTGTTTACAATTTTCCTTTGTTCAAATGAATCAATACATTTGTTTTCAATTAAAGAAGCACTCACAATTTTCCATTTTTAATGAATGCACTCTGATAAAGTATTTTTAATCAGGTCATAGATGAAGTGGTGGCTGGATATAAGAACTAGCGGACATCACCGGAACAATATCAGCACGAGTATAAAGTACAGCAACACCAATATGCAATAATTTCTATCAAACATGTGAAAGCTGGCCATCAGTTTTTTGTTATTGCAGCCAAATACTACGAAGTCTCTGTTCGAACCTTCTCAAGTGCATACCGTGACAATTTCGGTAATATTTATAGGGTGTGCGGCTCACTCACTTTTGATATATAATCAATAATTTAGTAGTTATAAATTTCGCTGACATGAAATTTTGCGAACGTTATTTTAATTTGTAGGAACTCCTTGATGTGATAGAAGAGAGTGAGGACGATTACAATGATATAGGATTTGCCAAATCTACTTTCAAGAAAATGCTGACATCTTCCGAGCATACACAGTTGTTCAGCTGAGATATTGAGCCGTCCATTTCCAGACAAGGGCGTCTAAATAAAATTAGTGGCTTAAAACCAAATTTTAATAGGAGGTGTTACATATATAAATATAATACAAAAATACTACTATAATAATTTAGAGTTGTCTTATTTGTTCTTGCTTGTTTCGATATAGTATTTTTAAAAGAAACTTAATTTTAATTCACATATTAATATGATTATTAATAAAAGTAAGGATTATTTCTTGTTAATAAGATGTTAGTCATGTGTTTACAATGCATTAACTTGGATGTTGTTGTTAAATATTATTTATTAATATAAAGTTTGAGTTGTTTAGTTCAAAATTCTAAAATATTTCTTGTAAAAATGAGAGAACTTTTTCTCATTTTTTTTATTATTACCATTATTACTTTTTCGATATTCAAAAAAAAAATGTATTTCACAATCTTCATTATTATTTTAAGTTAAGTTGAAATTATAGAGTTTACTATTAATCGGTTGGCTTGAAATTATTCCAACTTTTGGCCCAGACAACAACAAGAAGAACACACTTCTCGTCCAAGAACACCAACACTTAGAACACATTTTTTTTTATTTTTTTACTAATCAAGCCCAAGATTGTTCTTGTGGGAACAAAAAATCAGTCTTTCTTAGCTCTGATACCAAATAATACCCAATGGTCTAAAGAAGACTCAAAACAGTCCACAATTGAACAAAAATAATCCACAAGAACAAGACACCAAACGGCAATAACAAACACAAACAAAAGTCAAACGATTACAATAGATAAAAAGGGATAGATAGATTGACAAATGAGTGTATAAACTCCAAGAACCCTAAGATGTATCAAACCTAAGGACCCTTACAGTCTACACAAACTATCACCAATCTCCTACGTAGACACAAAAGGGTCGTTACCTCCTCTAGCACCAACGTTTCAAGCCAACAATTGCAACACAAGTGATATCCACACTTGGTGCCCTCGTTTCAGTTTGGTGGTCACTCCAAGTCCTACAACTAAAGGTGTTACACTCCACACACTAGAGAGAGTTTGTTACAATATTTTAAAGTCTTACATCAATAATCAACTAAAGAGAAAATACCCAATAAGGAACTGCATATAGTCTAGTTTATTACATGGCAAAATGCCCAAGACACTCTTAATGACAAAGGGGCGGCCTTGGTGTGTTGGAAGACAAGATGAAATGGACAAAACACCCTTAATGAGGTGCGTCCTTGGTGTGTTTCGGTCTTCTCATAGTGAAATAGCTAAAACTCCTATAATGAGTCCTAACACTCCAAAGATGCCTTCTTCAAGCTTCAAAAACCTTGAGCTATTAAGTGAGCTCCAAAACCGTGAGTTCTCAAGTCTTTAATGCTCCAAGCAATCTTTCACACACGGTCTTGCTTAATGGCATGCTCAAAACCGGTCCTTCAGCTTGCTCTTGTGTCCTCGAGGTGACCAAGTCTTGAGTCTCTATGTGTCGACCTCTAAAGTTGTCATCAAAGGCTAAGTTGGCCATTTGGCTCGTATCAACATGAATGTACTTTTCTCATTTTTTTCCCATTACATTAATTTGGCATATAATTTTGTTTATCTCTTTTATAATTTTGTTTATCTCATTTACACAATTTTTTTTTAACTTTAACCCCCCACACACAAAATACTGTACAATTTCTCAATTTCAATTCTTAATGAAAAATAATTTAAAACGCAAACCATAAATTTTAAAAAATAAATTGTTTATGCTATTATACATATAGTGATATATAGTAGAAACACTAGGGGTTATATTTATCCCTAATACATGCATAGTAAAGTGACATACATAGTATATAAAAGAGTCCGGAGTCAAAAGGATTTTTTTTTATAAAAAATATCAAAGAGGATAATTAATTTGAAAAAAAAAAAAAAACGGACGAAATGCGTGTGTTAGAGCTACTTGTAAGTTGTGTATCAGAGCGACTTGAAAGTCGCGTACGAACGAGCGACTTGCACAGTCACCAACGACTTGTAAGTCGCACAGTAACCAGCGACTTGTAAGTCGCACACTCAGCAGCGACTTGCATGGAATGTCAACTCACAACATGCAAAGTGAAGCATGTGAGCTGCATGTTCTAAGTGTAGTAAGGTATGGAAATGCAAAGTTCTGTGAGTTTAAATCAATTGCACCATAACCACATTATATATTCATTTTGTTTTAAATTATGTATTCGTCTCTATTACTATTATGTATTTTCTTCTTCTCAATTTATGTGACATCGGTTGACTTAACTTGATGCTTAAAAAACATGAAAGACATTTAAAACTTATACCCTAAAACAATCCTTAGATATTTGTGTGACTGTAAATAATTTTATCAATGATAAAATGAGAATTTTAACATAAATTGTTCCTAATTATGGTAAAGGTTAAATTCTTTTTAGACTGACTAAAAAGAAAAAAGTGCCACATAAAATGAGACGAATAAAGTATATTGATGTGATAACTTATCCCATCACTATGGTGTAAATGGTGGGATAAGTTATCCCGGTATTAACCAATACCTCCAACCAAACATGGGATAAAATAATCTTTCATTTTATCCCGAAACTACTTATCCCTTTTTCTTTTTTTGGTAAAATATAAGTGCATTAAATAAAAGTAATGAGGTTTTTACAAAGCAAGGCCTAGTCAGGCACAAAAATATAACAGTTAGGAATTGCATTCCCGTTACTACCTACAGAGCGGGAGAAAGATTTTCCCTTAAAGTCCTCTTATAAAACTACTCCTACACTAGCTGGTGGAGTTGTAAAAACATGTAATTTGTCAAAAAGGTTCAGCTCTGAGCCCTGCTTTGCCATCAAATCCGCTACTCTATTCTGCTCCCGTAGGTGTGGTAGACCGGAGGATTTCCCAAGATTCTTAGTAAAGATCTGCATACATAAACAACTGAATCATAAAGCATGTTTCCATGGTGCAGCATGTTAATTATTTCCATAGAGTCAATGCAAACTTCTAAGGGTTTAAGATTTTAATCAAAGGCTAGTTGGAGGCCATCCTTAAGAGCCAAGAGCTCTATGAGATTGTTAGTGGCATGGGTGAAACTTTTGCTAAAACCTATCACCCAGTCTCCTCTGCTATTTCTAATGACCCCTCCAACCCACCTCTACCAGGGTTACCAAGGCATGACCCATCAGTATTTAGTTTGAAGGAGTTGGAGGCAGGGGGGAGCCATTTTATAGTGATACTGATTTTCTTAGGAGGTTCATTAACATTGCCCAGGTGGTGATACTCAACAGCTTCAGCATGAGGTATGTTGAAGCAAGGGTGAGAGTTAATGTTTTAAAAATTGTTTGCATTTCTATTTTTCCAAAAATACCATAAGGAAAAGGGTAGAAGGGTACCTCAAGGAGTGGTATTAGAACCCTGAGCTGAGATAAGAATTCCTCCATATCCCTGTTGATTGCTCTCAGGGCTTCTAGAGCATTCAACCTCTTTACCCTCTCCAGAGTTAGGTGGAGGAAGGTTGTGATCAGTGTTGGTGTTTGATTCAAGCTGGGAGGAGCTTGGTGTTCCCCAGTGAAAGGTGCAAAAGTTGGTCCCAGAAACATCAGATCTGGGTTGTGTAGTGGGAAGAAAGGGAGACTCAGACTGAGATGGTTGATGATGTTGGCCAGTGATTCCGTGGTCAACTCCTCCTGGTATGGTGAGTTGATCACTTGGAACAGGGTGGCCATCCAGACATTAGACCCATATGTTTGTAGGCCTTGGTTCAGGCTTACCATGGCCAACTGAGCAAGGTACTGGGGGTCCTGAATGAGAATAGTGATTTATCTCCCCCCCCCCCCCCCCCCCCCCTCTTCGAGGTGAAGGGGAACAGTTTGGTTGGATAAACATATCTCCAACCAAGAAGTTAGTTAATGATCCAGGGCCAGTAGAGTTGCGGTGAAGGTGATTTGGTCGGAGCTTGGGGAGTTTATTATTGCTTTCTTGTGAAAGCTTAGTCATGTTCTCCTTAGTGTATATAAAGTGGGGAGAGCTGAGAGAAGGCAACTGAGAGATTTTAGTATGGGAAAAACCACCAGCATTAAATTCAATATCCACATTTTGGACATTCTCAGTCAAATCACTGCGGGGAGTGGAAGAGTTCCCCACCGTCACTGGTGTAGGCTCATGATTGCCTAAATCCAATTGGTACACAGGGCCCCCACAGTAAGGGGCTTCTTTTTTTTTTAATTCCCATTTGCAAGGAAGGGGAATTATTTTTAAAAAAAGAGAGAATTGGAGAAATATGGTTGGATTTGTTAGGGCCCAAATTGGACTTATAATGAGACCTAGAAGAACTAGGGGTATTGGGCCTCCAGCCTATTGAGCCGTTTGTTTGGCCCCCTATAGCAGACGAAAGTTGGGCTTATTTATTTTTAGGCTCAGTATCCAATCTTCTAGGGGCACTGTCCTTTGTGGACTTGAATTTGGACGCTTCACCTTGAGCCAACCCAACATTTGAGAGTCCAGATGACTAAGGAAATGGGGGCTTTCCCAGCGTTGCCTCCGGCATCCTAAGGTTCAAAAACTTACCTGACACCACATCGAAGGTCTTTACCTTAATGATGGGTGATTCTTTAGATGATGCTTGTTGGTTTCTTGGCGTCGATTTCTTCTTTTTGGTAAAGCAGACCGTTTTCCAATTCAGTGCATTGTTCTCCATCACCTTCTTTTCCTCCGAGATTGAGTTTGTGGCCTGTGGCGTTGCTGTATCACCGTTGTGTTCAGATTGATTTGTTCAGATCGGGAATGAGAAAATGGTCGTCGAGTGGCCAAGGCGAGCCCTCTCTTTCATAGAAGAAAGTTGGGCATGGTGGTTTATTGAGATTGAGGTTGCTACTGGTGTGTCCAGGGGGATCTAGACATAGATCCTAGCGTATCTACCCCTTAGCGCTATTGAGGTACATGCTCAACCTTCAACAATTGCCCTATTTTCCTTCCGATCCTTTAAAGAATGGAGGCATCATATAGTTCAGTAGGCAAATGGGGAAGTCTGATCCAGATTGCGGTTGAGTCCACCTTTGACTCACTGGAAACAAAATTGGGTTCCCACTTCCTAACTGAGATGAAGCATCCCGCGATGAACCAAGGTCCTCCATGGAGGATTGTGGATTGACTCTCCGAACTGGCTAGTTTAACGGTAAAGAAGCCCATCCCTAGGTCGATAAGACACAATGGTTCTGAGAGTTTCCACAGATCTTCCAATTTCCTTTTAAGGTATTGGTGGTTAAACTTTGATTTGACTATTTTTATAATAGCGAAGTGGATCCAAGGTACATATAATCTGTGCTTGTCTTCCTCCGAAAGAAGAATTTCATTCTTGGTTGGTGCCGGATCCTTGTCGTTGATGGATTCTCTAGGTTCCGACTGAGTATAAGGGGTTAAGATTTTCCCCGTTGCTTTGTCCCTATAAGAGGGAATAGCATCAGCCATAAGAATTTCCTTAGGGGAATCTATTATTGGGGGGTTTGGGAGTAGGGGTGGTGTCAAAGTGGTATCCATGGCGGAGTCGGTGCCAATAGTGTAAAAGAGGGGTAGAGAGAGGATGATCTTTCTCTCTCTTTTGAGAATAAAATATTAAGACTACTTATTCCTTATATCTCACACCAAACGACACCTAAAACATGCACAGAAAAATGACACATAGTGGGTGTGTTTGGTATGAAGAAAAATATTTTCTGAAAAATGTTTTTCAATTTTCTCATGTTTGGTTAGCTTAAAGGTTTTGAAAAATATTTATCAAATTAATGTATTTTCCTCAAATCTAAGGAAAATGACTTCCCCTGAAAAATAAATAAGGAAAACATTTTTCAAAACTCTCTTTCAACCTCACTCTTAAGTTGAAATATTCATACAACTCTCAAAATCACTCATCCCTACTCCGAACCCCAAATCCCCTACCTCCATCCCACCTCTACCACCCTATCCAAACAAAAAATTACAAATTATTTTTTTACCTCATCCCCCTACCCAAAACCTAAACCCCTACTCCCCCCTCCCCTTTCTACCACCCCTCCCCAAAAAAATATTTAATTTTTTTTAAAAAAATTTAAACTTTTTCTTAGCCCCCCACCCCAACCTTACCAACCCCTTCCTTCCTCCAAAAAAATTTAAGTCTTTTAAATTTACTTTTGAAAAATTTTAAATTTTTTCTTACCGACTCCACCCTCATTCCCCTACCCCGACCCCGACCCCTACCACCCCCATTCAAAAAAATTATTTCAAATTTTATTCTCACCTTATCCCCTAACCCGAAACTCAAAACCTTACTCCCTTAAAAAAATATTTAATTTTTTCAAAAAAAAATAATTTTTTTCTTTTCCTCCGCACCCTACCCCTACCAACCTCCCCCTTCCAAAAAAATTATTTTTTTCTTACCCCCCCCCCCCCCCCCCCCCTAAAAAAATTAATTTATTTTTTTAAAAAAATTACCCCGCCCTTACTACTTCTTTTGACAACCTCAACTCCTACTTATCAACCTCCCCCCCTACAAAAATTATTTTTTAAAATAAGTTTAATATTTTTTCTCATCCCGCCCTTCTCATCCTATTCGGTCTTATTATTTTTGTTAAATATATGCAACTACTTTAAGAAAATATATACTTACCCAATTTGCATATCGAACACAAGAATGTACGTAAAAAACTACTTATTTTTCTAGAAAATATTTTTCCTCCCTCATATCGAACACACCCTAAAACGTATTTTTCAAGGTTAAAAATAATTTTCTAAAATGTATTTTTACTATTTTGCAAAACATTAAAAAGGTATTTTCTGAAAAATATTTTTTCATTCACCAACCAAACACTAGAAAACATTTTTCAGAAAATATTTTCTATCTACCAATCAAACATAAGAAAACAAGTAAGAAACCAACTTATTTTTCAGAAAAATAGTTTTTAGAAAAATATTTTCCATAGAAAACATTTTCCTTTCATACTAAAAACATCCATTATATGGTAAAATATTTGACATTCTAGAATATTCTAGAGACATAGTATGTAGGTCCCGCTTCTTATATTTTTTATGATACACACTATATGGAGTGGACCACTACAAAATCGCATCAATTGCGTAACGCCGAATTGTTATACTAGTGTATGATTTTGTGGTCCCACAACAAAGTGAATCAACTATGGGATTGATTCTCAAATATTCCCAACATGCAAGTATGTCCCCCTCTTTATTTTGTTGTGATTAAATAAGTACTATGGCCTACTAGTTCCATGCAAAAATTAAATATCTACGTCCAAGAAAGAGCTCCATGCATGCAAAATCTAAAGGGGTTGTTTCATTTATGTGATAATAAATACATAAATTATTTTTTTCCTTATTTGGTTGAATGTTTTTCTTCTTCTTTTTTTCCGGTTCTTATATTAAATTAACAATTCTAAGATTAGGTGTATCACAATTATGATATAATTGAGAATTTAATAACTCAATTAATTAGTTGGCTATTTGAATTTATTTAGTTCTTCACCTTGTAATTTCTTTCCTTATTTTTTCATTCACGGACTCTAATTTTAACTAAAAACAATTATGGTACTATGTTTTTATATCACTTTCAATGTGGGAGAACAACTCCGAAATTACCTCTCGATGGTAAATAGAGTCATTATTATAATTTTTTGTACATCATTAAAAATAGAAACATAAATTATTTTTTAGGATTCAATGTGAGGATTACATGATTTTAAGATCACAAAACTTAATGATTTACACGTATAATTAATAGCAACAACCTAGTCAAGAAACGTACTTGAATTGTCCATACCTTTCTTTGTGATTGAAATTAATCGAAAGCACTTGATTTTATTGTATCTTGAGGGAAAAAAAATCAGTTTCTCTCCCTTTTACTTATTGCGCTCTTTTAAAAAGGCCTGTTGGAGTTAACTCTATTTAAGGGCAGAGTAATTATCAAAAATAGCTTCTATTCAACCAATATATTATTATTATTATTATTATTATTATTATTATTATTATTATTATTATTATTATTATTTGTAACAATAACAACATACTCGATTATTTCTATCCAATGGGATTCGGGAAGGATAGAGTATATACAGTCAATATCACTATCTCATTGGTGATGTAGAGAAGATTTTTTCAATAGCCCCTCAGCCAAGACAAAATACAGTTCAGAAAAAGATATAAAAAGAGTGACAACAAATAGTAGCAGAATAATACTACCACAAAATACTATAAGCGATCTGCTGAAAAAACATATATTAACAAGATCGAGGTCTAAAAACAAAAAACTTTTAGCATATCACTACGAATACTAATTAATAAGGATCTCTCCTATCTACTAGTATAAATGCACTCGACCTCGTAACCATCAACCCTAATCCACATTTTATACACCTTTCTATCTAAGGTCATGTCCTCGGTAAGCTGCTACCGCCCATATCCTGTCTAATCACCTCTTTCTAATATTTCTTCAGTCTAAGTTACCTTTTCTGAATCCATCCATAAACAACTTCTTGCACATTTGTACTAGGCATTTGTGTATCTTCTCATCATATAAACAATAACAACAACAAAATCGTGCAATAACTGAAGCACTTAGAAAAAAGATTATGATAGAATCAAAAGCAAGACATTACAAAAACAAGACTAATACTACGATAAATACTACCAAGCCTTAATCTGTCGAAAAGCCAGAGATAACAATTCCATTGATTTTAATCTAATCAAATTAGAATGCCGATGTTTTGTAGTCGTACGTATATAATCCACTACCTACTAGCCTTTTATTAAGTTGAAATCGTGTTATGTCTTTGACTAATAACTTTTTCTCAATACTTTTTAGGTCTCTACTTCTACTTTTCCTTGTACCCATTATATTCAATCTCTTGAACATTTTCAGTGGGGTATCTGCATATTTCCTTTCACATACTCAAAGCATCTCTGCTTCACTAATTCCCTTATTTTATTCATTATGAAAGTCACTTTCACATTGGAATATTTTTAATCTTATTGCTCTTAATATGTTCGGCTTTACTGTATGGGATGGAGTGTTGGTCTGTTAAGAAGATCTACATCCAGCAGATGAAGGTGGTGGAGATGAGAATGCTTCGGAGATCTGTGGATGTACTAGAAAAGATAGGATTAGAAATGAGGTTATTCGAAATAAGGTGAGAGTCACTTCGGTGGAAGCCAAGATGAGGGAAGCAAGGTTGAGATGGTTCGATCATGTTATGCGGAGAAACATGGATGCCCCAGTGCAGAAGTGTGAGAGATTGGCTAGGGATGGTTTCCAACGAGGTAGAGGTAGACCAAAGAAATATTGAAGGGAAGTGATTAGACATGACATGAAGCAGCTTCAGCTTACCGAGGACATGATCCTGAATAGGAAGTTGTAGAGGAGGTGAATTAGAGTAGAAGGTTAGTCTGAGTTAGGATGTTGTGTGTTTTGGTGTATACTTAAAGTATCTTGCTTTGGGTATTATTGAGTATGTTAATTTCTAGTATATCTTCTTGTTTTATTACTATTCCTTATCTTATTTTAGATTTCTTTATTTTTAGCCGAGGGTTTATCAGAAACTGTCTCTTTATCTCACATTGGAGGTAGTGACATGAACTATGTACACATACATTCCTCGAACCCCACTTGGTGGGAATATATCGGTATATTGTTGTTGTTGATCTTAATATGTCCGTAAATACTTCTCACATATTCTCATTTCTTAAATGTTATTAACTGTCCAACACACTGCCCCATATAATAAAGTTGTCTAAACACTGTTCTACAAACTAGTTTACAAAATTAATTAAGGAAAATTCTATTGTAAACAAATGCACACAGGAGGATAATAGTGATGTGTGTGAATTTTGTTGTAAAATATGTTCCATGAACATATAAAAATATATGAAGAAGAATATAAAGATGAAGAGTTGACAATATAAACATTGAACACAAAATTATGAGGCTTGAAATATGCGTGAAATACTTTCCTAAAAATGATATTTATTTCCTCTCTTCTGCGAGATTGCTATGGGATTTAACGCACATAGTTTTAGTGGATATGACAAACCTTTATATTTCTGCACCAAACAAATAGTAAAGATAATCCTATTGGAAAGCAAGAATTCTAATACTTAATTTTTTGTGGGGAAGAAAAAGTTTATTTTTAGAGAGTTGAGAAGAAAGAAAAATTCTCCTCCAAAACAATCCTTGAAGAGTTTATATAGCTAAACTTTTAACCAACATAAGAGATATATGCTCTCAACAAAAGACATATCTTTTCAATAAAAGTCACACCCTTTCATTAAAAAACAACTCTTCATTAAAAATGACACATCTTAAATATTAAAAAGACACATTTTCTCCAAAAGACACCTCTTTATAAAATACATTTAGTAATTTTATTTAAATAAATATTCAACAGATCTTTATAATTTTGATTAGTTTGTAAAAAAAGTTAGATAAATACGAGTAATTAAATAATGCTAAAAATTATTGTTAAAAAATTTAGGCAATAAAACTAAGCTTTTTTCTTTTCATATAATGAAATATATATGTATTCTCTCTTATATTATAGAGCGAGTTAAGTGAAGTCGACATGGCTGCTTCAGCTGTTTTAACTGTAGTTTTACTATATTATTCCCAATTAATTGTTATAAGTTATTTATGTATTAAAATATTAATAACATTTAATTAAAAAATTAAAATAGACATTTATGACATGTCTGTTTCAGATGCTTCAATCGTAATTTTACTATAACATTCCTAATTAATTATTGTATTCATAATTAAATATTATAAGTCACTTACATATTAAAAAATTAATAATTTATTTAGAAAAAAAGTAAAATAAACATTTAAGACTGTTTCAATCGTAGTTTTAATATACCACCATTAATTAATTATTATATATATATATTTTATAGTAATTTTGTTATGTCGCTTCTAATTAGTTATTACAAGTTACTTAAGACATGTGTGTTTCATTGCTTTCATCGTGATTTTACTATATTACCCCTAATTAAATATTATGATCGTCTAAACATTGAAAAATTGATAATATTTCATTAAAAAAAAAGGTAAAAAAGACATAAAAAGATATGTCAATATAAAAAAAATTGACTGACTATCGAAATTATATTAATACACATAAGTTGAGTTGAGATAGAGCAAGACATAAAATAACATATATTATTTGAAAATGAAATAAAAAGTAATATAAATCACAATAATTAAGAACTTAATATAAAAGTATATTCATGTAAAAAAAATTGATTGATTGTCGAAATTTTATCTGTGTCACATAAATTGAGACAGAGAAATATTCATAAGTATTGAAAAATAATGTAAATCACATAATTAACAAATTAAGAAATTTAAAAATATAAAATATTTGACTGACTTTCGAAATTATATCAGCATCATTTAAATTGAAATACAAAAAAAAATTATAAATTACAATAATTAAAAATATAAATTATTTTAATAATTAAAATTAAAATTTTAAAATAATATATATTGGGAAATTTGACTACATCGAGTATATACAGTATATTAAAATATTAATAAAAGTTGATATAATTTGAATTTTGGAAATTTGACTTAGTATTTTGAAATAAGGCAGTATTGGAGTTTATGACAGGTTAAATCAACGATGAAATTATTTTGAAAATAATAAGTATCTGTTCAGGACAACTTTTTCTTTTTCTTTCTCTTTTGTTTCCAAAAAAATACTGAAACCCTCTAACTTGGGGATTGTAACCATTCTAGACACTACGCAATACAATTAGGCGGTGACAATGTCTTCGTCGCTGGCTCGTTGGCACTCAGGGTCTTCTTCTTCCGGAGAATACTACATGGATTGGGAAAGCGGAGAGGAGGTAGCTCCACTGCATAGTAGTATCCCTCACTTCCTCCGGTTACACCGGAGATGGAAAGGAAAATGGATTAACCTATCTTAGCAAGCTAGCGAACAAATCAAAAACAAGTTGATTTAATTAAGGCTTATTGTTAAGTCCGGGTATGCAAAAATTATAGTGTGTGTAGTTTTTTTTATCTCGAGACTATGACTTGAACTTACATTTTTAAAATTTTTTCTGTTAGCTCGTATAAATCTAGGATACTTGCAATAGCGATTGTATAAAATAGGAAATTAGAAGAAAATGATAAATATCTTATTAATAATACTTCAATTTTGGGTTTTTTTTCAGGTCATTTTGACCAACAGGATGGGTGCTGCGTTGGTTGTTAATAACCTTGCTTCCACTTTTCTCAGACATTTCGGGCCTAGGAGTTCTCTCACAAATAACGAAGAAACTTATTATGATTTCTCCGCTGATACTTGGGGCAATGGCAAAAATTGCTAGGAAGGTTTGTTTGTATAAAAGTTTTTAACCGTATAATCTTATTTGTCACCTTTTTTTTTTTGTTTTTTTGTTTTGTCTACTAATTGGTATTATTTTGCAGTTAACTTATGCTTCAGATTTAATCGAGCGCAAAAAAAGAAATATAATGAAAATGATCACACCGTATGAAATCCGTAACCAAGTTTTATACTCGTACATGTATGAAGGAACACAGGTATATATGTTTCTATTAACTATTTTACATGATTCACAATTTTAATTTGTAGATCTCAAGCACCATGTTGATACTCGCTAAATTGAGAAAGTTTAACTCTAAAACTTTCTCAATTTAGAGAGGAAATCGACTCAAAAGTTCTAATCATTCTTTTGTTTATCCTTTCAATATCAGGCTGATGAAGTAGTTTTATGGATTAAACAATATTTCGTAAACAAGAAGAAAAAGTCAAAACAACAGATTCTACCATTCTCTTTTCCAAAATGGGATGAGCCCAGGTTGTTTGCCCATGTAGATTCCCATAACTGAAGGGGTAACTAAGAGCTAAATCATCCAAATGTTGCATGCTCATTGTTGGACATCAATATTTCTTTTCTGTCTGATCCTTGTTAGAATTTCGAATTCCCACATTTGCTAATTTCAGGATAATGTCTTGCTGTCTTAAGTTTTTCTTTTTTTACTTCTGCATTTTTCATGTGTTGAAGTTGGGGCAAGCTGAGATGTATTTCACTTTTATGTTGGAAAAGAAAGGAATTGAAAGTGTGGGTGATGTGTCTAGGTACTACAAAAGTATCCTGCTAGTGCGAAATTTGCTCAACAAATTAAAAGGAAAATTTCCAAGGATGAAGTGGGGACAAATGGAGTTTTGGTCACAAATACACAACACGTATGCCATTTGGGTAGAATGCGACGAACATGAAACAATGATTCTCTTACTAACCTTCTTTCATGAGGTAATTTGCCATACGCTTTATTATCAGCTTTCTGAAACATCTAGGTGTTTTTAGGTGTTTCTAGTGGTGGTTGATCATCTGTTGGTGACGGTAATGGCGATGAAGGTGGTAACATAACTGGTGGTGGGAACATAGTCGTAAGGGAGAAGTAATATTGACCTAACTGCAAAGCAATAAGCATTTTAAAAAGTGAAATGTTGGGTCCGTGCTTGCACGGTCAACCCTCGTCCAGTCTAAATAGTGATCGAACTAAATTTTCTTTTGTTCACATTATTTAAATTGGTATCAAAGAAAATTTCCTAGGCTGAAACAACTGTGATGTTTCTAAAACGGGAGTTATTGAATATATTTCTTACGGAACCGCTAAATAATCTTTTGGTTACATTACTTAGGTTGATCTAATGAAAGGCCAGGGAATCATCTTTTGGTTACATTACTTAGGTTGATCTAATGAAAGGCCAGGGAATCAAAGAAGAGGTATTGACAGAGGAACGAGAGTATGTTCTGGATTGGATGCATAGTTTTCTGCATGATTGCAGTGTTACTGAGCGTTTGCTGGAACATTACAATACGAACATGTTTTCTTAAATATTTCTTTTCATCATGTTTTCCTTAGTTCTTGTTTTAAATATAAACCAGAACTTATTGACCTTTCCCATTCCCTGCAGCACTTTCTATATGAAGGTGCAGTTCATTTAATTAACCCACAAATCTAATTCGAAGTAAGTAATTCTAATTTTACCCTTTTTATCAAATGGAAAAAGAGAAAAGAATTAAGTTACTTTCTGACTTCTAGATATTCAAGCGGAAGACATCAAGAACTACTCTCAGAAATTTTTCAGAAAGTGCAACATTTCCATAATTCTAATTCAAAACAGAGCATTTGTGACAGCAGAGGACATGACAAAATTCCTACAAATGAAGAGGGAAGATGAAGAAGGAACATCAACAGAGAGTTTTGAGAAGATAACACCAGGATAACTATCTCGATAACATTACTGTGGATGCCTTGTTTCTTTTGTTAACTATTGTTGTGTTATCCCATGGTATTATTTCTATCTTTTTTATACTGTTATCTGTCTTGAGCTAGATGTCGAAGTAGAAAGGCTGTTTCCAATCGACATCCAGCTCAAGACAGATAACAGTATAAAAAAGATAGAAACAACACCATGGGATAACACAACAATAGTTAATAAAAGAAACAAGGCACCCACAGTAATGTTATTGAGATAGTTACCCTGGTGTTATCTTCTCAAAACTTTCTGTTGATGTTCCTTCTTCATCTTCCCTCTTCACTTGTTTTGTCATGTCCTCTGCTGTCACAAATGCTCTGTTTTGAATTAGAATTATGAAAAGTTGCACTTTCTGAAAAATTCCTGAGAATAGTTCTTGATGTCTTCTGCTTGAATACCTAGAAGTCAGAAAGTAACTTAATTCTTCTCTTTTTCCATCAGAGAAAGAGGGTAAAATTAGAATAACTTACTTCGAATTAGATTTTCTGAGATTTGTGGGTTAATTAAATGAACTGCACCTACATATAGAAAGTGTTGCACGAAATGGGAAAGGTCAATAAGTTATTTAAAACAAGAACTAAGGAAAACATGATGAAAAAAAATATTTAAGAAAACATGTTCGAACATACTGTATTGTAATGTTCCAGAAAACGCTCAGAAACACTGCAATCATGCAGAAAACTATGCATCCAATCCAGAACATACTCTTGTTCCTCTGCCAATGCCAATACCTCTTCTTTGATTCCCTGACTTTTCATTAGATCAACCTAAGTAATGTAACCAAAAGATTATTTAGTGGTTCCGTAAGAAATATATTCAATAACTCCCATTTTAGAAACATCCCAGTTGTTTCAGCCTAGGCAATTTTCTTTGATACCATGGAATCTAGTTTGAACAATTTAAATAATGTGAATAGAAGAAAATTTAGTTCGATCTCTATTTAGACTGGCCAAGGGTTGACCGTGCAAGCACGGACCCAACATTTCACTTTTTAAGATGCTTACTGCTTTGCAGTTAGGTCACTATCACTTCTCCCTTACGACTATGTTACCACAACCAGTTATGTTACCACCTTCATCGCCATTATCGTCACCAACAAATGATCAACCACCACTAGAAACACCTAGATGTTTCAGAAAGCTGACAATAGAGCGGATGACAAATTACCTCATGAAAAAAGCTTCATAATTTCATGTTCGTCGCATTCTACCCAAATGGCATACATGTTGCGTATCTGTGATGGAAACTCTATCTGTCGCCACTTCATCCTTGAAAATTTTCCTTTTAATTTGTTGCACAACTAGCAGGAAACTTTTATAGTATCTAGACACATCGTCCAGACTTTCAATCCCTTTCTTTTCCAACGTAAAACTAAAATACATCTCAGCTCGCCCCAACTTCAAAACACATGAAAAATGCAGTAACAAAAAAAGAAAAACTTAGTCAGCAAGACATTATCCTGAAATTCTCAAATGTGGGAATTCAAAATTCTAATAATGATCAGACAGAAAAGACGGATTGATGTCCCACAATGACCATGCAACATTTGGATGAATTAGCTGTTAGTTACCTTTACATTTACATGGGATCTACGTGGGCAAACAACCTGGGTTCTCCCATTTTTGAAAAGGGAATGGTAGAATCTGTCGTTTTGACTTTTTCTTCTTGCTTGCGAAATATTGTTTAATCCATAAAACTACTTCATCGGCCTGATATTGAAGAGGATAAAGAAAAGAATGATTAGAACTTTTGAGTCGATTTCCTCTCTAAATTGAGAAAGTTTAACTCGAACCTTTGTTTCATGTAAATCCCCCCACAATAACAATAATGAACATTTTGCTGGGAATATAATTCTTTTTATAAAATTCCTTATAGCTGCGTCTTATAAAGCTTCCATTGTGCCATAGACTGACTTAGCATATTGTAAGCATTAATTAGTGAGTATCAACATGGTGCTTGAGATCTACAAATTAAAATTGTGAATCATGTAAACTAGTTAATAGAAACATATATACCTGTGTTCCTTCATACATGTAGCAGTATAAAACTTGGTTACGGATTCTGCACGATGTGATCATTTTCATTATACTTCATTGTTCGCGTTCGATTAAATCTGAAGCAAAAGTTAACTGCAAAGTAATACCAATTAGTAGACAAAAAAAATGGTGACAAATAAGATTGTACAGTTAAAAACTTTTATACAAACAAACCTTCTTAGCAATTTCTGCCATTGCCCCAAGTATTGATTGAACTTCCTCATAGTTCTCAGCGGAGAAATCATAAGTTTCTTCGTGAGTTGTGAGAGAACTCCCATGTCTGAGAAAAGTGGAAGCAAGTTTAATAACAACCAACGCAGCACCCGGTCTGTTGGTCAAAATGCTCACAAGCTGACCTAAAACCCCCCACAAAATTGAAGTATTATTACTAAGATATTTATCATTCACATAAACATGGAGTATATCGTTCTTCTAATTTCCTAGTTTATACAATCGCTATTGCAAGTACCCTAGATTTATACGAGCTAACAAAAAAATGTTTAAAAATGTAAGTTCAAGTCATAGTCTCGAGATTAAAAAACTACACACACTGTAATTTTTGCATATACCCGGACTTAACAATAAGCCTTAAATCAACTTGTTTTTGATTTGTTCCCTTGATAAGATAGGTTAATACATTTTCAAGTACTTCATGCTTGTAAGGCTGAAATAGAGGTGAGCGAACTATCTTCCTTTCCATCTCCGGTGTAATCGAAGGAAGTGAGGGGATACTACTAAGCAGTGGAGCTACATCCTCTCCGCTTTCCCAGTCTTTGCAAATTTGAGGCCTCAAATACTAAATGTGGTTTTCTGGTCAAATAAACTTTGTTAATCAATTGAGATTTAATGCTCATCCATCTCGTACGGAGACCGGTGGAGCAGTACAGAAGAGGAAGAAGGATTTGCACGTATTCATCGACTTAGAGAAGGCCAATGATAAAGCCCGCAAGGAGGTTTTATGGAGGTGCTTGGAGGCTAGAGATTTGTTGTTTAAACTCTATGGATTGTGCTTGGAGGCGAGAGATTTGTTGTTTAGACTCTGTGGATTGGGGCTCTATGAGGAACCGGTACGTATGTTCTATGCAAATTTTAGAATGTCAAAAGACAGTGGTGATTATGAAGCCCTTGTGCTCGGAAGTCGATTTATTTTGAATGATTATCTGTTTGAGGATGTGTTTAGGACTAAATTCTTTGGCAATATCCCGTTCATGAATGGTTTTGGAACTTGGCCTGATAATTTTGAAGTTTCTCTGGAAGAGGCCAAGGCTTTTGTGGCTCTCCCTTGAGAAGGCTTGACTGATTTCAGACCTTTGTCAATGTGCTTCGAGAATCATATTCTGGGTGACATTATTGCTACCACCCTCCCCAGGAAAGGCTCTCTCAGTTCTATCACCACTAGGGACATCTTTGTCCTCTACTGTCTCCTAAAGAAGTGTATGATTAATTGGGTCGAGTGGTTTCGATGTTATATGATTGAAAGCTTTGAGGACTCGGGGTATTCTTCTATCTTCCCTATGGACTGCTTATATCTAGCATCTTGCTTGACTCCATGCTTGATGTTTCCTTCTACAAAATGGTGGAAGTTTCCTCCACGTATGACAAGAAGACCTTTGGTAGTACAGGATATGTTCTGCAGGATGGTAAATGGATCAAGAAGCACTCTGCAGCTGTCAAAGAAGAATCCCCCGAGCCAACCAAAATTTCAGTGGATTCTGCCACCATTCTCATTCAAGAAGTTAATGACATCAAGACAAAGCTCCTATTTATAGAAGAACGTATGCTCTCTCTATCTCTATCTATCTCTATCTATATCTCTATCTCTATCTATCTCCCTCCTCCACTCTCAATAAGGTTCTGAAGCACTCAAAGGACACCAGCACTGACATGGGTTCGCTTAGGTTGTCTCTCGATCATCTCAAGCAGGAAGGGTTCAACTCGATCAACGGATTGTTGAAGAAAGTTGACTCTAGAGTCAAGGAGGTAGACTCATCTCACAATCAACTGGCCGTCGCAGTGCAGAGTCCTTATCAGTACTTTTCAAGAAATGTGGAGCACTCCTATCACAATGTCATCAACACCTTGAAGTACTATCTGAAGGATTTGTGATCTTGTTCCTTTTTTTTTTTTTAAGACAACCTCTCCTGGTCCTTGGTTTTGCTACTCTTAAGACACTTTGCTGCCTCTGCAGCTCTTTTTTGGGTCTGTAACAAGGAGTAATCCCTGCTTTATCTGTTCCTCTTATGTGTTATTTGCCTTAAGTCTGTTTATTTGCATATATTGCCTTTGTCTATTCAGTCTGCGTGCATCTACTTCTTTTTGATGATGTCAAAAAAGGGGGAGAAAACAGGAAAGCACAAGCATAACATACAGTCAGGGGAAGCTTAGCACACAGAGAAGTATCATTAGCTGGGGAGCTTGGCACAGAGGAAAGTATCATTAGCATGTATGCACTAACTTGTGTTAATGATGACAATAATTGGGTTCATGAAAAAGAAGCATTGAAGCATTCAACAAGGAAAGAAGTAAGAATTAGAAATCTCAACAAAAGGAAAGGAAATCAGTGGACACATAAGGAAGGATATATCATAAATGTTGGGCTTGAAATTACCTCATCATCGAATTCGGAGTACTCCATTAGAAGAATATATAGTCTTCTGAATAGTTCTCCTGAAATACATTCAGTAATAAGAAAAGCAAGATTGACAGTTAATACTACAGTACAATAATACTACTGGTTTTTTCAGTTTGGCCTAGCTATATGAGTACAACAACAACAACAACAACAAACCCAGTGTATTCCCACCTAGTGGGGTCTGGGGGGGTAAGATGTACGCAGTCCATACCTCTACCTCTGATGAAGTAGAAAGGTTGTTTCCGATAGACCCCCGGCTCAAGGCACGAGATACCACACAAACACATAGTAAAGCACAGAAGCAGATTACATAACATGGCTTAGATGAATTCTTCATTGATTACATAACAACATACTGTACTCCCACAAAGTGGAATACGGCTTAGATGAATTCTTCATTGATTACATAACAACATACTGTACTCCCACAAAGTGGAATCTGGGGAGGGTAAAGTGTACGCAGTCCATACCACAACCTCAGACGAAGTAGAAAGACTGTTTCCAATAGACATCCAGTTCAAGACAGATAACAGATAACAGTATAAAAAGATAGAAACACCATGGGATAACACAACAATAGTTAATAAAAGAAACAAGGCAC